>NW_026267163.1:1751628-1758609 GCF_000697945.3 Frankliniella occidentalis
CTCCTACACACACACACACTCACATACAAACGCGCATACTCACGCACTCTCGCGCACCTGGCTGCTGCTGCTCTTCACTTCATATGCGTGTGCGAAAAAAAATAAAATCTTATCATTTTTGTGCGCGAGAAATCACCCGTGCCGTTTGTGGCCTGATCGTACGCCGTAGGCTTGAAATTAAAAAGCGTATATGTGGTTCGTTCACGTGTGTGGGTGTGTGTCTTTGTCTGCGTGCGGGTGTGAGTGTACACAAACGCATTGTGTGCGGGCCGAGTGCAGTGAGTGCAGTATAGCAGCCGGTGGCAGCACCTCTTGCCTGTGTGTGAGTGTGTGCGTGCACACATGTGTGGTACGAAGGGATATCAGGTAACTAATATGACGTGCCAGAAAGGGGAGAGGGGCGGTGGACTAACCCCCAATCCCCCCTCTCCCAGGTTGGACGGAGAGGTGGGCGCTCAGCTTGTCAAACGCATGTGATGAAGTGTATAATGCCTGGTAGTGTAGTGTACACACCCTCCTGGCCTTGGGTGATCAGATCACACTGCCGATTATATCAGTTCTGCTCGAGGTCTTTGGCGCGTTCTCCGTACACGACCTGACTCGTGCCTCTCCTCTGTCGAACTGCGAATGCGTGTTATAGGTTTCACTAGTTTCTGTTGTTGGGTCCGGTGTCCCCTTTCATCAGTCACGTAGTACGTCATTTTGTTTCTCCCGAACAGCTCTGCAGTTAGTTGCTTCAGCTCCTCGAATCCCCCCTCGTACCCTCCCCGTCTCTCCTCTCTCCCGTTCCCCCCTCTTCATCGCACTCTCTCCCTCTCCCTCTGTTCTTTGTCCTTCCCCCACCCCGTGCCCTGTGCGCCCTCACCCCTTGCCTTTTCCGGCACCACATCCGGTCGCCCGCTTCCGGTTGTGTTGGTCTTTGGTCCTCCTCCTCCCTCGCACGTACCGCGTTCTTTTTCTTTTTGTCTTTGTTGCTCCGATGCAGACTTGCACATCCCCCCCTTTGGCCCTTTTCCCCTCCTCCCCCCAAACTCGTCTCAAACTCGGCTGCTCCGTGCCGCTCAGTAGCTTTGCCCCCAGTCGTCGTCCCCCTCTGGCCCGGCCCGAAACAATTCCCCTTTTCCTGTTTCGAATTTTCACGAGCGTTTGTCGTAACAAGTGCAACTCGTAACTCCATTATCCGTCGGGCGGGCACAGCTGCAGTGGGCGCCGGCGGGCCGGGGCGGGGAGGTACGGCAGTGGAGTTACCTCATCGCGTTTAAATATAGATCGGCAAGGGGTTGTTTTTCCTGCGCGCCGTGATCCGGGACGGGGACGAGGCCGAACCCTTTTTATGAATAAATTAGCCCGGGAGAGCCTGGCCGGCGGCGCGAGAGAGGAGCGATCCTCGGGATTACCGCTGATCCGGTACCAGACACTCCAGGGACGGGGTGGCGTGGCTCTGCTGCGTGCTGGACGCTGGAGGCTCCAGCCGCGTCGGCCCGGGTCCGGGAGGCGGCGTGGGGCGCAGGGGGCGAAGGGCGGGAGGCCATGAAAATTTAAATCAATCGGTAATTACGCCTGGGACCGAGCAGCGCGCCGCACCTTCGGAACCCTTTGGAGGCCGCCGCCGCCGCACCGACCCGGCGTCCGTCCGGCTGGCTCGTGTTGCTCGCCCGTCTGTCTAAAGCGCCGGCCCCGCAATACCGCCCCCGCGCCGCCCCCGGGCGGGATTTACATAAACACGGGGCCCTAAGCCCGGTATTACGACGACTGGAATGACCCGTGCGCTGCCCGGCCTGGCCCGGCCTGGCCCGGCTGCTGCTGCCGCTGCTCATCACGACTAATGGAATGTGCCGATTGTTTTAAATTGGCCCGGGATCTCTTCTCCTCTGTCTGTTTCCGGCCCGCGGAAAGGAAAGTGGATGGATGGATGGACGGATGTATTGCAAAATTTTAGAGGGGGTGTTGTGCGTGCTAGACCTATACAGACCATCGCACCGTGTCGCCGTGTCAGCCGGAGGCTTATTTTTGCACTCTGTATACAGAGGTTTTGTATAGAGATTCGAAAACAACTAGAGACAACAGGGATTTTGCCCCCCTTCCCCCTCCCACCTGCACTATCTTCCCTACACTTAACCTCAGGGTGGTGCAATATTTTAGATTTACTTCTTTCACTTCATAAATTCATATTGCTTTAGACATTCGAGTCAGTTTTCGCAAGCACGTCGACTCATGCTAAAACAATATATGCTTAAAAGAGAAAATCCATTTTACAGTTTTCCATTTATTTTCCAACAAGAAAAACGTGCTCGTGCGCAAAATTTTCATATGGAACAGCGACAAAGTAAAAGAATAAGTCATCGTGGTTCATTGGCATGTGCGGTTAAGTAAAAGACTCTTTTTACAATGTGTACGACTTGGCGGTGGGCAATTACCCGTTGAAAGGGGAGAGGGTGGGTGCTTGTCACGACCTGGGGGGGTGGGGGTAGGGGGATTTGAGGGGGGCTGCTCCCGACGGCGGCGCGCGTCTTACGGTCGTGACCGAGGCTTTATTTTAATTAAGTTTTCTTGCAGATTTCGTTTCTCCGCGACGGGGCGCGGGGCGGGCCGCTCTCCAGGGCGGCGGCGGGGCGACTCTATTCCAGGCAAATGGAGGTCAGGGCAGGGCACGCCGGCGGCGCGCGCGGTGGCGGGGCGTGGCGTGATGGCGCGCTGTGTCTGGGGGGCCATTGCATGTCTATTTGCCCCCTCTGCCCCCCTCCCCCCGCGGCCCCCCCTCCGGCAGGTTCCTTTTAATAAGATGTTATGAGCGCCCCTCCCCACCCCCACCTCCCTTTACAAGAAGCGCCCTGGCGCTTCTGCTGCTGCGCTGTGTGCTTCCATGGGTTGGGGCTGCGGGGCGATTCGGACCAGCCATGAGGAGAGGAGCCCCCCGTCCACTCGATGGGCAGCCGAAAAGAGGGGCTTAAGGGAGCGTCGGGCACAGGAAAAAAATGTGCTACGAAAAAAAAATATTAACACGACGCCGTTCACGAAACAACCCCGCGTCGTTTCAAGTTTCAAATGGCACTCTCTTTACGAAAGAACCTACAAGTGTCAAATATTAAATTTTAGGGGTGAGATGGAGCGTGTCTGAGATTCCAACTGGTTGTCTCAAGCTTTATTTTAATCTTTGAGTGCCCTTTTTTTCCCTCCCGCGTTATTCTCATTTCGCATATAATCTGTAATTGCACTTTTCTTTTTGATTGGGCTTTCTTGTATAATTGTACACTTGTAGCGCACTTGGGACCCTGATCTCGGGACTGTATGACCACTTGGACAGATTTCGGCAGTGCAGTGTCGAATGTCCATTTGTGCTTCTGTTCTTGTCGTCGTCGCTGCAGGGTTGAGTCAGTGCACCCCTCGACTGTGCGGAACATGTGTGCTGTGCTGTGTGTGCGTGTGTATGGGTGTGGTGTGTGCAGAATGGCAGGGTTTTGTATACAGTCCCGGCTACATCCATTCCTCCTCGGGCTACACGGACGGACGGACAGACAGACGGACGGCTCTGCAAGACGGATGGGAGGGACTTACTGCTCAGAGAGGTGTTCGTTCCTCGGCCCCCCCTTCCCTCCCTTTTCCCCCCAAACGCCCCGCCTCGCCACGCCAAGCCCGAGGTCGTAATCGAGGTTGGTGCCGAGTATGAAGACAAAGCGACGCGTGCGTGTCACTCGAAGGGGAGAGGGGGGGGGGCGTGTTGTTGCGACATCAACAGTCCGTCGTCTCACTCTTACTCCCTTCCCCTGTGCACCCCCTGTGTCTCCCTTTCCCTTCTCTCTCTCTCTACCACCCTTTTCATTTCTCTCGCACCCCTTTCTCTTCCTAGCCATCCTCACCGCTCACAGCTTCTTCCTTGCCCCCCCCCCCCCTCCCCTCCCTTTTCCTAATCTTTGATGTCGACCATTATTCCCAGCTCTCTCTCTCTCTCTCTCTCTCTCTCTCTCTCTCTCTCTCTCTCTCTCTTTTCCCGCGGCCTTTAACAGGTGGATGGCTGAGGCTTACGAGTTGGCCGCCGGTAGCTGAGCCGAGGTTTGTGTGCGGCGCTCGCCGTGTAGTTGGTGAGGGATTAGAGGCTCCCACCGAAATTACTTGGCCGTGTTGTTTTGACAAAGGCTCGCAGGGGTGGTATCTGCGTCGCTCTCTCTCTCTCCCTCTCTCTCTCTCTCTCTCTCTCTCTCTCTCTCTCTCTCTCGCTGTCGCTCTCGCTCTCGCTCTCTCGTTGCGTTTCACGAGCAGTATGGTAGTACGCGCGCATACCGAGCGCGGGATTCAAGAAACAATTGCCTTTTCATTTGGAATGACGCCGACGTTCCCCTTGGCCTACACAGACACAGCCTCCACAGCAGCCTCCAGCAGCAGCCTCTAGTAGCAAGCCCTCTGCCGCGCAGTGTACCGGCACGCAGTGCGGGGGCCAAACTTTAACGGTAACAGTAACTGCGGCGGGGGGAGCGCTGGAGATGAGGGTCCCGTTTAGAGCCGCCGCCCCAGAGCCAGACGCTCTGCTCCGCTAGATCTGCGCCCGCGCCGTACCGCTCTGGAACTGACCTAACCCGGAAGTCCTCGAGCCGGCGGCCAGGAGCGTGATTCATTCCGTGGTGCCCGCGAAGGGCCACCGAAAAAAAAAGCCTGTGGATCCGCTGTTGCCTAGGTCTTCCCAGTAGTTTCCAGATTTTTCTATCTTGAGAATTTCTCACCATTTTGCCAGGGTTTTTCAACATTTTCGAGGATTTTATTAAGTTCTTCAGCGTGCGGAAGTTCTTCAGGATTTTCCTCCGGATTTTCCCCGATATTCTCAAGAATTTTTCGATATTCTCTCGAACTTTTCGACATTCTCGTGTATTTTCCGATATTTTCCAGAACCTGGCGAGGTTTCCAAGCTTAGGCCCGTCACGTTCAGCGCGAGCAGGGTGCCGGCAGTGAAAGCTCGCGAGGACGCGCTCGCGCTCACACCTCCAGGAGGGCCTTCCTTCCGCGGGTCCGCCCCGCCCCGCCCCGCCGCTGGCTGGTCGCCGGAGCGGTGACATTCAGATGGAACTCCTAAACGACACGATTTATATGCGACCGGGCCTCGCTCGACGTCCCCTGGGGGGAAAAAGAGAGACGGTGGTGCAGGGTGAGGGTAAAGCGAAAGCCCTGATGCAAACAGGAGGAGTGGGGGGGGGGCGGAGGGAGAGACTCAATTGAAGGACCTTACCTTACCTATGCAAAACAGCAGCCAGGCCCGCCCGGAAGTAAAATGAAGAAAAATAAACCTTCATCAAACCGGCCTGGCATGCCGGAGGCTGGGAGGCGAGGGGGCCTCCTGTCACGGGCTTTTTCTTTTCTCGTGGTTTTCGACCCTGAGGGAGCCCACGCGGTTCAATTGTCTGATCGTAATTTTATGTATAGCTGTCGTGTGAGCTAGCTAGCCCCCTACTCCCCCCCCCCCTTTTTTTCCTGTATCTCTCTCCTCCCTTTTCCTTCCCCCCATTGATTTCTACAAGGCGGGGGTGGCCAAGCTTGGTGTTGTGACGATATTGATGACTGTTCCGGCGCCTCCGTCCGTCCCGCCCGTCGCTCCGGAATGCGGTGCTGAATTTATGGATGAACGATTGGGGGAGTCAACGGCCTGGACGGCGGCCCGGAGGCTTCCAGCGTGCGGCCGCGGCGAGCGCTGGAGCGGGCGTAGCCGGGCCGGTGGTGTGCGAGTGGCACTGGGGAGAGTGAAAAGAGTGCCACAGTTTCCAACCGAAGCCCCGAGTTTTCTCCACACACTGAAAAATGCTCACACAGTTTCGAATTCGTATAACTCAAACAAACTTTCTTTACAATACCAACTAGTTTTTAGACAGTCCCTTATTTCCAATACGAAGTAATTCTTTGCGATACAAACCTCGAAAATATTCGGGCTGTGGAGTTTATCGACATCAGCAGAGATGCGCTCGCATGCTCCATGCCCCACCATCCCCGACTCTCTCCCCCCTCCGTTTCCCCTCCCCTCTCTGTCTCTGTCTCTCTCTCTCTCTCTCTCTCTCTCTCTCTCTCTCTCTCTGACGCCTTATCCCCGACGGCGCGGTGCATCGCGCCCCCCCCCCTTTCCTCAAGCGCGCTCCGCGGGGCGCTAAGCCCGCCTCTAATGAGCCGGCGTCACTCCGATGCCGCACTCCGATGTCCTCAAAGGCGGTGATAAGCCGATTTGCTGGCTATTAAGGGTGTCGCTTCCGCTGCTTCTGCCGCCGCCGCGCCTTCGGCCCGCACGCGTACGGGATATCACGAGGGGCTGTTTGAAATCCTGCGGGGGGGAGCAGGAGGGTAAAGTGACGGGATAGAGAATGAGAGGGTGGGTGGGTGGTGGTCCACAAGCGTCTTAGAAGGCTTTGCTTTCAAGTTGAGGAGGGGGTGGGGGATATTTTGGAAATATAGGGAGAGATAGGCGCGGAGGGACGCGCGGGAGTCTAGGAGAGACTCCCCGCTGCTGCCGCTGCTCCTAAAATTTCATGTTGACGTATTTTGTCGACGGTCCCCCCTTTTGCCTCGCCCTGATGCAATATGGAAGTTCAAAGCGAATTCCTTTGGCCGCCTGGCCCTTCTCCCGCCCCGGGATAAATTTAATAAGCAACAAGTAATGTTTGCGAGGAAGGGAGCTCATAAAAACGTATTAGCGGGCCACTCCTGGTCGCCGCGCCGCGCCACGCCCAACGCGGAACCGAAGGTGCGGGTACGGGGTGCGGAGGAGCGCGGGGACGGGGTTGAAGGGAGCAGCAGCAGCAGAGGAAAACGAGGACTTGGCATGCGGCTTGTACAAGTTGATGGGGGGGTTAAAGACGGCCGGCGACACAGGCGCGCTCCCCGCCCCGCAGCCGCCCCCGGAGGAGAAAGGAAAAGGGAGCGGCGGGGAGGGGAGGGGGCTAGCTGCTGTGCAGAATATGAAAAGAAAGGGGAGCGCCTGCCCAGAATAAAAATGGCCCTTCGCTCCGCGCC
>NW_026267163.1:1758679-1762712 GCF_000697945.3 Frankliniella occidentalis
CCTGCCGCCCCCCTGCCGCTGCTTCCACTTCGCAGGCCTCTTAATTCGTTGTTTCCATAATGATCGAAAGCGCCCCCTACTCACCCACTCCCTCTCTCCGCCTTCCTTGTTCACAGCTCTCGGCGGCCCCCGCAGAGTTTTTGGAGCAGAGCGGCCCGCTGGCTTTCGGGGGAGGAGTGGTTGGTTAAGGCGAAGGGGTATGGCGGGTCGGGCGGGTTGTTTTCGCGCTGCGCCCTCCTTTGCCCCCCGGTGTAGCAATCGTGCGGGGAAAACTCGTCAAGTAGTCTTTTTTTTTGGGCGGTCCAAACTTGATTGTCCACACACACACAATGCCAAGGGAGCTGGGCGCCCTCGCACGTGTGCTGGTGAGGCCCTGCTGCTGCTGCTGCTGCTGGCCCCCCGGGCCCCGCCACGCCCCCCGCCCGGCCAGCGTCTCGGATAGCATCCTAATGCGATTCCGAAGCGCGCGCGCGCGCGCCCAGCATCTCTTCTCTCTGTTGTCTGAACTCTTACTTTGTTACGAACGCGTGGCGGGGCGTGGCGGGGCGGGGCGTGGCGGGGCGTGGCGTGGCGTGGCGGGGCGTGGCGCCGGGCGTTGCCTCCCGCAAGCAATAATGGCGGCTGGTCAGGCGAGGCTCCGCTGCCGGTCCGTCGGTTATTACTCTGCGCGGCTCGAGTAGATCGCAGGGTTCGAATCTCCCGCGCGCTCTCGTTCTTTTTTTTCCCCCTTTTGTTCTTCTGTTTCCGTTTGGGATCGTTTTGGACGCCGCCGGACATTCGCTTCCTCTTCAGTAGTGAGGTCAAAGGGACAAATAAACCAACCGAGAGAGCGGGGGGGCCCGCAGCAGCGGCAGCAGTGGCAGAGGAATCTGTTGGGAGAGGGGGAGGGGGTCAAAGCTGCTCCTGGTCGTTGTAGGGCGCGCGCGCTCCTCGCGGTCAGATCGGGTTCCACCGCTTTGAGCACCCCCCCCCCCCTCTCTCTCTCTCTCCGCCATGCATGTTTTGGCCGCCCCGCGCGCTCCACTTCCGCCGGCAGAGAGGCTGATTAGGTGTTTTCTTTCAGTACCTTCAGTACACTTCCACTCGCTCCCCGGCGTATGGTATTTGAACAGGAACACGGTCGGTCACGGAAGGCCGTCGCAACCCTTTTACCCCTACTACCAAGCCGTGCTTCTGCTGCCGCACCGGTCGAACCGTTGCGCCTTTTCTAAATGCGCCGCGTAGAACGTGCACGGACGCATTCCGCTCCTCCTCCTCCTCCTCTCGACTGGCCTGGCCTGCTCCCCTCGCCCGCCGCCGCGGGGCTCCCTTGCTGGAATATTGATCGTCCGCAAGTGAAATCGAACTTGACCGAAAATTGCAGTCGTTTCCCGAAATCCTCCTCGGAGAATCGCCCTCCGGAAATCTGCTTTTCGCGGGCGGCGAGCGGAGGTGGTGGGGGGCGTGTGATTTTTTACGAACGACTTCCGTGTGTCCTGCATGCTGATCTCTTTTTTTCCCCTCTTTTTCTCCCTGCCGCCTCTTTTTTTCTTTCGTTGTTTTTTTTTACTCCCTTGCCTCTCTCCTTCTCTCTCGCTTTCTCGCCCTCTAGTCTCTCTCTCTCTCTCGTGATCCGATCCCATTCGCTGGGGTGAGCCGCCCCGTGTGTTTGTGTGTGTGTGTGCGGCGATATGGATGTTTGTAGAAGTTTGCGCACAATCACGCGAGAACGGCGCTTGTCTCCGCTCGTGTGAGGCTGTGGCCCCCACCTCGCCCCGCCCCACCTCGCTCCACCACGCCACGATCCGCCACGCCCCGCCAAGCGCCCGGCCGGGCCGCCTGGGAGGTAGGCAGACCCGTGGCGGCCAGCTGCGTTGCGGGACGGCCCACCTGTCCAGGCGCTACGACGCGGTGCGGACGTGCAGCGCAGCAGTGCACCTTGGGCATGCGCAACCAGCGCACCGCACCGGGCCACATGGCCTTATTTGTATTTGTCATTCTTTTTATTGTTTTGTATCTGATTTCTGTTCTCTCGCTCATTCCCCCGTCGACTCTTTCAGGCTCAATATTCGCACTCGCTGGATGCCCGCTGCAACTTGAGATTCCGTATAACCAGAGTAAAAAATTGTTTGCGTAGTTTTCGTTTTGCTTTGAACTACTCATTTTTTTTCGAAATATGCAAGTGTCGTTCTTTTAACTGTTGTAATATTTTTATTTGTTGGGAATAAACCCTTTTTTCGTTCCCGGCAGAAAAATGTAGGACGCTCTCTCCCCTGTTTTTGCCCCCAGGGGAGGGAAAAAATATGAAGTGTGGTGTCAATCCTCCGGTCTGGCGCCCACCCCTTTTGCTGCTGCGCGCCTCCGCCCCGCGCGGCTGCCGCCCCATCGCGCCCGGCGCAACTTTTGAATTTGTCTCGGGCTGCGGCGCGCAGACACTTATTGTGATCGGGTCGTGTTACGTGAGCTGGGTCGCTTTCTGCGCGCGGCAGCCGCCGAGCCGAACCGCAACAAGGAGAAGGCGGGGACCATCGTCTGCATCACCCCCCGCCAAGCCCACTCCTCTCTGCCCTCTGCCCGCGTTGTTCCTTGCCTGTTGCCTATTTTGGTGCTGCTGGAGGGATGTGAAATGGCAACTGCAACTTTGGGGTTTATGTTTTTGGTTATGATCCTTTGTACCGCACCTCGGTGATCGAGCACCCACGCCAGTCCGAAAACACTCGGTGCAGTTGATATTATACCGCAAGTAGGGCGCTGGTTTTCAACACTCCTTACCTCAATTCCTGTTCAAACTGTTTCCAGTCTATTGAAAGGTTATGAACATAATCTGTGTTTTTGTTTGTATTTTAATTATCCGTTATGTTGAATAAATATTCTCTGAACAATCAATGGAGAAAATAAAATTGTTGTATTACAAAGCCGAGGAAAAATCATTGTTTTCGGGATAGGTTCAGATGTGGTGAAAAACCAAATTACCAAAATTTTCTGGGCACTGTATGCGCCAGGTCGACTACACAGGGGCGCTCGATAAAGCGTTTTTTTCCAAAAATATAGACGGGCCGCGGTTGACAATGACGTCGCTTTTAGCATACACCAGTTTCTGTCATGTTCGGGGCCACGCATGCCCCCTGCCCCCCTCCTGCTCCTCCCCCCGCCAACAGTTGGCGCACACGCACAAAATGTCGCAACCACGGGCGGGCCGGAGAGAGGAGGCGGAAGCGGCCGGGGCACAACAACTTTTTCCCAATACCGCGCGGCGCGCGTTCAAAACTTTCCGTCGTCATTATTTCTGGGAGCGTGAGCGTGCGAGCGTGCGTGCCTCCTATACCTAACGCGTGTGTGTCGCCGCGGACCCGGGCAATAAGGCTCGCCACAGAGAGGAGGCCCTGGAAAGTTGCCGGAAAATTTCAGGAAAATTTAAGAAAAAATAGAACATTTTCCAGATTTCTTAAGTTTTCAGTTAGTTTCCGGGAATTATTGTTTTGAAATTTACCGGAAAACTTTGGTAATTTCCAGCCCTGAGAGGGAGGGAGGGGTGGAGAATGTGTGAGAGAGGAAGAGAGAGAGAGAGGAAGGGAGAGGGAGGGAGGGAGGGAGGGAGGAAGAGGGAGGGAGGGAGGAAAGTGTGAATGAGCAGACCTCTCCCTCTCCCTGCTCCTCCTCAAGGATCCGAAGATCCCCCCCCAGTGATGGCTGCGCCTCATTATCTGATTTGTCGCGGCAAAAATATTTATGGCGCCCTTATCGTTGCAGAGGCAGCTGGGCCGTGTAAGTGTGTAAGAGAGAGAGAGAGAGAGAGAGAGAGAGAGAGAGAGAGAGAGAGAGAGAGAGAAGGAGAGGACGACGAGCGGGGCTGAGCAGCAGATTGAGACGCGAGTCATCCATCCCTCTCCCTCCCCCTACTCATCGCTCTTTCTCTTTACTCTCGTCTCTTTTTTTTTCCCCTTTTCTTTGCCGTGCACTTCTTGCTCTTGCATCACGCCCACCCTGCTCTTGCCGCACCCTCTCTCTTTCTCTCCTCCACCGCACGCACCTTCACACTTTGCCCTCCCCCCCC
>NW_026267163.1:1762942-1763373 GCF_000697945.3 Frankliniella occidentalis
CTCTCCCTTACACACACACATCAAGCTTTTCGTTCCTGCGTATCGAGGATTTATAGTCAGCTGTTATGCGTCGGGACACGACGGCGTTGCAGCGGCGCCCTTCGCGGAGAGGACGAGGAGGAGGGTCTCTGAGGAGGAGTAGTAGGGTGCGGAGAGGACGACGGCCTGAAAATCCCCGCCACTTGCCTTTTCCTCCCCTCCAGATTGCAAACGTCTGCAAGCCGTGCTGCTGCTGCCGCGCAGGTACACCGAGGAGGAGCCACGCCGCGGGGCGCTCTCGCGGGCCCCGCCGAGGGCCCGCCCTTGCCGCAGCAGCAGGGCATCAAGGCCGACATGATGCATCGCCCCGCCGTCCGTCAGTCTAAATGCACTGCTGCGGGGCTGGGTGGCGGTGTGGGGGAGCGGGGACGTGTAGGCTGTGTGTGTGTGTG
>NW_026267163.1:1764663-1769577 GCF_000697945.3 Frankliniella occidentalis
AGAGAGAGAGAGAGAGAGAGAGAGAGAGAGAGAGAGAGAGAGAGAGACGGGTGGGAGCATATGCCACTTACCCTGCCAGAGCCTTTTTCAAGAAACTCCGACAAGCATGACATCTTTTTCTGTGTGGCATGTACCTTCTTGTGTATCCCCGCGGAGTTGAAACGTCTGAGGTCAGCATGGGGGTTGATTATTTTGGTGAATATCAGTAATTTAATTCCGAATTCAATTCAGACCAGTTCAAAAGTTCAAAATAACCCAAATTCAGATTAATGGCCAATTTAAAGCAAAAGTATTTAAATTAAATTTTTATCACCTGTTTCCATGAACTTGGTTCGTTTTTTCCTTGTCCTATCTGTCTTGTTCTACCTTGTCTTGACACTCTTCTTGCTCTACCGTGTTCGACTTTAGTTTCCTAATTGTTCTTCGTTGTTTTACCTTTATTCTACCTAATTTGTACTCCTAATTCAGAGTTGTTTAGCCGGTGGTGCATCAAGTTAACCCAACCGTTTTCCGTCTATGGTGGCTCATCCGTCCATCATAAAAAGTTGATGGTACCGTTCAAAAAAAACATTTCTTTGCAAAGTTTTGTATTAACGGATACACTTCTTTTTCTTCGCTGCTGCCCCGTTCCATCCTCAGTCTCGGGCCAAGACAAACTTTTCTCCGATAATAAGTGCCCCGTGCCCCCTGCCCTTTCCCAGGTAGACCCCTTTCCCCTCCCCCTCTCTCTCGCCCCCTAGCTTTTGGACAGTCAGTAGCTTATTGGCTCGGACGGAGCAGCAGCAGCAAAACTTTTTGACGCGCGCGCGTCTCTGTGAAATAATGGATGTGAGTGTGCAGGGGGCGTGGCGCGGGGCGCCGGGGCGGAGCGTTAGGAGGAGTGACAGATGATGTGACAAGACGCGAGCCAAGGCGCCCGCCGCCGCCGACCCCTTCGCCCGAAACACGACGCGACGTTCCGTCTGTGTGTGTGGTATGCCGTGCGCCCTCCCGCCTTTTCACATTTCGTATACGGAGTCACCGAATACTTCCCCCAACATCAGCGTGGACCAGACAACAAAAACCTACAGCTCATCAAACTAAAAAGGGGATTATCCAGAAAGTACGTCCGTCATTTACCGTTACCGGACCGTTACGAACCCACCAAGTCCAGCCTCTTCAAGTGCTCGTAACGCCTGGTAGGTAGGCAACATCTTGCGTGCAATGCATGTGCGTACTGCGGGGTGGCCTACCCGTAGTCTCGCAGGCGTCGAGCTGTCATAATTTGCCGAATAAAACCTGTGAAAATCGCTCGTATACTAGTCGTTTTATAGTAGCATTGTTATTTAAACACGAGCAGCACAGCCCTGGCTCTGAGGAAAAACAATGATTTCACTTCACATCATTACTCACATTTTCCGCCGCCCCTCGTCTCGTCGTCCGTCCCTATTAGTTTCCCCCGCTCTCCAGAAGTGGGTCACTTGTTTTCCGTTTGACCCGGCTCGGCCGCTGCTGGCACGCACTGCGGGCTGAGCCGCCGCCAGCTCCTCAAGCCGGCCCCCCTTCCCCCCTCTTTTCCCCGCCCTTATTGCGACCGCGATTTTTTCCCTTCCCCCGTTTTTCTTGTGAATATTTAAACACCGCGGCTGGGCGCGGCGGGGCGTGGCGGGGCGTGGCGGGGCGGGGCGCGCTGCCGTGGCCGCCGTTCGCTTGTTGTCGTGGCCTGTTGCTTTAATTGTTTACGCCCACGTGGCTCAGTGAATCTCATTACCCTGAATATGTTGGCGTGGCAGTGACGGCTGTGCTGTGAGGCTTCCATAGTGTTGGCTGCGACCCCTAAACTCCCTGTCGCTTTAATAATATGCCTCCCCTCCTTATTGTCTCCTCTTCTCTGCTCCCTATACCACCCGCACCCTTTTCAATTTTTTGGAAGATTCCTTTCAGAAAGCAAGAAAAAGGGTTTTAATTTTATTTTTATTTGATTTTTTTGTTATTGCCCCTTTTCCCTTGTTTGAGGGTGAACTTTGCTCGTCTGAAAGTTGTTGGCGGAGGAAATCATCTTCCCCTGGGGCACTCTGCTGCGCGCCGCGTTTCGCGACAAAGTGGCCCTGATGAAAAAGAATGCCGCGGTTGCCGCGCCAAACTACATACTGGGCTCCCCGCGGCGAGGGCTGTGTTTGCACTCGGCGTGGTAGAATCACCCAGGCCCAGGATCGGCGATGGATAAAAAATTAAATAATAATGGATTTTTTATTGTAGTATTGCGGAGGCCATGTTATGCGGCAAGTCGTATCTAGACTCGGCGGTGTGCACACGTTTCCTTTTACTGCGTTCTTTTCTTGGAGTACAAGAGGCAAATCTTTACCCGTTTAATGGCGTCTGAGGGAGGGAGTTTGTTAAAAAAACAGTCTTGCTAACAATAACTATTTACTATTTAAGAATATCTGTTAGACATATAAAAAAACACTGGCTGCACTTTTTGAAATTTAAAAGTGATGTTAAAACATGGTAAACATGTCTTTATAAAAGTAGTCGTTGCAATTTTCCCGCTTTTACTATGCTCAGCCCGACAAGCTCCCGGTACCCTGCGTTAAGGGGCCCCGCTCCGGCCCGCGACCCCCCGGGGGAAACCAGCTGAGCAGTGGCGGAGCCTGCCGCTGCTGCTGCTGTGCGTTAAAGGGGCCCCTTTTCGCTATTCAAAGCGGGGAAGTCGGCCGCCGCCGGGGGGACTCCTCCAGGGCTGCTGAGGGGGGTCGTTGGACGCCGCGCCCCCTCCACGCCACGCCGCCCTTCACCGAGCAAGGCTGAGCTGAGCGCGGAGAGCGCGAACCATCCCGGCCAAATGTGTGTAGGAAAGTTTTGGCAAGGGGGCGGGCGCGCGCGAAGTTTGAATTTACAGCACCGGTTTGAGGGCGATCGTGATCCGTTTTCGGGCGGATTACTTTAAAGCGTTCGGGGGGAGGCCGCTTTGCTGGTCGAGCTAAAAGATTGAAGACAGCTACCGTGCGGGACGGGGAACACGTTGACGGCCGCCGCAAGGGCGCGCCCCGTACCACCGATCGTATATTTTATTTTTCGTTGTTTTTTTTGTTTTCTCGTGTTTGTTTGCATGTTTTTCTCAGCCCGAATTTCAATTATTTTCACCAGCTAATGACGTGTTTCCGACACACGAGACCTGTTTGTCGCCGCCGCAGTGGGTCGTGGTGTCGGCCGGGGCCCTCCCCCCCACACGAACGCCGACGAGCGGGCCGCCGTCGTTCTGTTTGTTTATATATATTTTTCAAAATCATTTGTCAGCTGTTTAACAAACAGTGTACAGTACGAGGAGGAGGAGGAGGTGGGTGTCAATGGGGCGTCGTCGTCGTCGCGGAGCATCAGGCCGGGCGCCACTCTGTGTGTTACGCCCCTGCAGCAAGCCCCCGCCATGCCCCGCCGCGCCCCGCCAACGCCCCCACCGCGCCCCCGCCGCGCTGCTCTCCGTATGGCACTCCTGGGGCCCCGAGGACAGCCCCGACCGTCTGGCCCCTAAATCACCGGGATGGCCCGGTTATTGTGGGGAGGGTGACCTCCCCTCCCTTTCCCCCTCCCCTCAGCCTCCGCTCGCTCACACCAGGGAGACGCGGCGCGGCACACATGCGTACAGCGCGAGGCGCTCGCGGGAGAGTAATTAAAGCAGCGAGAGGAATAAGAAGCGAAGGAGTTCAACAACAAAAAGAAGTGGAATAGTAGAAAAATGGAAAAGAACTTTACGAAGAATTCGTTTTAAAAAAAGTTGCCAGAACACTTTCTGAAATCACAACTCTTCTTCGTAGTCAATAAAAATTGATAAACTTCAAAAATTATTACGATTGGTTCACAACTATTTTAAATTAAGATAGTAGCAAAATGCACTATCTTTGACTACCAAGAAGTGTTGTGTTTTCACAGTTGCTTCGTATCTTGAAAGTGTTGGGAAATCACAAACCATTTTTAACATTGGATACGACTCAAACTCGTTAAAACGACTTCTGTAGCAATTTATACTTTTTAATCTGTCAGTTTCAAGTTCAGAAGTCTTTTTGACGAATCTGAATGTTGTTGAGAGTTTTACTTGCGCACAGTTGCCTCACTTTTTACCAGTCAGGTGTGTGTAAGTGGTTTTTGTCCAAACGGCATTGAGGCTTTAGAACCTTTAAAGGGGTCAATACTTTTTTTGCACCACTACTTTCAACGGACGAAGCGCGGTTTTAGAGTGCCCTGCTCTCGAGCCGTTTCCGATCGCGTCCGGATAGATTGGTTGCAGCATATAGGAACAGAGCAGAGTGGCGCGTGTTCGGGCATAGGGCCGTTCGGGCAGGGCCGGGCGCAGCACCGGGCCCCGTGCGAGCGAGACAAATGGTCACCATTAGGGCTGCCGATCGCGTAGGGCGGCTGCTGCGCTGCTCTACCGCTTCTGCTGCTGCCGCTGCTGCTGCCGTTGCTGCTGCTGCTGCTGCTGCTGCTGCTGCTGCTGCTGCTGCGACGCGCTTGAGGACCGATTCGATTTGGGAATGAGCGTGAAATATGCGACGGGGCGGGGTGGTAGGGCGTGCCGCACCGCGCCGGGGAGAGCTAGGGGCGTTAATAGTCGTGTTCCCCACTTCATTTCCGCCGGCAGAGGTAGCAGAAGGGCTATGAGAACGTCTTCACTAGCAACCCTATCTATCTATCTATCTATCTATCTATCTATCTATCTATCTATCTATCTATCTATCTATCTATCTATCTAGTCTGTGGGGGTATGCGCTTCTCGTGGCCACATGCAATAACTCTCCGGTTGTTAAAAGGCCCGTGTCTCACCAATGTGCGCGCTGCTGGCGGGTGAGGTTCACTTCCATTGAGCTTGTGGAGGTATATGGCGTGGCGGCTGGCCCATACATCACGGCGGACTTGTTGACACGCACGTGGCCCCGCCCC
>NW_026267163.1:1769642-1771019 GCF_000697945.3 Frankliniella occidentalis
CACGGCATGCAATGGCTCTATCTGTCGGCTCCCATCGCCCGCCTCGCCTCCGATGAGCTGCGGCCCGCCCCGCCCCGCCTCGCCCTGCCTCGCCCGCCACGGGACCCCTGCCCTCTACCCTACCCCTCCCCGAACCCACCGCCGCACGCCTGTGGTTCGTCAGGTGTCAGCACTGGGAATGCACGAGCCACTGAGCCGCAACACCATCGGAAAAATAAAAACTTTGAACGAACAAGAAAAAAAAGCGTTCTCTTCTCACTGTGGGCATGTTCTCTACAGAGGCATGTTGCTCACTGGCTTTAAATCAAGTGTTATCTAAATTTATCTCTGGCTCATTATCGGTGAGTTGGTGCTTACGGTGGATCGGCGGCTGGGGCCGTAGGCGGAACGCTCAAAACTCCGTCGTGGCCGCTAAAGTTTAGCTAAACAACCAAAACTGTATGATCGAGTAAAAAGTGTTAAACAGAATCAGTTTGCGAAACTTGCGTGATAGCGTCAGAGGCGGTCTCTCTCATTCATCTCCTTCCTTCTCGGCCCGGCTGCTGGCGTGGTGCTGTCGGCACAGTATGTGCGAAGCGCGTGCAGCAAGCGTTTAATCTGTCATGCCTCTGGTCTGTAAATCAATTCCTATAGCGCTCGATTCCCCTTGGTTCGCTCCCCCCTCATCTTCTCCTGCTCGGTCCGTTTTCCTCCCTGCCTCCCTCCCGCCCGCAGCAGGCGCCGCCGCTCCCCCTCCCTGGCCTGCCGCCCCGCTCCCCGTGACGCCTGTGGTCGCGAGGATAGGCTGCCCGGCGCACACGCGCGCGCTGCGGCCAGCTGCTGGGCTGCCGTCCGTGCGTCTCTCTGTCGCCTGTCCGCTTTGTGTTTACGAACTTTCCCTCCGCGCCGTCAGCGACTTCAACTTCAAAGAGGGTTAAACACGACCGCTGCTTTGTCCACAGCAACTAATGGCGAGGTGAATGGCACGCTGTTGTCACGCTCACTTCGCTGGCCAGCCTACCAACCACCGTGCTTAGGAGAACTCTTTTTATTGATTTATCCACTTGATTCATTACTCTATGGGAATTTTTTTAAGTGCATGTTATTGGTTCTCTGTATATTTTGTGTTGTTGTGATATGTGATGCTCAAACAATACTTTTCTGACAACATTTTTATAACAATGTACTCAATCATTTAGGCGGGATTCAGCAGCTGATTGTGGATGTGTAACATAGATTAAGAATAGAAAAGGCTGCACACCCACAAAAAAGATAAAAGCTCTCCCCACGACTGTCTACCACCCCGCCCACCCAACAACAGACTCTCTGCGGGTCGTAGCGGGCGAGAGTGGTGGTGGCCAGCCTCGCGCCAGCCTGCAGGTCAGCGTGGTGGCGGGG
>NW_026267163.1:1771069-1771574 GCF_000697945.3 Frankliniella occidentalis
GCCCCCTCCCCTTCCTCTCTCTGTATCCTTATCCTCCTCAGGAAGTGACTCGGCGGTCAGGCTCCAGAGCAGCCCTCCTTTTGTGAGAACCCCCCGATAGCCCGGCGTCGTGTCCTCAGGCAGGACGCTCCTCAGCTAAAAACACGCGACGCGCCTCCTTCGTGGTGCGCTTTTTATGGTGTTATTTTTGTACGTATTTTTTGTGTGTGTGTGTTTTGGCCTTCCCGTGAAGATTATGCCAACGTTGCTACTCCTGTGTACAGGGAGGACCTCTTACTGCACTGGGGGTGGCCGCTGCCGCGAAGCGCCGTACTCGGCCGGGGTAGGCAACCCGCCCGCGCGCCCGCGTGCCGGGAGAGCATACCCACCGCAGCAGGCGGCCTACACGGGGGGATAGCCCGGGCTAGCGCCGCAGCTTGAAACACACGGAAAAAAAAAGATTCGCTGAGCCAGCTAATATATTGACTGGTATCTGGACAGACAAGCACATAAACTTCTGTAACCA
>NW_026267163.1:1771624-1774701 GCF_000697945.3 Frankliniella occidentalis
GGGGGGGGGGGGGGTAGAATGTGTGTCACTGGGATCAGGAAATATGAGCGCCTGGCGCACCTGCTGAAGTTATTGCACCGCTACTTGTGGTCCACAACTCACAACTCACTGCGGTAGTGTGGGGGCTGGCCGGCTGGCGAGGCGTGGCGTGGCGTGGCGTAGTGCGGAGAACAATTAGTACCTCGGGCGCGGCGGGGCGGGGAGGGGCACGCAGCGCGCTGCTTGCTGCTGCTCAGTCCACCCTGACAATGGCGCTAGAGCGCGCCTCGCTGCACCGAGAGAGAGAGACAGAGAGTTGGAGAGAAGGAGAGACAGACAGACTGACAGACAGACAGACAGACTCGCTGCCCCGTGTGCCGGTCGAGGCCGGCGCGGGTGGAGTGGGCTTTTGGCACAGTAGTTGAGCAGCAGCGGAATGTCTGTTGTACAGCACAGTACCGTTCCGTTACCCTCTCTCTCTGTATACCCTCCGCGGCGCGCAGGCATGCGTGCGCGCTCATGGTGCGCTGGAGTTGGGGCGCCAAGCGATGCGTACTATACACATGTGAACGCCCCCCCCCCACCCAAAAACTTTTTATTACGGTGTACTTGAGGTCAGAGCGCCGCCCCGCTCGCTCGCTCGCGCGTTCCGCTGTGTTCGAGGGTTTAATATTTGATGGGGCCCCGGCTCTGTGCCTCTGCTGCTGCTGCTTGGCTGCTGCCCCCTGCCTTCCCCCTAGCCCCCCTATGCGGACCTAACAATAAATATATATTCTGCCATCGTACCAAAACAAAAATGCACTTGAAATTATTTTTGAGCTGTTGAAGGATCGTGACACTTTGAAAACTACCCTCGGAAACAACACATGTCACGTTGTTGTGCGTGACAGTTCTGTCGGGCGCTGCGCCACACGGAGCGCTGCGGTTCGCGGTTCGCGGCGCGGTTAATTACCCGTTCGAACTGAACTGCCCCGCCGCGGCCCATAACTCTAATGGCGGCGGGCGGTGACCCTGCTGCGTGCGCCACCCCGGCGGCGGCGGGGGTCTTGTTGAGCCGGCGGCAAGGCAAACAGCGCTGCAGAGGACTTTTAGTACTCGTATTTTTATTATTTTTTTCTGTTCTCCCACTGTGTTACTTTTGTTTCGTATTTACTCTCCGCGGTTCGTCATATTCCATACCGTGTGTGCTTTCTGTTTGGTTCTCTTTCTAATGATCCCTCTGTCTCCGTTTGCTTCCAGGGCGACGCAGAAGCTCCAACAGCTGCCGGGCTCCCCGCACCGTCGGCGCATGGGCTCCGGCGGGGGCGGCGCGGCCGGCGCCGAGGCTGCGGCCGCGGCGGCCTCCGGGGCGGCATCGTCGGCGGCCTGCTCGCCGGCGGCCGGGGGTGGCGGCGGCGGCGGTGGGGTCGACGATGACGTGGTGGGGCGGACGGGGTTCTCGGCCGTGCTGCGCGCTTGCCCGCCCCCCGCGCCGCCCGCGCTGCTCCGTAGGCTCGGCACCCGCGAGGTGACCGGCGTCGGCAAGGTGAGTTGTGCAGCACATCATCAAGCACCCTGTCAAGCACCTCTGCACCTGCAGGCCCGATATTTCTGTTCTCCGGGTTCTCTTATAGTTTTTCTCTTCCCCTGTGTGGTCTTCATATCGCACACTGACCGTGTCCGGCAGAGAAACAACTCATCTTTACCTCGGACGTTGATGGGGAAGGGGGAGGGGGGTGCAGGGGCAGGCTTAGATGAAATTAGAGAAGGCCGTTGTGTCTGTGTCTGTGTGTGTGTGTGTGTGCACTGTGGGTTGGGTGTGTGTGCGAGCCAGTTCGTGTGTCTGTGTGTGAGAGTGTGTGTTTGGGCGCTGGGGACTGTGAGGGAATCCACCAGAAAAGAGGAGAGAGATAGAGAGCGAGGGAGAGAGCGAGTGAGACAGAGAGAGCGAGAGAGAGGAACGGGGAGCGCGCGGAGCAGAGGCAGGAAGTTGTGGAAATAGGGTTATTGATGGCGGGCTTATGAGGCCGGGTTATGGCCTCTAGCTCTGCTGGTGGTTGAGGCCGAGGCCAAGCGGAGCCAGCGGAGCGGGGATGGCACGGCCTCTTTGTGTTATGAGTTTCATGCCAGCTGTCGGCCGCTGCCGCCTCTGCGCTGTGCTGCCAATAAGCGGTGTTACCTCTGCCCTGCTGGCCTCTGCCGCTGTGTTTTGGTGTAGTTACGGGTAGCTCGGACTACTGAATCCCAGTTATGTTTTGTTTTTTGCTGGTTTTTTATTTTGCAGTATTTTTTTTTTCATCCGACAAGGTCGATCCTCGTCGATCCCTCAGTAATGTATACTTTTCTTGGTTGGGGGTTGTTGGGTACAAAACTTCTCTTTCGCGGCTTCTCTTTTACTCCCTTTGTTGTCGTCTGTTGGAGGAAAAGAAGGTGCTGTGGGGAATGTGAGACGCTAGGGTGTTAGTGAGTAAGAGAGGAAGGGGAAGGGAGGATTGGCGGGGCCTTTGCTTTGCATCTGTTGTACGAGATGAGTAAGTGGGTAGAGAAGTAAGTAAGCCGTTGTGCTCTTTCGGTTTTTTAAAAATTACTTTCGTTCTTGTAGCGCTGCGAGAGCTTGAACTGTGTGTGTGACAGAGAGAATAAGGAGAGAGAGAGAGAGAGAGAGAGAGAGAGAGAGAGAGAGAGAGAGAAGCGTGGTGTAGTGGGGCTCTCAGGCGCACCCTTCCCCGTTCCCTCTGCACCTCTCCAGCCAGCCACATCATGCGCCAAGCAAATTTGCCACTTTGGCCCACAAGTGTGTGCCAATTTCCAGCACTTGCGCGCCGCGCTGCTTGCGAGGTGGCTGCTGCGCTGCTCAGTGCGGATCTTTTATTTTTCGGCCTCCTTTCTCTCTCCGCGGCCTCCTTCCCCCCGCAACCGCCCCTTACAACACCGCCTTTCTCTTTCTCATTCTCGCTGTTCTCTTTTCCTTTTGTCTTTTTGCCGTTGTTCCCGCCAACTCGTTTACTTTTCCTTTTTCTGACTGGGGGAAGCAGCAGCAGAAGGCATAGAAGCATAGTAGAAGGGGAGTGTCATAGAGCTGCAGCGGTAGTGTGAGAGGGGTAAGGTTGGGGGGGGGG
>NW_026267163.1:1778881-1781403 GCF_000697945.3 Frankliniella occidentalis
CCCACCCCCTCCTCCCACTCAAAGGGAAAAGGGGGGGGGGGCTGTGACGAACAACCAAGCACAGCTCAGCTAGAGTCCTACAGACTCTAAGCTCAGCAAGTGTTCGAGACACCAAGACCAAGACTGCACGGGGTTCAACTGGGTGAACTCGTTAACGCTCGAAACCTTCCTCACAAACGTTAACACTCTCAACGGCGTAACCTAACCTCTGTCGCTGCTCGCCCGTGGGCTCACCAGCCTCCTCTCAACTGCGCCGCCTTTACGGGTGCACCCGAAGAGCCCGGGGGGGTAGCTGCTCGGTGGAGGTTACTAAGAGAAATGCAGCTACCCAAAGAAGACTCCGGGACAGGGTTGGTCTCGTTAACAGAAAAAGTTAACGCGTTACGTTACGTTAATTTGTAAATCAAGTTAACGTAACGCGTTACGTTAACAGTGTAGAGGAATTATTAACGCGTTACGTTACGTTAAAACGTCGTTAACGTTACGTTAAGTCCCAAAATTGCCAAAAATCTTAAAATCGCGAAGAAAAGAGTACAAAATTGCGGATTTACGCTGGAAACTGTTAGGACAAACAATAAGCAGTCCCTTTTTAGATAAGACCATTGGATTCTAAGTCATCTTTACACAAACAAAACTTTTAAAAAATGTAATAATATTCATTTACTGAAAAGAAATTCGCCTTTTGCCATCGTTCATCAAACCTGTTTTAACGTTAACGACGTTACGGCGTCACCTATTCCTGATAACGTAACGCGTTAACGTTACCAATCCTAGACAAAAATAACTCGTTACGTTAACGTTACTAAAAAAGTTAACGTAACGTCGTAACGTCGTTAACTCGTTAATTAACGAGACCAACCCTGCTCTCTCTCTCTCGTGCTGTGATGAGGTTTTCTTACTGGTGCAGCCAGGCTGCTATAGTCTCTGCGGGCCAGGTGCTCCGGATCGCGTCAGCACACAGAGGGTAAAACAACAGCGATTTACCAAACGCTATGAAACTTTGCCCATCGACCTTACGTACGACAAAGAAGTGACCCCGCGGTCATATTCGCTACTTGTCGATCAAGCAAACTTCCGGTATCACTGAAATGTATTAGTCCTATAATTCTTACTGAAAAGATGATGTTAAAAATTTACGCGACAGTCCATATTTTCTGTTCGAAAATTTCCTAGTTTGAAATCCTAACTTACCATTATTTCCCTTGAAACCTTTTCTTGTAAGGGATCGTCCAGAAAGTATGCTATCTTTCTCACATTTATTCGCAGAGCTCGGCGCCTGCGAGACTCAGAGTAGGCCACTCCGCACTACACGCAAGCACTGCAGGCGAGTTGTTGCCTACCTGTCAGGCGCTTTCAAAGGCAGCTTCGTACCGGCGAAGTACCGGCATACTTTCAGAATGATCCCGAACTCCTCCTAATATAATTTTACACAGTGTACGCGAGTTGCTGAGCAGCAGCATTCTGTGTCGGGGCGGCAGCACCACAGTTTGTTCTTTTTGGCCGAAAACAATAAAAATGCGCTTTCGATCAGAGCAGCGCAATTTAATCTGCACTCCCCCCGGCCGCACCGTGCTTGCGAACGTGCCGATGGCTAATGGTGGCGACGAGGTGTGAACGGAGCTAGTTAACATTCCGCACCCGCTTGACCCGGCGTGGCGTGGCGCGGGCGCGGGCGCGGCGAAAACCCCCGGGGGGCCCTTGGTGCGGGCCGGCGGCGGCCGGCCAGGGGCCCTTGGAGGAGCGGAGGGCGCGGCGGGCCGGCGGCGGGGCCCCACCCTCGCCGTGTTTTGTCGGTAAATAATGCCCCTGGATGGCCCCGAGGTCCTTCCCGGTCGGGGTCCGGCCCTCCTCCTGCGGCCCTCCAGACCCCGGCGGGCCCGGGGCGGCCCTCTCTGGCCCGGGATGGCATGGCCGGCGGCAGAGGCCCCCATACGACTGGACCTACTCCCAGGGGGGCCCGCCCGCTGGCCGGGGCGGCCCGGGGCGGCGCCAAGTATCCTCCACGCCACTTGTGCGCGCCTCTTTGGCCGGTCATTCCCACTCGGCGCCACGCCTCGCCGCGCCCTCCCCGTCAATGACCCAGATAGAGTGTGTGTGAGTGTGTGAGTGTGTGGGTGTGTGGGTGTGTGCGTGTGTGGGTTTGTGAGAGTGGGCCGCAACCCTCTGAGGTGTAAATGAACGGCGTTGACGTTGAGGTGCTATTGCCAGCTCAGGTTGACGGCGACGTGTTGATACGACGGCGCCCCCTCCTCCTCCCGCGCAGTTCGCACGCAATAGCCCTGGTGGGTCGGCCGTGGCCGGAGGCGTAATCTTTTCCTCTCGGCCGGCCCAACGCGCACCTGGTGTAAATGGGCGCGAGGCCTGCTGCCGCTGCTGCCCTGCCGGGCTCACGGGCCGAGGCCGGGCGAAATGGAGGAGAGAAAGGGGTGGGCGGGACCAGAGGCCGGCAGACCTTGGCGCTCGACGCCTTCTTCTGGCTGCCATAAGCGCCCGCTGCCAGCGCCCCAGATTGTCACGAGGCT
>NW_026267163.1:1781453-1782447 GCF_000697945.3 Frankliniella occidentalis
AACTCGACGACACTGGAGTGGTCAGTGGTTACGTGGCTCTGGCAGTCGTCTCGACGCTGGTAAAGGCTCGGAACACGCGGCACGGCCAGGCGGTGGTGGGGCGGAAGGGAGCGGGGCCGCGCGATCCTTCGGGCCTATAAATCCGCGCGGCAGCGTGGGGCCGTTGCCGGCCGTTGCCGTTGGCCGGAGGGTTGCGCCGTTGTGCCGAGGGCCGCCACCTGCTGACCAAGTGACCCCCAGGCCCCTTATTGATTTCATCCCCAGGGGCGAGGCGTGCCTCTCGGCCCCGGGGGGCTGTGCCACGCCACGCCACGCCACGGGGGTGACACACAAAGACCTCCCAGTAAGATTCGCCCGAGGGTCCTCTGGCCAGCGTGCAGCGATAGCCCTCCCCGCCTCCTGTGGGTCATTGTGTGAGGGAAAGGCCAAGGGCCGGAGGACCGCTGGTGGTGGCGGGGCAAGCTGCCGACTGCGGGAAGGGCGGAATTTTCGGAATGGTTAACTGTTTAGCGCGTTGACGACCCCCCCCCCCCCCCCCCCCGCTCCCTCTCTCTCTATCTCTCTCTCTTTCTCTCACTCTCTTCCTATACCCCCATGATGCTAACAAGTGTCGACTTTAACATATTCTTTATGTAATTTTGTATTACTTATGGTATGTTGTTGAAGCACTTTGCGTTTTGCTCTCGCTTTACCTGCTCTACAGGGGGTGCAACTCGTGCTCTTCTTTACAATGTAGAAAGGTCCACAGTGCTGCCCCCTCCCCCTCCCCCGCTTCCCACCGTTCTCGCCGCGCCTCCGTGCCGTGCTGTGCTGTCTTGGCACACACTCCCCGGCGTAAACAGCGAAAAGCCCTGGAGAAAAGCAATATATTTTTGGTTGCCTTTGCTCTTGCTGTCGCACGACCAGGCTATTCTTGCTCTCTCTCTTTCTCCGCACCCCCTTCGTCTCTCTCTCTCTCTCTCCACAACTCACAACTCACTGCGGTAGTGTGGGG
>NW_026267163.1:1784736-1786385 GCF_000697945.3 Frankliniella occidentalis
CCTCGTTCTCTTCCTCGTCTTCTTCCTCGTCCCTCACCTCGTTCTCTTCCTCGTCTCTTTCCTCGTTCCTCACCTCGTTCTCTCCTCATCCCTCTCCTCGTCTTCTTCCTCGTCCCTCGCCTCGTTCTCTTCCTCATCCCTCTCCTCGTCTTCCTCGTCCCTCACCTCGTTCTCTTCCTCGTCTTCTTTCTCGTCCCTCACCTCGTTCTCTTCCTCGTCCCTCTCATCGTCTTCTTCCTCGTCCCTCTCCTCGCCCCCCTCGTCCTCTTTCGCTTGCTCGTCCCCCGACGGTTCCCCGGGCCCAATGCCCGTCAGCAGCCCGATCACGGTGCAGGGAGTGAGCCCGATGGCCCGGCTCCGGCATGGCCTATGTGGGCTTGACTATGCCCGAGCCCCGTTTTGCAACGGGACACCCTCTCCTCTTCCGCCCCCTCTAAAAGGAAGGGGTCAAGCGGCGCGTGGGGATTCAGTTTTGTATTTCTTGCCGGTGGTCTGCCGCTGCTGCCGTGCCCCCGGCTGGTGAAGCTCTCATCAGCTCCATGGTGGTGGTCTTCATGGCGAGCTCATGGCAAGAAGCAGCGTTGCGGCCTGGGCTTGGGCCTCGGGCCAGAGGGTGCGTCCCGCTCTCTGGGCGAAGAGCCCGTGAGCCACAAGAACTTGCTGCTCGTGTTTTGCCAAGTCACGGACGCATCTATCTCCATCTCTCTCTCTCTCTCTGCTGCCCGTATATGAACTGTTGCTACAACTTTTTCCAGAAATAAGGCGGGTGCGAACACCCATAAGAAAGGACCTCTGCTGGGAGTTGTTTGTGACTAGGCGTTTTTGCAAGGTTGAGTACCCACCTGGAGGCTTCCTCAAAACACACAGTAATCGGGTGGCCTAGAACGCACCCACAAAATGAAAAAGGTTATTTTTTTCGTTAATCATTCTTAAACAAGTGTAAAAATACAATTGAAAACAACCATCTAATTTTTTAGCTAGAGAGCTGAATATTTGCAACAAAACTATATTTTAGCAACAGCCAAAATAATCAGTTTATTTAACTACTGTTTTGTTATATAGCCGTCGTTTATAGCTTTTATGTTTTCGTTTTCCGTGAGGGTATCATTGTGTGCAGCTGCCCGTTATTGCGGGGGGCGCGGGGGGGCGGCATAGCAGGTCACGCGAACAGCGCGGTAATGCAGCTACTCGATACTGTCTCTGCGCCGCGCGCACCCCGCTCCAGCCGGGGCCACCCCAATCATGAAGAGGCTCTGCTAGGTTCGGCCCCGCCCGCCCCGCCTCACCCCCGACCCGGCTCGGCTCGGCCCGGCGCTGGTATTTACGGACGGGCCGATGCACTGAATCGAAAGGACTTGACGGCGGTTTTATCCCCCGACCCGAAGAGGCCATTGTCACCGGAGAGAGCGGAGCGGAGCGGGGAGCTGGCCTGCGGAGGGAGGGGCGAGTGGTGGAGAGGGCGGCGAGAGGAAGGGAGCAGGGCAGTGGAGAGGCAGTAAAATAGGAAATAATCATGGAAAGAGAGACGGAACAGAAAGCAGCGCGGCGGAGAAAAGGGCAGCGCGCTCGACCAAACGAGGCGGGGCGCCGGGGCACGGAGTGCACGGAGGACGAGGAGGGCCCCGTTGGGGCGGGGCGGGGCGGGGTGA
>NW_026267163.1:1787126-1789598 GCF_000697945.3 Frankliniella occidentalis
GCAGCAACAGCAGCGGTAGCAGCAGCTGTGTGTGTGCGTGTGTGTATGTGTGTGCGTGCACGCGTGATGGCGCTGCACAGTGCGCGTAATTCACTGGAGAGACGCAGGCAGAAAGTCAGAGTAACGAGCTGCGCTAGAGAGAATAAGGTTCTTGTGCCTGCTCGGCCGCCTCCTCCCCCTCCTCCCTCTCTCTCTCTCTCACTCTTTGACGGCGGCCGCGGCGGCGCGTCGTCCCGCGCGGACTTTTTGACGGATGCCGTCGTCGTCCTGGCAGTCCTGGCGGTCGCGTCGTGGCGGGGCGACGCGGGGTTAATGATGATTGGCACTGGCACTTTTAAGCCCCGCTCGTTCGCCCCGCCTCGGCTCAGCTCGGCTCGTCCGCTCTCCTTTTTCCATTGTTCCGGCCGGCGCTGTTTTACGTGCGATTTATCTCGGCGTTATCTTTGTGGCAGTTTTTGTGGCCGCCGTCGGCCGCCTGCCCCGGCCACGCCCAGCGAGCGGCGTGGCGGGGCGGGGCGGGGCGCTTTACGCCGCGCGGCGTACCCGCCTCGCCTCCCTCCGCAAACAGCCAACAACAACCACCCTTCGACCTCCGCTGAACTGGCTGAACTGACCGCCGTGTTTTTTTTGCTCCGCAGGTGAAGGTGATGCTGAGGGTGACGGGCTTCTCCGCCAAGGCGCAGACCACGGCGTCGACGTCTACGTCCACCTCGACGTCTACCCCCAGCTCGCCGGCGCACTTCGCCCACGCTGTCGCGGACGCGGCCCCGGGCGAGCACCCCGCCGCCACCACCACCGCGACGAGCACGCCCAGCGCCGCGACCACGGCGAGCACGGCCGCGTCCACGACGACACCTTCTGCCCCGCCGTCCTACCTCAGCGTTGACCAGCGCCGGAAGCAGGTACAGTCTCAGGAGAAGTCTTCTCGGTCTCGATCTTGGGTTCTCTCTTCGTAATGTACCCTCGGCCGACACATCATGTTAAAAATATGCTGGGCGTATGGACGTTAGCGGACATGGCCTGGGCCCGAGGGTCAGGATGGACGTTAGCGGACATGCGGTACCCCGACGGCCGGTTCGGGGAACCGGCGGAGGGCTAATCCCAGCGGGGACCGCCAAGTGTGTCGTTTGCGGACATGCGGCGGCGTCGGCGGCCTACCTAGGGACCGTCAGGCGCTACTAAACTCGGGCTGAGGGCAAAGACGACCGGTTGGTATCAGAGTATATATTCAGCACTTGACCTAAACATTAACTTGTGAGCAGCTAGTACTGTCTGACTGTGTCTGACGGAGGAGCGAGATCCAGCACGGGCAATCGGGCAATAGACACTTTCTCGCGGGCAAATCGTCGTTTGCGGCAGTAATCAATTCCTGAATTCAGATGGGCGTCGTTCCATGCCAAAGCGTTGCGCGGAGCGATAGCGAAGCGCAACGCTGCACTGATAATAACATTACTGATTTACTGTATTCAGTTAGGTTTGTTAGTTTTGGTTGGCTTTTTATTATTTCTAAGAGACTTAGCTGAACAGATGATTATCTAAGAATATCTTTACTGATTTTCTGTATTGAGTTAGGTTTGCTAGTTTTGGTTTGCTTCTTCTCGGTCGCCGCCGGCCGCCGGCCGCCGCCGCATGTCCGCAAACGACACACTACTGGGCGGCCCCCGCTGGGATTAGCCGTCCACCGGTACCCCGAACCGACCGTCCAGGTACCGCATGTCCGCTAACGTCCATCCTGACCCTCGGCGCCCAGGTCATGTCCGCTAACGACACAACGCCATATGCTGACATTTTCCCAATAAAACCGATTTCCTCAAAACTTTGACGCCTCTGATTTCCTTTGTTCGGCCAGGTCACGCTCTTGGAGCCCGCTTCGTCGGGGACGTTGAACGGCGGCGGGGACGCCCCACAGGACCGGCGGGTGGGCGTGGCCGCGCCCAAGATGTTCGCCTTCGACGCCATCTACACGGACGATGACGCGCAGACGGAGGTGTGCGGCGGCGCGCTCACCGACCTCCTGCACGCCGTGCTCAACGGCAACGACGGCGTTCTCTTCTGCTTCGGCCACTCCCGCCAGGGTCAGTAGCAAAAGTCTGAATAGTTTCTACAAAATGTTCCACGGAAAGTTTCGGAAATTTTTATGGTCAGACTAGTGGGCTAGCGTCAATTAATTTCTCACGAAAAAATTTCAGTACATTTGCTACATTCTTTAACTCAAAGGAAACTGGTCTCGTTCTTTGCCCTGGCGCCGGGTGCCCCTTCTGGATGGTCGACTCCACCGGGTGGAAGTGCCCTCTGCTCGCCCTGCCCTTGCCCCCGGTGTAGTGCTCTGGTGTTGGACAGCAGCCGTGCCAGGCCAGAGGGCCGCGAGCTCGGGATTTACGTGGACAGTGATATGCCTTTCAGCGCTGTTCTCCCTCGCTGTATCTTCTCTCTCCCTGCCTCCCTCACGCGGCGAGGGGGGACGGGCCGGGG
>NW_026267163.1:1791409-1796421 GCF_000697945.3 Frankliniella occidentalis
CTCCCTCTCTCCCGCTCATTCGCAGCGCGACGCGCTGGAAATGAAATGCTTTCGGGCCGCGCCGCGCTCGCGCTTCAGTTTGTCGGGTGGCGCCAGGTGTGTCGACGTATCGGCGCACCTGGCGCACCTGCCGCCGCCCGGCGCCGCCGAGGTGTTAAATTCCGCAAAATAACAGTTCTGGCGGCGACGGCCGAGCCGCGGGCGGCGCCCGCCGCCACCCTCCACAGCTGCAAGTGCGCCCTGCTCCCCATTGGCTCCTCTGGCCAGGTGCGTGTCGCCGATGGAGCAGAGCGGATCTGCAGCTGCAGGTGCCGGCCCCGGGCCATGTGCGTGTCTTGGGGACGCCGCCAGGGGTACAGTGCAGCTGCAGGCAGGTGCCTGCTCCGGGCCATGTACGTGTCTCGGGGACGCCGCCGGGGGTATAGCGTAGAACTGCAGCTGCTCCAGGTGCTTACCTCCCGGGCTCCTCCGGCCAGGTGCGCGTCTCGGGGGGACGCCGTCGCGGGGGAGCAGCAGAGAGCGGCTCCTTCGCGCAGCGCGGCGCCGCACGGCGTTAGCATGGGAATGTCTCATTAGCACGCCCCCGCGGGGGCCCCACATATGCGGGCGCACGTCCCGCCACGCCTCGCCACGCCACGCCACGCCCCGCCCTGCACGTCGTACAATTGCAGCGGCACTGGCGGACGGGGGAGCTGCTCCTCCCCCAGGCGGGCCCCCTCCTCCCCAACCCCGTATACCTGGCCGTGCTTTGGTGGGGCCGTAAAACGCAGCGCGCAGTGCGCCGCGCTCTTGCGCCGCGCCGTTCGGGGAAAAGTCACGTCAACTGCGATCATCGTGGCGGCCGTCTTGTAGGCGGCGCGGGCGCCGTGATGAGCCCCGGGGGAGGGGAGGGTTCATGGACCGCGCCAGGACGCCGGAATGGATATGAGGCCGGCGGCGGCGGCGGTGGGGGTTGGAAGCCGCGGGAAAAAGTGTTTCTCTGCGGCGGCATAGGGTCTTGAACCCGCCCGCCCGCCCGCGCGGCCCGCTGCCTGCCGGTGAAGTAACGGGATATAAATGGACCTAGGGGGTCGCAGTCGACGTCGTCGTGTACCTCTCCCCCGTGCTGTCCGGACCCTCTCCTAATGCTCCCCGGTGCATGTTCTGCGGGGCGGGCCGGAGGGGAGAGGGGCGGTATAGGAAACCTTTAGCGGCGGGGGTGGTGGGGGCGGTACGGGCGCGGGGGCGGACGGGGGCGGCGGAGCGACGTCTGTCTGGAGAGCAGCGCCCTTGCCCACCATCCCATTGATCTTTGACAGTTTAGAATGTCTAAAGAAGCCCTTTGAGCAGGCGCACCACGGCCAGGACTCACCCCTATCCCCTCCCCTCTCCCCTCCACCCTGAACACCATTCCCGTCTCCCCCGCGCCACCGCCGCCGCCGCCGGTAAAGTTTTCCTCTTGGCCGAAAAGCCCTGCGGGCCTCCCAACTCCCGCGCGCCCGGGCTGATCTGCAGCGCAGATTTCACTGTTTATTCTGACTTTGGCGAATCGCTTTTTGCGATAGTCCTGCGCTGCCGCCGCTGCGCGTGCACCCTGTCCGCTTCCTCCTCCACTTCCTCCTCCTCCTCCTCCTCCTCCTCCGTTCCTTTTGCCTATCTCGCGCTCCATCTATGCTTCCTCCGTTCCCCTTCTGTTTATGTAAATCAGCCGGTGGCCCCGCCCCACCCCGCCCTGCTAATCCCGGTGCCCGGCTCAGCCGCGCTGCAGTGCCACCCGCCCCGCCCAGCCCCGCACCGCACCGCCTGCACTCCAAAAGCGGCCCAAGCGATTTACGCATTTACGCCACTTACAGCGCGCGGGAAGGCGCGCGGCGGTGCGGCGACATTCAGGCGTCGGCTCGCATCACCGACGCTCGCGCGCCTCTCGCGCCGAGATCTTGCAAATCCACCCCTACTTATGTATATTTTTTGTTTGTTTCCTCCCTTCTTGTGGGTTTTGTTTTTTTTTGTTGCCCTGCTTGCACCCCACGATTTTCCCCTCTCCTTCCGCGCGAAAGTAAAGCAATGAAACTCCTCCTCCACTTATTTTACTTTTTCATGATTGTGGGGTGGCTAAGCGCCAGGCAGCAGAAGAGAGCTGCAGTGTGAACCTATAGCGCCCCTTCACCGCCCCGCCGTTCCTCCGCCCCTCCGCCCCTCCGCCGTCGCGCCCCGCCACGCCTTTCCCGTGCTCCCGCCGAGAGAGAGGTTCCCCCCGCCGCCTCCCTTCCTCCTCCTCCTCCTCCTCGCCCTTCGGAATTTCCGTGTTTGAGGAATAAAAGCCGTAACCATGTGTGATCCCCTCCGCAACTCGTGAAATCGAAACCGGCCCATAAAAGCGGCGGCTCGAGGGAAGGGAGAGCGCCCAGCGCAGCACTCCAGCAGCAGCAGCAGCAGTGCCGGGCCAGGCCGGGCCGGGCCGGGCGAGGGTGAAAGGCTTCTGCATCCGGAGGGCCAGGGGGAGAAAGGGAGAGGGGGGCGGTGAGCGCTCCGGAGGGGGCCTGCTGCACGTGTGCGATATCCGCGGGGGAAAAACAAAATTGAAGGGAGCACGACAGGGGGGCGGTGGTTGCGTCTGAAACTGACGGGTGGAACTACTGACTCCCCAGCACTACGTTCGACTGTATCGAAAAAAAATATGGCACAGTTATTTACGAATCGCACCTCATGTTCTGCCTCAGCTCAGCGCGCATCTGTTGGCCCTCAAACTACCACTTTGTGGCCACACCTTTCTGTGTTTTTTGTTTGGGGTGATGTTCAGCTGTACTGAAGGGCAAATATCTCTGTTGAACCACGAGGTGGATAGGCTCGAGCGAGCACCTCCGACCTGGAGGTAGCGTAACCGTCGTCGTCAACCCGGTCGGGGTTCAGCGGGGCGACGCGTCTCCCCTCCAAGAGAAGACGGAGCCTCCAGTGGCGCGGTGCACCTGCGCCGCGAGGCACCGGGAGCAGCGACACGCGCGTGCGATATTTCACACGAGGGCGTCATTTGCGCGCTGCTGGGGGGAGTGGAGGAGGGCTAGAGGGCGGCGCCTATCTCCTCTCCGGTCACCGAGGGAGCCTCCGCCGCCGCCGCGGAGCCTTTACCATGCAAGCAAAGGCGCGCGGCTGCAGGGCTAAGTCGGATACACGACTGAAATGTGGGAATCGTGTCGACGGTGGGGCGGCGCGGGTGGATCGTGAGAGCCGTGGTGCGAGGCGAGCGGGGCTGTGCTGCAGCGCCGGCGCCAGACAGCTGCAGTCAGTTTGAAGAACGTCGTGTACTGTACGGCGGGCACGACGAGAAGAAAAATCTCTTCAACTCGCCCGTCAGTGTAGGTGCAGCTCCTCCTCACCCTCCTCCTGCGCGCGCCGACTGCGCCGAAAGGGGAATAAATATGGTGCGTCCGAGAATGCAGTCAGCGACGACGACAATGAAAGGAAGGCGGATAAAGAAAGCAGGAGAGGCGGTACTAAATCACCGTTCCTTCCCCTGCCTGCCCGGCCGCGCTGCAGCAGGCGCGTCTGGGCCGCGCGCCCGGGAGGTAGGCAGCACGCCCGCGCGCACGCCCCGCCACTGCCTACCTCCCAGGCGCTCTGCCAAGCTGACGCTCCGCGCGCCGCTCCCCAGCCCAAGCTCACTAAATGCTTTAGGCTTTCTTATTTTATTCCGAGGGACAATAAATCCAAGCCTACGCCAATTTTTCTGTTTTAATTCTTGATTTTTTTCCTGAGTTTTTCACTGATTTTTTTTCCATTTTCTGACCATTTTTTTTTCTTAAAGGGTGTACACTGATTTATTCTTATTGTTTCCCTGTTGCAGGCGCTGCGCGCACCATGCTGGGGACGGCCGGGGGCAGCGCAGCGACGCTGGGCGCCGCCCCGTGCGCCATCGCCTGGCTGTTCCGCGGCATCGCCGAGCTCAAGAACCGCGGCAATGCGCGCTTCTCGGTGCGGGTGTCGGCCGTGGAGGCGTCGGGCGGCGGCCGCCAGCCGCTCCGGGACCTGCTCGCCGCCCACGCCCACGGTGAGTGTGGTGTGGAGGAGGAGAAGGACGGCATCGACCAAAGTTTTCACCTCCTGCCCTAAATATATAGGCATTCCGCCGGCACTCTGCGGCCCCCTCCCCCTCCCCACCGATCCCACTCCTTCAAGAATCCCCCACCCCCCACCCCACCTCGATTCGATTCGGGTGTCTGCCGCTGCGCTGAGAAGTTGGCGTGCAGCTTGGTAAGCCTTGAGCTGGCTGGCCGATTAGGCGGACAAGACAAGAAAAGCTGGAGCAAAAGCAGCAGCAGCAGCAGCAGCATATGGCTATCTCGCTAATCCAATAATTACCCCACGATAAGAGTTTTCGGGATCGGGAGCAGGGAGGGGCGCTCTCCCGGAGGCAAAGTAAAGGGGAGGGGCAAGGGGGGCTACTGCGAGGAAGAAGAGGAAGAAGGGCGCAAGTTGTGAATCGCGCGCGTCTTTGCGCTGGGGAAACAATTAAAGTCAGCCGCTCGCAAAGTTTGCCGCCCGGCTGGACTGCTGCCGCCGCCAGTGCTGCTGGTCCGTTGGGGGAGGCCCTGCTGCTGGCCTCGCCAGCCGCCCGCCTGCCAGCTGCACAGGGTCCCGGAGGCCGAGGCCGAGGCCCCCAACGGCCTTGTCGGATTTTTCCCTCTTATATTGGCGCTAAGCTCCCGCGCTCTGCTGGTCTGGGCTGAGAGGGCTCGGTCCGGAACGTCGCTCTGCTGCGCGGCCGCCCGTCGTCCACGATGCTCGCGTTTACACTCTCGAAAATGTTTATTCGCTGGATTGACTGTATCCCTTTTTAGCGCGGTCATTTAACGAAAGAGACACTGTGGCGAGTACTGGGGCGTTCCCTTTATACTGTCTGGCCCTTCGCTTCAGTGGTCGAGCAGTCCGGCCACTGCGGCCGCACGGCCACACGAGGATCCACTCTGGGGCGAGGAAATTGTTCTCGATCGCGTCGCTTCTCTTTCTCCTCTCCCCAGCCAGCCCCCGTCAAGCCC
>NW_026267163.1:1796606-1800085 GCF_000697945.3 Frankliniella occidentalis
GGGGGGTTGGGGCTGGGGGTGTTAAATCGGTTTAGTGCTGAGATAACAGTTTCCGTCCGCGCTTTATGAGCCCTTTTCCCCCGCTCACGTTGCCCTCCCTCCTCTACTCCGCGATGGCTTGTGACATACCTGGGCGATATATTAGGTAACGCGTACGTGCACGGGCGGGGGAGGGGGGCGTGGCCACGCCCGCGATGCCCTCTGCCTGCCCGCACGCCCACGACGACGAGGCCAAAGACCACGCCGTGTTATATTTTTTTTCTTCACAACCCTTATTTACTTCTGTTCTTATTTGTGTGTGCTTTGCAGACTCGGAGCAGTCGCCGGGCGTGTACCTGCGGGACGACCCCGTGCTCGGGACGCAGCTGCAGAACCACTGCGAGCTGCGGGTGCCGTCTGCCGAGCGCGCCGCCCACTACCTGGACTGCGCGCTCGCGGCGCGCTCGGACGAGGAGGCGCACCTGCTCTTCACCCTGCACGTCTACCAGTACAGCGTGGCGGGCAAGGGCGGCGGTGAGTCAAGTGCTAGTCACACACTTGCAGTTGAATTACAGGTGTTTAGGAGTGCAACCCTCTTGCACGTGCATTTCTGACTGGCTTTGTGTTGTTTGCAGTGGCGGGCGGGCGCAGCCGACTGCACCTGGTGGACCTGGGCCGGGGCGCGGGCCAGGGCGGCGGCACGTCGTCGTCGCAGGGCCTGTCGCTGTCGAGCCTCGGCCACGTGCTGCTCGCCATCTTCAACGGCCAGAAGCACCTGCCGCACCGCGAGCACCGCATCACGCAGCTGCTCAAGGAGTGCCTGTCGCCCATCACGTGCCACGCCGCCATGCTGGTGCACGTGGCCGCCGGCCAGCAGGGCCAGCACCAGGCGTACGCCGAGACGCTGGCCACGGTGCAGCTGGCGAGCCGCATCCACCGCATGCGCCGGCGCAAGATCAAGTTCCCCAGCCAGAGCACGGCCTGCGGCCCGGGCCACGGCCTCGGACACGGCCTCGGCCTCCACGGCGAGCAGGACATGCAGCAGCGCGGCTCGGACCTGGAGCCGTCCTCGTCCGAGCAGTCGGCCGACACGGTCATCTACGTCGGGCCGGCCGACGACGCCACCGACGGCGAGCACCCGCCCGTGTACCTGCCCGGGCTGGGGGAGGGCGACCACCGCGCCGCCATGGGCCGCGCACTGCGGGGCTCCAGCGCCGAGCACCACCGGCCGCACGGCTCGCCCGGCCCCACGCGCGCGCGCACCAAGCAGACCAACAGCCCCAAGTCGTCGCCCGTCAGGAACGCGTCGTCGGCAAAGTCGTCGCCGGCCAAGTCGGCCGCCGGGAAGACGGGCGCCGCTGGCGGCGCGGGCGGCGCGGAGGAGCGGTGGATCGACGGCCCCCGGGTGTCCAAGTCCAGGGTGGTGGAGGCGCGGACCCTCATCCTGAAGGAGGGCCACGCCAAGAGGGAGACCTGGGTGGACGGCCCGCTGCAGCAGAAGCACGCCCCGGGCGGCAACGGGCTGTCCATCCTGGGCAACGGCAACGGGCCCGCGTCCGGCAACTACGGCTTCATGGACTCGCACAAGAAGTCCATGATCCGGAAGTGGGTGGAGAATCAGACGGTGCACATGAAGCAGATGGGGGTGATACAGGACGTCGCCGACGACGTCGGTGCGGCGCTGGCGGCCGCCGCCGCCGCTGCTGCGGCCGAGTCGGAGAACGACGACGACGGCCTCGTCGACCCCAAGTTCATGGCCGACGGCCGGCACGGGCGCGCCGTCAACGGGCGGTGCGGGAGGCTGTCGTCCGGGGTGCGGCACCGGCACGACGAGGAGCCCACCAGGGTACGCTGCGCCGAAATCCGGCGGAACATCAGCCTGGAGCCCGCGCCCGCCACGGGAGGTGAGCGGATCTCTTATTTTCGCTGTGTATGGAATTGGACTCGGCTTGTTCTACTCCCTGGCCGCATTCCAGTCGCGGCTGCCTGCTGCCTTCCCTCTAAATATGTATCGCGGCCCGCGCCCCCCGGGCCCGCCCCCCGCGCAGCCAGCGGCGCCGTCGCTCGCTTTCAGGAATTTTTGAAATTTGAGAAACGTCCTCTTCTCGTTCGCGTGCGGCGGCATTCTTCCCCGACCCCTCCTCCTCCTCCTCCTCCTCCTGGCCCCATTCCGCTTAATGTCGGAGGCCTTGCCGGTGGCGGCCGCCCGCTGCTGGCGAGAGGGACGCTGCTGCTGCTGGCTTGCGGATTAATTTTGCGTCCAACAACGACATCCGCCCCGTTTTCCGGTCCGTTTCGAGCCAGCAGAGTACAGAGGGTAAAAGAGTCCTCCGCGTACTAGTGGAACGTTTCGTTTCATGTTTCTCTGGCGGGGCGCTGTCGTGGTCCGCACGTGTTTGCCGGTGCGGAATGTGCGCCGGTGGCGTGCGGGGACGCCGTATCCCCCGGCCGCGCGGCCCATGCAAAAAGCGAACTGGAATGCGGCGCTGGATTAGCCGGGATCCGTATCTTATGGCCTGTTGCCTGGAAAGAGCCGTCGTCGTCCACACGCAGCGGCTCTTTAGCTGCGTGTTGAGCATTTTTAGCCGTTTTATGTGACGTTTTTTGTTGTCGTTTGCGTTTGTTTTCTGTAGGCAAGGAGCTGCAGAGGCCGGACCACCTGTCGCTCAGCAGCACGACGGCGAGCGACCGGCTGGCCCCGGGCGCGCTCCCCGTCGACCAGACTGCCGCCGCCGACGGGTCGGGGGCGGCCTCGGGGGCCGCCTCGGCGGCAGCGTCGGAGGCGGCCAGCGACTGCACCAGCGTGACCGACGAGTCGGCCGGCGGCGACCTACTGGACGAGGACATGGACGAGGACATGCTCCTGGAGGTGACCAACGTCGGCGACGACGTGGAGATCATCGAAGTCCTGGAGCCCGTCGAGCCCGTCCCCATGGTGGACTGCTGTCTCCAGGTGAGCGCGCGTTCCCCGGAGCGAGTCACGGGCGTCCTTTTTGTTGATGTTGTTGTTATACTGTTGTTGTTCCCCTACCCGCGCTGCGCTCTGCTCTCACTTTCCCGATGCCATCTTTTTACAAATAGTCCCCATTTATAAGGGCGCATGCACGTCGTGCACGTGCTGCGATTGGATTGCGCACATGTGCGGCTTGGCTCGGGGCGCCGCCGGGGGCTTTGCGAGGCGTAGCAGCACACCGCAGCAGGCGCCCCGCCCATTCCCCCGTCTCAATCGCGACTCGCGAGCTGAGCTGCGTCGCCAATTAATCGGAACCAGCGTGACTCCTCCTAGGCGCAGCAGGCGCCCCGCCCACCACCGGCGCGAGCCGCCCGCCCCTCCGCGGTGACGGCCCGGATGTCCTGCCCCGCCCGCCCCGCGGGGGCAGTCCACACGTGCGGGAGGCGGGGGGAGACTTAATCCGGGGGAAATCGAAAGTCGATGAGCACGACGAAAGTGCGAGGCACAGGAGGCACATGAGGTGCAGCGGCAGCCCAGCCCAGGGGGG
>NW_026267163.1:1800135-1801105 GCF_000697945.3 Frankliniella occidentalis
CCCGCGCCGCGCCCAGGTACGGACGGACGCCGCGTGAATTCCAAATGAGCGCCTCGCGCATCCCCGGGCCGCCCCCGCCCGCCCCCGCCGCGGAGGGAGCCTGCCCAGCCCAGCGGCAGCATCTCGGCGAACAACCGCACACCATCGCGGTGTCATGGGATGGCCACCGAGAAAGTGCACACCGTCTTTTTGTATTTTGCTCCTAGTGACGGGTGACTGCCTCATTCGCAGATGAGTTGAATCACTGCTGCTGTGTCGTGCGAGCACCCTCCTCCTGAGGTGGCGTCGTCGCGTTGTGGTGTATAACTCGTAGCCCTGCAAAAGGGAAAGGGGCGGCGTCTTCTTCCTCCTTGCTCTTGCCTTGTCCCTTGTCCTGCCGCCGGCGAAAGGCGTTCCTTGGAGCAGACGAGCATCCAGGGGGAGCGGCGCGGCGAGGCGGGGGCGGGGGCGGGGCAGCCAGACGAGCTTCGCCAGGTGCCCGCTAACGCCCCCTGAATGCGGAATGAGGACAGGGAGGGCGGGAGGCTCGACGTGCCCCCCCAGGGCGGCGGCGGTGGTGGTGGTAGGGGGGAGTGAGGGGACGGGGGAGGGGGAGAGACTGGCGGGGCAATTGTTTCATTATCGTGTTGTGCCGCAGAGACCGACAAACAGAATGGTAAGGCCGCCTCGCTCCGCCACGCCGCGCACGCTCTGCGGCGGCTCTCTCTCTCTCTCTCTCTCTCTGGATGAGGGGGAGGGTGGGGGGGATATTAACGGTAAACAAAACCCAGGGTCGCGGTCTTAATTAAGGGCATAGCCAGCCGCTCTCCTCTTCTCTCCTCCAGTTTGTGGTAAATAAAGTAGTGTAGTGACCATTGGAGGTCGTGGTTGTTATGGTGTATGGAATTGGACTCGGCTTGTTCTACTCCCTGGCCGCATTCCAGTCGCGGCTGCCTGCTGCCTTCCCTCTAAATATGTATCGCGGCCCGCG
>NW_026267163.1:1805175-1806415 GCF_000697945.3 Frankliniella occidentalis
GGGGGATATTAACGGTAAACAAAACCCAGGGTCGCGGTCTTAATTAAGGGCATAGCCAGCCGCTCTCCTCTTCTCTCCTCCAGTTTGTGGTAAATAAAGTAGTGTAGTGACCATTGGAGGTCGTGGTTGTTATGGTCGTTGTCGCGTGTGACCGAGCGGAGAAGAATGTTGTTGGTGTTTTCCTCGTATCGCGAGCACGGGACGGGGGCTGGGGGCTGTGTGTGGCAGCGGCTGGCGTGGAGGTAGGGTGTGTGGCGGTGCGTGGCGGGGCGGGGCGGGGCGGGGCGGGGCGGTCTCATCCCTCCCCGCGGGGCCTGCTGGGGCCACTTGACTCGAGGACTTGCCCGCCCCACGCATGATAATCGCGCGCTGGTTTGATGACTGCGGGGACGGCCTCCTCCTCCTCTGCTCCTCCTCGACGAGGCCCTCCTCTCCTCGGCGCGGAGAGTACATAGACCCCCGGCGAGGCCTCCGTGCGCAGCAGCAGCCTCTCTGGGGCCGCACGGGCAAAGCAGGCCCGGGGCCCCCTTGCGCGCCGCCGGCCGGGGGCCTCAGTGGAAGTGACATCGGTTGAAGGCAACGGCCCCCGGGAGGGCCCTGCCATCTTGCCGGAGCCAACACCACGACCGGCGCGGCGAGGAGGGAGCCGAGGAGGGAAGGACGTGTTATGCGACTCCGACGTGCAAGTCAGAGTGGCGGGGGTGGCGGGCGGCGGGGGGCGGCGCTCACGTCGATGGGGGCAAAACGTTGAGTGACAGCCGGAGCAGTTTAAGCTGCCGGCCCGGACCATCATCCGTCTTGTGCACGAGGCCGGCTGGCCGGCAGCCGCTGCCGCCTCTGCTGCTGCTGGCCGGGACCGAGGCAACCTAACCCAACGGATGTGACCAGCCCGGGGGAAGAGGGGGGAGGAAGGGAGTGAAGGGGCTGCTGTCTTGCCTCGGGAGCCTGTCGCAGAAGACGACGCAAAGAGCCGTGTGGGGCGTGGCGCGGGGGCTGGGGAGGAGACACACCCTGAATACGGAATCAGATGGCCAGGCCGGCAGGCGCGCAGGGGCGGCGCGGAGCAGCAGCAGCAGCAGGAGGAGGGAGATGGAGGATAAAGACCACGGCCGGCCCGGCGGCGAGAGGGAAAGGGAGAGACGTGGAGATCATCGAGGTCCTGGAGCCCGCCGAGCCCGTCCCTATGGTGGACTGCTGTCTGCAGGTGAGCGCGCGTTCCCCCGGAGCGAGTCACGGGCGT
>NW_026267163.1:1806465-1812326 GCF_000697945.3 Frankliniella occidentalis
GGCAGGCGCGCAGGGGCGGCGCGGAGCAGCAGCAGCAGCAGGAGGAGGGAGATGGAGGATAAAGACCACGGCCGGCCCGGCGGCGAGAGGGAAAGGGAGAGCGCTTCCGTGTCGCACCGACTGCCAGGGGTGATAAGTTGAGTAGCCCCAACGCACCAGAGCCAATGTGCCGTGTGTTATTATAAACTAGGAAATCGGCAGAGGGCGTGGCGTGTCCCGGACTAGCCCTAGCCTAGCCCCCGGCTGCCCTGCGGGTGGTTTATGCGGATCCGAAAGGGTTGTTGCTGGCCTGGCCCCGTAGGGGGTTGGTTCCCCGGCTTGAGTCATGAGCGGATTAAGGGAGGCAGTTAATGTGCGTCTCAGCACATGGCAATGGACTGGGCCGCTGCTGCTGCTGCCGCCTCTGCTCTCCAGCTCCCCCCTGGCTGCTCCCCTACATCGCCCCTGCACTGACATGCTCTTCCTCTTTCGCTCCGTGCTTCCTCCACCCCCCACCCCCCACCCTTTCTCTCTTCCTCCTACAGCCAGCGCCCTTTGCGCTCTCCTGCGCTCTCCGCTCTCCCCTCCGCCACTCCCATTCTCGCCCCCCACCCTCGCCCCTTTGCTCCCTCTCTCTTTTCTCTGAACTGCTTTTCCTCCTCTCCCTGGTTTTATGCATTTGTCATGAGTTTTATTACCACCGCCCTTTTCGATTCTGGAGTCAATTTCATAGGTCTCCTTTCTCTCGATCTCCCTTTTTCCGTTTTCTCCGCTTGGTGTGGGTTTGGTTGTCGGCGGTGTGCTGCTCAGCGCTGTGTAGTGTTTAGGTGGCGCTGGGGGTGCCGGAGCCATCTCCCTCTCTCGCCACGTACTCACTTTGCAAAACGTATGAGCTGGTCTATGAATTGTTGATGAACCCCGACTGTGTGTGTCTGCTGCTGCAGGTGACCGAGGAGGACATCGCCCTGTGCATGGGTGAGAACCCCCTCCCCGAGGTGGACCAGGGCGACCCAGAAGAGCATCCCCTAAGGGTGCTGTCCCAGGAGAACCTCACCGTGGTGTCGACCTTCGCAGGTATTGGATGCCTTCCGATGACAAAGTCGGCTTTTTATCCTGTATTTTCTTTAACAATTTTCAATGCTTATTGACAGACACGCTGTCGCTGGCGTCGGACCTGGAGCCCGAGTACTGCCCGCTCCGGTCGAGGTTCGGCCCCAACTTCCACCACTCGGGGGGCGCGACGGGCCCGGCGTGCTGTCGCCTCGGGCGGCGCGGCAGCGACGGCGGCAGCGCGGACGGCGGCAGCCCGCTGCCCCAGGGGTCGCAGCTGCACCTGGCGCGCCTGCACGACATGTACCGCACCAAGATGGCGGCGGCCACGCGGCGGCCCGCGGGCGTGCTGCCTCCCCCCGTGGGGCTGACGGCCGCCTCCCGCTGCACGTCGCTGTCCATGTCGCTGTCGGACGTGCTGCACGGCCTCGGCAGCAACGGCGCGCCCTCCGACATGGAGCGCGACGGCGAGGGCGACGGCGAGCACGCCGCCAGCGAGGCGGGCTCCATCTACAGCGAGCCGCCCTACCGGCTGCAGCAGCCGCCCCAGCAGCAGCAGCAGCAGCAGCAGCAGCAGCAGCAGCAGCAACCCAACCACCACCACCACTCGGGCCACTGCAACGGCACCCTCTGCGACAACTGCCACCGCAGCTTCGCGCCCGCCTCGTGGCAGTGCAGCCCCGTGCACACGGCGGGCCGCGCGGCGCGGGGGTCGCTGCACCGCTACTACGGCAACCTGAGGCACCCCGACGGCGCGTCTAACCCGGACCTCAAGGAGGAGTCGCTGCTCGCGCCGCTGCCCGCCCCGGTCCCGGCGGCCACGCTCACCTCCGCCATCGACTGCGAGGAGATCGAGAGGAAGATCGACGCCAAGCTCAAGGCCGCCAACGTCCTCCCGATCATGGGTGAGTCTCGACGGGACAGGAGGGAAGGGGGTGGCCTCCTGTGGACCGCCGAGTGCGGTTGTGTCTGGAGAGCGGCCCGGCCCTTGCTCCCCCGCTCCAGCCGCCGCCACCGCCGCGTCACAACAGTCCTGACTTTTGATGAGGCGGTCCCGCCGGGCCCCGCCGGGTGCGACGTGGACCTGATTGCTATTTATATATCTGTCCGCCCGCTTTGCGAAACATGTCGTCTGCAGCCCTGTTTCCTCATGCAAATTATTTCCTCGTGCAAACTTTGCGCGCCCGAGCGGAAACTTTGCCCCACTTTCCTCCCGCGAGCGAGCGAGGCGCGCTGATTAATTTGCGAGCGCGGCTCTATGGCTCCGGGGAGGACTGGAGGGCAGATCTCTTATCGCGCGAGAGGATGTCAACTGTCTCACAGCCTCCCCCGCGCCGCGCCCTGTCGCGCCCCCGCCTCGACAGACGCTGACGACTGACGTTTGATCTCTCTCTGCTCTGCTCGCAGACTCTGGCGTGCTGGCGGTGCTCGCCGCGCCCGCCTCGCCCGTGGACTCGGACGAGGAGCCCGTGGTGCCGCCGCCGCTGCCGGTCTCGCCCACCTCGCGCCTCCACCAGCGGCTGCTCAGCCTCTCGGACCACTCGGCCTCGCCCAGGTAAGCGCCCTGCCCGCCGCACCTTCCTCTCTCTCCCTCCTGCGCTTGCCACCGCCGCCGTTGCCGCCTGCCTGACCTGTTGTGACTAACCCTATACCCGCCTGTGTCTGCCTGCCGCCGTCAACCCCCAGGAGTAGAAGCAGCACGCCCGTGAGCGCCGACGGCCTCCACTCCGGGATGCCCAGCCTGAGCGGGCTGCCCGTCCTGGACTCGGTCCTGGGCTGCACGGCCCCCGGCCCCGGCTCGGCTGGCTCGGCCGGCTCCGGGACGGGATCCGGCACGGGCTCCGGCACTGGCTCCGGCTCGGGGGGCTCCGGAAACCACGGGTCCAGCTCCGGGTACGAGAGCCTGGGCTCGGCGCCGCCCTCGTGCAGCGGGAGGGACAGCCGGGAGGGCCGCGACTCCGGCAAGGAGGACGCCCCTGGTAGGTATCTGCTTTGAGCGCAAGCCTTCCGTGTCTCCGTATGTCGTCGCTTGTTGTCCATAACGCCGAGCTTGTCCTCCGACCCCTTAGGCGTGTACGGCCGCGACGACAGGGGCTGGCCGTCCAGGGAGGCCGCGTCGTCGAGCCCGCGCAGCCGCGGCCAGCACCCGCGCGGCTCGCGGCGGGACAACCAGCAGGGGCCGCGGCCGCAGCCCGCCGGCCAGCAGCCCAAGCACTGGACCTACGAGCGTGAGTACCCCCGTGTGCTTGGCCTCAAAGCTTTCCATGGAGCTTCTCCCTGCATGGACGGCTGCAGCGCAGCTCGCAGCTGCGAAGCACACCGACCGCCCACCACCTGACGTGCTTTGTCCTTTCCACCCGCAGGTTCGCCGACCGCCGGCTGCCTCCCTGACTCGTGGGCGTGGTGCTGGTGCTCCTCCTGGTCGGGCGACAAGTGCGACCGGCCCCGGCCGCGCCCCCTGGCCGCGCCCACCCCGCCCGCCGCGGCAGCTGGCGCTGCAGGTGCGCCCGACGACGCGCGATAGTGGCGGTAGCCGCGGCAGGTGCGGTGGACGAGCAGCAACAGCTGGCGCCTCCAGCCTCCTCCTCCGGAGAGCGTCGCGCCCCGTCACGGCCACGGGACCGCAGGGCGTCCCCCCGCCGCGCCCTGCGTGGCCCCGCGCGCCGCAAAGTCAAACGAGTGATGGGGAAAAGTTGGCCGCCACAACTTTCCAGTTTTACGGAGCGTGGGACGGGCGGGGGGCGGGGCGGGCCTATTGCGCTACTTGCGAGGGGACGGCAGTTTTTTTATTCGGCTTCTGCAAGACTGCCAAAGGCCCCCGGAACCCTCGCCTGTTATATCGAGAGGATGGCGTGCGAGGAGACGCCGCCGCCGCCTCCGAAGTGTCATTCCAGCAGCCTTTCCATCCATCCGTTAGTTCTGTCTTTAAGGCGTTGTTCCAGTGTGTAACTTAATGAGCTCTCCTCCCGTTTGGAAGTAATTGCATTTGGCGTTTGCGTGAGGAGAGCTGCTTTGTGTGCTTTAAGTCTGAGATATGGTCCAAATGAAGCGTCAAAGTCTGAAAGTCACCGCTCAAAGTAGCCTGACTTTGTTTGTAGGTGTAGACGTTTGTGTTGTGTTTGGATGCGATGTTGTACAACGGTTGTTCATATCAGTCTGCATATCGACCCAGCGTTAGTAGGACACAGACCAAAAGGCCATTATTGACTTGTAGAGACAATTTTCTGCTGAGAGCTAAACTCATATCGCCTTAAATAGTTAAAGGTTTTTATTTATGATTACGATTGTATGTGCATTCGTGCAGCCTAGCTTAAATCTCTTGCCCTGTGATTCTTGCTGTTAAGTGTCTAGCAAGCGGTTACCTGCCCTAAGGGCAATAAAACTATAATACCTATATCTCCCTATTTAATTAAATGTTAGTTGTTTATTGTTGCAATATGTCAAAAGGTTTCCGACTGGTTATGCAGATTAGCAAAAGATCATAGCATATTTTGCAGTGTTGCAACAAATTGCAGGTTAGTAAAAATAAATCATCATGCATTGTTAGGTGTTCTTGGCCGCGCGACGCCGCTTCTTATCCATGTCGAAATTTTGTGACGACTGTTGTGTTATGTGAAACAAATTTTCACAATTAGTGCCCATTTTAATTGCTTCATAATATTCAATATTATCTTGAGAAGCAATGAAAATGGGCACATCCTAAAGCTAATGTGTCTTTGTTACCTTATGCTAGCTGTAAGCTGAAAATGTGTAGCTTTTCCAAAGTTTATCAGTTGTAAAGAAAGAGTCTGTACAGTGTTATATACTGTTATATAAGTTACATGTCTTTTTGACTTTATTGGCAAGCTCCTGCCTTGTTTCCGTTTATGTGAAATTGCCATTTTTAGCATCACCAAAAAATTATCAAGTTTCTAACCATGTTATTTTCTAAACTGTTTGTATTGAATAAACTATTGTGACAGAAACGAATCCAATTTTTATTTCCTACCTCACCCTTATCTCAACAGCCTTCCCCACAATCCCCTTTACGGGTCGGCCCCGAAGCCTGGGCCAATATCCACAGCACAGCAGCAGCAGCAACAGCACAGGGTGCACCTCGGGGCCGCGGGGTGGGCCGCGCCGGCCGGCAAACGACAGGGTGGTTGTGGACAGGGCAGGATACGGGGGGCACAGCACAGCGCAGGCAGCGCCCTACTCCGGGGCTCGTCTCCGTTCCGTCTCGCCTCGCCGACCTGAAATCTTCCGCATCAGTGGGTGCAATTCTTGTGCCCCGGAGCAGGGGGGGGGGACCCTGGGCGCGCGGTCTCCTCTCTCTCAGGACGCCACCACCGCCGCCGCCCACACCGCAGCCGCACAGCATCCAGGAGCCAACGGGCTCCAGGAGGGGGCTGCTTGCTCGGCCGAGCCGCACCGCTACCGCAGTGCAGTGGAGAAAGAGAGCGAGCGAGCGTCCCGTCTCCGTCGCACCCACCTGAGCAGCGGTGAGTTGGAAAGAGACAAACGCTGCACAACAACAACACAATTTCGGGGAGAGCAGGAGCAGGTCGCCGCGGTGGTGCGGGGACGGGCGTGATTTAGAGGGAGCGCGGGCGGCGGCCTGCGCCGGGGGTTGACGGCGCGATAAATTATTTCAATTAGGGTAAACGTGTGCGGCCGCCTTCTTGCGGATCCGACGCACTGGCCGACCTCATAATGAGGGCAGTGGTATAATGAGGCGGTGCTGCTGGAGTCCCGGGGGCCGGGCGGCGACTCTTTGACGGGGTCCTCGTGGCGAGCTCCGCGCACTCCCTCCCCCCTCCCCACCGCCCTCCACCAAGACAAGACGCATGTCG
>NW_026267163.1:1812491-1814516 GCF_000697945.3 Frankliniella occidentalis
AAGGGTGGCGGTCCTGCGGGGGAGGCGGGCCGGGCTCACAAGGGGCCCCGTCGTCCACCCGCACTGTCTCTAACAGCGCGGCGGCGCCCCGAAATCATTTCAACTCGCTCAAGTCATTTACGAGTGGAGAAAGAGAGGGTGAGGGCGCGGCGGGTGAGGGGGGACAGACGGACAGACAGACCTACCGACCGAGGAGTGGGGCGCTAGAGTGCGCCCTCCTGTAGCCTGCGGTATTGGCGGGGAGGAGAAGTGCGAGAAAGGAGGGAGGCGAGGAAAGGGAGCAAGGAAGAGGAATTGTGTGGGATTATTGGGTGGACATTTAAATTTGAATCAGCCAGCCTGGCCTAGCCTAGCTCAGTCTGGACGACGTGCCCCCCCCCCCTCTCTTGCTCTTTTCCCTCTCTGCCGTAATTTTCTCCCGCGAGGCGAGGCTCTGTCAACCTCCTCTTGTATTCACTCAGCGACGGAATCTTCAGACTTTGCCCTCCGCCTCTCCTTACATTTCTCTGTCTCTGTCTCTGTCTCTGTCTCTGTCTCTCTCTCTCTGTCTCTCTCTCTCTCTCTCTCGTCGCGCGGGTGGCTGTGAGTGGCAGTGCCGGGCGGCCGGGCGCGGGCGCGGCTGGCTCGGAGGGAAGGCCGAGGGAAGGACTGGGGGGGGGGGGTGATTAACGAATTTGGACGGCGCGGCAGGCCGCACGGCATCGAGGGAATTCCCCGTAACGTTTGCACCGTTTGGAGTTTTATGCCCGTCCCCCCTCCCTTCCAAAAGAAATTCCGGCTCGAGACAATCGGATCTAGGCTGCCAACTTCATCGGTTCATCGTTATGTACCGCGGAGTCCTCTAATGCTGATTTTGCGATTCCGTTCGTTATAATGAAACTGACACATTTGGTAAGTAAAGTTACATTGAGGTTTCATTGTTGTAAATATAAAGTGAAGAAGGAAGGCCATTGCAAGTTAGTAAATGTATAGAGAGGAGGCAAAAATTTAAAAATTCGAATTGTATTTCATTTAGAACACATTTGCATACTCGTTTCTAAAATGCCTGAATTTTTACATAAACAAACAAATTCCTGGAAATTTCACGCTGACTTGTCACAAATCTTCTTGCAAGTGGGTTTGGAGATGTTTGCGCAAAAGACCAAATATTGAGAACTTCTTATCGCACACAGAACACTTGAACGGACTTTCCCCTGTGTGGGTGCTTAAATGTGCACGCAGAGTAGAACGGGCCGTATATTTTTTACCGCACAGATCACATTCGAAGGGCTTTTCTCCTGTGTGGGTGATCAAGTGCCTACGAAGACCAGATGCTGACGACAATTTCTTGCTGCACATTGAACACTTAAACTCAAGCGACTTCTCTCCCGTGTGGACGCGGAAATGTGAACGCAGAGAACCTTCGGCCGAAAATTTCTTATCGCACACGGAACATTCGAAGGGCTTTTGCCCGGTGTGCATGCGTAAATGTGCGTCCAGCAGGTAACTGGACGAAAATTTCTTGCCGCACACATCGCAGCCAAACTGTTTTTCCGGTTTTTCCGGTTTTTCCGTAGTGTGGGTCCGGTGGTGCTCAGATAGTCTACTGTGTTGCGCAAATTTGGCGCCACACACAGCACACTTGAAGGGCTTTTCTCCCGTATGGGTGAGGTGATGTCGGCGCAGATTACTGTTGTTTGAAAAGAACTTGTTGCAGACCGAACACTGGACTGTCCTCTTCACTTCTGAGTGGGTGCGGCGGAGATGTGCATGCAGAAAACTATTCGCCGAAAATTTCTTGTCGCACACAGCACAGCAAAAGGGCTTTTCTCCTGTATGGATTCGGAGATGTATGCGCAGATCATCACTTCCCGAGAAATTTTTGTTGCACACTGAACACTCGTGGGGTTTTTCTCCTGTGTGAGTGCGGAGATGTCTCTGTAAATTGCTCCTTGCTGAAAATTTCTTGCTGCAAACGTTACACTCAAACGGCTTTTCTCCTGTGTGGGTGCGAAAATGTTGCCGTAAACAACTCGCTTGTGAAAA
>NW_026267163.1:1814566-1815827 GCF_000697945.3 Frankliniella occidentalis
ACACTCAAACGGCTTTTCTCCTGTGTGGGTGCGAAAATGTTGCCGTAAACAACTCGCTTGTGAAAACTTGTTGCCGCACACAGAACACTCAAACGGCTTTTCTCCCGTGTGAGTACGGAGGTGTCTCCGCAGGTTACCAGCTACCGAAAACTTGCCGTCGCAGAAAGTGCACTCAAACGGCTTTTCTCCCGTGTGAGTTCGAAGATGTTCACGCAAAGCACCGCTTCCCCAAAACAATTTTTTGCACACAGCGCACTCGTACTCGTACACTTTCTCTCCTGCGTGGATGCGGCGAAAATGTATCTGTAAGTCGGACTTTTCCGAAAATTTCCTACTACACACAGAACATTCATGCGGCTTCTCTCCTGTGTGGGTGCGGTCATGTCTCCGTAATGCGGTACTACTTGCAAATTTCTTTTTGCACACTGTACAGTCGAATGGATTCTCTTCTGTGTGCGTACGGTAATGTGCACGCATATAAGAACCACGAGCAAATTTCTTTTTGCACACTGTACACTCTAATGGATCCCCTATGTGCGTGTGCGTACGGAGGTGATTACTCAAATTTCCAGCTCTCGGAAACTTCCTGTCGCATTGGGAGCAGTCATACGTTTTGCCTCCTCCGAGGGTTTTCATGTTGATGCTATGTTTTTTGTTGCCTCTTTTAGTCCCTGAAAAACAATAACAAACAGATGAAATTTTCGAATGGTTCTGTTAATTGAATAAACTTGTCAGCTTTTTAAATTTAAGACTTCCAAATTTTTATAGACTTCTTGTGTTATCTTAGCGCTCCTTTTTTAATGAAAAATTGTTGGAGCTTGGCAGTGTCATCTTATGGGGGCCGTTGGCTGCTGAAGACTAGCGGGTCTTGTCCGGGACACGGACGGACAGGCAGAAAATATAAAGTACCTACCTTCAAAAAGAACGATCGATCATATCTTAACGACCTCTACGACGAGTCCGCACTCCGCAGCGCAGCCCTGCCTCGCAAAACTTTCTACACTATAGTTTGGTCAAGCAGGGTCAGCTCGCACCTTAGGACTGTCCTGTCTTCTGGCACTGTGCTTCTGGTCTGGCTCTTGCTGCAGCTGCAGTCTCCGTGTGGGCCTTTCCGCGGTGGTAGACTGGCAGGGAATCCCTAGTAGGGGCCCGCCGCCGAGCGCCGCCGAGGCGCCTAGTGGTGTGGCCGACGGCCGACGACTACAATTCGCTCGGCGAGTGTGATCACGACGGTGGGCACGGGCAGGGCAGGGGGGAGGGG
>NW_026267163.1:1817052-1825336 GCF_000697945.3 Frankliniella occidentalis
CTGTAGTGGGTCGGCACCATGATATTTAGACAGAGCATGTGAAAAGGGAGTCTGCCCCACCAATCCAAACCAATTCCAGTAATTTTCCAAATTGCCAAGATTTTTAAAAGACATTTTCAGTGATAACAAACCAGCCTGGATTTTGACAGAGGAGGATTGGAATCGACAACAAAGAACTAAGGCACCATAAAAAAAATCAAGAATCACCCTTTGATGCACATGAAAGGAAGCTCCTCATAGTGTCTGTGCAGAGACAAATTGGACCAGCGTTGGCCGTTACTGTCATGTCAGCTCACCAATTCTTTTGGGTAAAATGACTCCATAGACTTCTCTTGCTCATGTCAAGAACATTTCTGGTCCGAGTTCCTGCAATCATACTAAACGGTAATTTGAGCACTCATCAACTATTAATTACATGTAATTTACTCATACAATGCACTTTTAAATGCCTCTTCCCCCATGCGTCTCTAAATGACCATGGTCTTTCAAATAACTAATTTTGGCACTGGACTAAGCATTAAGTACGAAGGGGCAGCTGCAAATAATCTGCAACGCACATTGATTGATTGTTTGTTTGGGGGATTACGCAAATAGTACCACTCGGTTTGCACCCCAATCACAAAGTAATAAAGTTTTCTGTTCCACGAGAATAAAATAGAGTTAAATATATGATATGTGATAAAACACTGGCAGGTTCACCCATTTGCATAAGGACCTACAACAGTATTTAACATACTGCATGGATTGGAGGAGTCTACCCATTCAACACCTTTTCAACAAAGCTGACAGTGAGCCAAATTATTTACATCACGGGCATCATTTACTGGGCCTCAAAAACTAACTTACAACTTAATTGTGCGTGTAAAAATTGGGCCACAGAAGCATAACCTCCTACAACAATAACCGGAATGGAACAAATTCAATATTCCGGACCGGAAACAAGTAAGCACTATACCTTGCGATTAATAACGAAAAGCGGCGATGTCCACTCTAAAATTCTAGTTAAAATCCTATGATCAATAATTATATGAGTAGGTATTATCGGTATTTGGCAGAAACGCTGATCGTGCACCGACTTTCACTGTTTGTTTACGTTTCCATAAAGGCGCGGGAAATGCGCGGTGGGGGTGGGGAGGAGGAGAGGGGTAGGGGACGCGGCACGGCAAAGGAGGAGAGCAATAATTACGATATACTCACCGACATATCGTGGTCACGGGATGTGATTCTTTCCTGGGGTAGGCGATCCCGCCTCGCTTGTCCAGGATGTCGATCCTTTGGGGATGCTTCCCGTCCCGCGCATCGTTGTGTAGCTCCAGGCGGCAACGCCAGGGAAGTGCCAAGTGACAATAGTGAAATGATCAGGATAAGAAACTATTATGGGCGATGTGCTATTAATTATAATTATATTTGGCGACTTTTAAGAAATATGCACCAGACCGTGTGTACACGACGTTTGGAGCCGAATCGTATTTGTCGTGGGAGTGTCATCGGCGTGCTCGGGAGGTCCCCAATGACGTCCCCGGGAACCCGGACGACATCGGCACTACCAGATTTGGACTCATCAGCGTGCGAGAAAATCCCCGAACACGACATTTCAGTCGTCCTGGTCGTTCCGACGTTGACGGTCGGTCGGTCGGTCGGTCGGCCAAACCGTATCTTATTTTGACAGCCCCCTGGGCTGATCCAGGGGTGGCGTGGCGTGCGAGAATCCCCAGAGCAGGTACGTAGGTGCTGTGCGCGGCCGAGGCCGACCGAGCGCCACCGCGAACATTGGCCATGGGGAGGGAAGAGGACTCCTCATAGGGAATAATATGGTCGCGTGTGTGTGAGAGAGATAGAGAGAGAGGAGTTCGGTTCTCACTCAGAGGTGATCGGAACACAGGATCAAAATCTGGTGCATGTATTCGCATGTGTTGAGCGTCTTTTCCTCCTACCTTACCTAACTGCGTCCCGGAAAACCAGGTGGCTGGATCTGGCCGGATAATTTGCCCCGTCCTCATGCCTATCGAGACTGACCTGACCACGGCCCGAGCGAGTAGGCAACCCGCCGACACGCGTGGCATGCGGTTCGGTGGGCGGGGACAATCAACCCTTCCGGTACATCTGGACCTGGACTTGGCCGTCGAGCAGCAGAGTGGTACGGCAGACGCCGGCAGACGCCGAGATCCTGGAGCAGGCAGCCTTCGGAGGCCGGGCGGGGCCGGGGCGGGGCGGGGCGGCGGAGTCAGTTTAACGGCTCATAACCCCCGTAAGTGCCAAGAGGTCCGCGGGGACGAATAAGGCGCGGGAGTTGCGGGGATATAAGGCTCCTCGGGGGCCGGCCGCCGCGGCGGTGGGTGGGCGCGCCGGGTCCACACCACACGCTGCACACAATCCATCGCGCCCCGCACACAGGGCGCCTCATCGTCGGCTATGATTATTATTGCACGGGGTCAAACGAGCAGGAGGAAGGGGATGAATAAATTGGATTTCCGGTTTGGCGGATGCGCCACGCCGCCGCGCTTCATCCCGTGATAGATAAAGCATCATGTCAAGTCGAGTCCCCCCCCCCCCGCCAAAGGGGCTTTACCTTCTCATCCCCTTATCGGCTCCCAAAGAGAATACTACACAGAGCGAGTCTCGTTCGTCGTCTGCTCCTCGAGAAATCGAATGTCACCGCGCGGCTCGTCGTCGGCGCGGCGTGGCCCGTGGCGCGCAGCACACACTCCGTACCTCTCCTCGCCGCCGTCTAAGTTATTGATTCCATCCATCCGTCCGTCCTGTGGGCTGCTCGGTGACGCGTCGCGGGCTCGAGCCTATCTCGCGGGGGAGCGGCTGAGAGGACCTATTGTGCGCTAGGGCGAGCAGCAGCACCAGCAGCAGCGGGCGAGATGCTGATGCTGCCGCCGGTGACCTACTTTCGATTTTCGCCGTCGTCTCGTCCTCCTCGTCGTCGCGGCGGCGGCGGCGGCGGCTCGCAGCCGGTGAGCATACAATCTACATGATCTACATTCTCCTTCCTGCTCCCCCTCGCCGCGGAGCAGCGGCGGCCGGGGCCAGGCGTCCCCGAGGGACCTTACACCCCCACCCCCTCCTCCAATTCTGCCAGCAGTGTAGCCAACCTCCCCGAGTGTATGTGTGGGAATGTCCTGCAGGTCCGCCTCGTATCTGCAGAACACACACGAGCGAGACTTTGGCGCCGGCGAATGCCATGACGAGTGGGCGCGCGTGGTGTTACGAGTTTGCGGTCGGTCCACGCAAGGGATCGTCCAGAAAGTACGTCCGCGTTTGTCTCAGATTCATTCGACTCAACGCGGGATAGCTCGGCGCCTGCGAGACTCGGGGTAGGCTAACCCGCAGTACTCGCATGCAATGCAGGCGAGATGTTGCCTAACCGTCCGGCGCTAAGAGAGCTTGCACGACGAATGTGACGGACGTACTTTCTGCATGATCCCAAACTCGGCGCGGGAGCTCTAGTTCAAGCAGCCTCCTTCATAATTAATCTAAGGGCCTACTGGATAAAGAAGATAAATTGGCCCATACAAAAAATACATTTTATTATTGCTGTTCATTTGCAATTAAACATACAAATCAAAATTCAGATTCAAGGTATGGGGAGGAATCCCATGAAATGAGAGAAAGCAGGTAGCTATGGTAATTGCATATTTTCCGATATTTTCAGAGAAATGTCCCTCATCAATGAATCGTAACCCATAACCCATCATACAATCAAACCCACTTAGCTACAAAAAGTTAAATATAATTAGAGTAGCAAACAACTGATGGTAGTAGTTTAACGAATATGCATCAATTCTTTAAATTCTGATCTGTGAGCGTCCTCATCTTCGCCAATCTCATATTCCCAATCCCATTCCCACAGCGTGTTGTGGCAGCCCTGCGCGCAGGACCCACAGCGCTCGTTCTTGAGGCAGTACGGTGTCGTGTTCACGACAAACTTGAGCGCAGGATTCAGCGACAGCAGGGTCTGCACCGAGTCCTTGTGGAGCCAGTCGTGGGCGCAGCGAGCGGGCAGCCACCTCATCGGATACAGCCTGAGCTCCCGCAGGGCCGGCGCCGTCTCCGGCGTGATGGCCAGCAGCAGCTCGTCCGGAGGGACATACACGGTCAGCTCGATGTACCTCAGGGCCGGCAGCGAGGGTAGCGCTCTGACCAGCGGCTGCAGCTGAGGGAGGTACTCGACCCCGTCGTCGTCCTCTTCGCCATCCATCTCGTTCTCGCAATCGTTGTCGATGTCCAGCACCTCCACGACGGACCGTCCCGACCACGCCAAAGCCTCGACCAGAGTGACCCCGACGTCATCTGGGCTGCGCGCAGCGGGGCTGTACTTCAGGGCGACCTCGCGGAGCTTGGGGGCGCGCCGGAGCAGCTCCGTGGCCCCGAGGACTCCTGGTCGCATGTCGGGTGACACGTGCAGCGTCACCTTCGTCAGCGACGAGGCCAGGGACTCCAAGCCGGGGAGCAGCGAGCAGGTGAGCTCCCTGAGGTTGGGCATACAGGCCGGCAGTGACCCCGTCGAGGTCGAGATGAAATAGTAATCGGATTGGAACGAAAGAAGGACCTCCTCCAGGGTAGCGGCGTGCCCGGCCAGCACCAGGTCGATGAAGGGCTGCGACTCCGAGCTGAGCTGGCAGCGGAAGTACTTGAGGGACGGCCGGGCCACGGAAGTGTGGAGGCTCGCCGTGAAGAGTCCGCCGCTCATACCATCCCACGAGACACACAGCTTCTCCAAGACGGACGTGGACGCCAACGTCCCGAGGAGCATGGTTGCGTCGGAAATGGGCAGATTGTTGATCCCGACATGGACGTCCTTCAGCCGGCCGAGCGCCTCCTGGTTTCGGACGATGAGTGCAGCGTGTACGCCGCCGGCCTTGGGCACGCGAAAGTTTAGCCGCCCCACCGCGCACCTGGTCGTGGCGTACAGCGGGAAGTGGTGGCCCTCTGACGACATTTCGAAGGACAGGTCGTCCAGGCACGGCGCCAGGCGCAGTACGCGACACAGCTTCTTCCGGAGGTCGCTGTTGAAGGCTTTGAAACTTTGGTGCCGCCACACGAAGGGATGCAGGGCCAGGGCGCCGAGCCGCTTGCACACGAGGCGGCACCTGAACAGGTCGTCGACGTCCACATGCCGAAACACCTGCAGCACCACGTCGTCCGGGAGCAGATCCATCGCTAAGAAAGAAACAAACGACATCAAATTTATTCAACGGCTAGTGGCTTGTGTTCGTGCCCGTTTGTAGCAATAAGCAAATATACTATCAGTGAAGCGTTGCACTCCGCTATCGCTCCGTGCAACGCTTTGGCATATAAGGATCTGAAGTCCTTCGAGAGCTAGCAGACATATGTCATTTTATATTGGGGTGCACTAGCCTACATATTTACCGCTATCATGCGGCACCATCGACATTAGGAGCTGGAGTTCGGAGAGAAATGTCTCTTTCTTCCCTTGGCTTTCCCCGCGCGCGCCGCAATCGACAGTCGACCCTTCTGACCTGGGGGCTAGTGCCGCAAACGACCTTACGCCCAGCGACATACGGGGCCGGCGCCTCACCCTCTCTCTAAACTAAGCTCAGTTGAAAGTGAAGAAAGGGGAGATGGGGCATTGTAAAAAAAAAGTCTAAAATTTTACAACAGATTTAAACTGTCAAATATTAACACATTTTAAAAGTGTAACTTATTTTTGTTATTGTAAATTGTAGGGTTAGTGACAAAGAAATTAGTTTAAGCCAGTTATTATTGCAAATATTAAAATTGTTGAAAGTCTCAACTATTTAGAAAGCGAGTGGTAAAATCCGTGTGCCCGCCCTCTCTAAATTAAGACCTGCCTGTAGGTCAACCTTTTTCAGTTGCATTAGTAAGACCACAACGTGTTGAGATTCAAGGAACAGGGTATCCCGAGAAATAAGAGAAATAACAATAGGTTGCTACAGTGATTAAATTATATTTTCAGAAAAATGTCGCTTTAGCAATGCATCATACAATTGTGAAACATAACACTTGGCTACAAAACAGTAGGTAAAACTGGGGAGAAGGGGTGAGAGGGGCAACAACCATGAGTCCCGTAGTTTATCGAATATGGATCCACTCCTGATAGTCTAATCTGGTAACGTCATTATCCTCGTCATACTCTACTTCCCAATCCCATTCCCACAATGTGTTGTGGCAGCCCTGTGCGCAGGACCCACAGGACTCGCGCTGGCCCTTGAGGCAGTACGGCAGCGTGTACACGCTAAACTTGAGCACAGGATTGACCGACAGCAGGGTCTGGACCGAGTCCTTGTGGCGCCAGTCGTGGGCGCAGCGAGCTGGCAGCCACCTCATTGGGTGCAACTTGAGGTTCCGCAGGACCGGCAGAGTCTCCGGCGTGATGGCCAGCAGCAGCTCATCCGGAGGAACATACACAGTTAATTCGAGGTATCGCAGGCACGGCAGAAAGGGCAGCGTCCTGACCAGCGGCTGCAGCTGAGGGAGGAACTCGACCCCATCGTCGTTCTCTTCGCTCTCGCGCTCGTTCTCGTAGTCGTTGTTGATCTCCAGCACCTCCACGGCGGACCGTCCAGAACACCCCAGGGCCTCGACTAGATCCACCCCGACGTAAGCTGGGCTGCGGGCTGCGGGGCTGTACTTCAGGGTGAGCACGCGGAGCTTGGAGGCGCGCCGCAGCATCTCCGTGGCCCCGAGGACTCCTGGTCGCATGTCAGGCGTCACGTGCAGCGTCACCTTCCTCAGCGACCTGGCCAGGGTCTCCATGCCGGGGAGCAGGGAGCAGGTGAGCACGCGGAGCTTGGGCATAGAGGCGGGCAACAACCCCGTCGAGATCGTGATGTGATCATCATCATCTCCGAGGCGGACCTCCTCCAGAGAAGCCGCGTGCCCCGCCAGCACCAGGTCGACGAAGGGCTGCGACTTTGAGCTGAGAAGGCACTTGAAGTACTTGAGGGACGGCCGGGCCACAGAAGTGTGCATGCTGCCCGCGGAGAGTTCGCCTATCAGATTGAAGCACTCGACATCGAGCTTCTCGACGGACGTCGACGCCAATGCCCCGAGGAGCACGGCGGCGTCGGCCCACGTTGTGTAGAACGTGACCTCGACGATCTTCAGCTGGCCGAGCGCCTCCTGGTTGCGCACGATGAGTGCGGCGGGCACGCCGCCGGCCTCGCCCACTCTCAAGTTGAGTCGACGCACCGCGCACCGGGTCGAGGCGTACAGCGCGAGGTGGTGGTCTGGTGTCGATTTGACGGAGACGGTCATCGAGGCCAGGCGCGGCGCCAGGCGCAGCAGGCGACACATCTTCTTGGGGCCGTCTTTGATGAGGAACTTGTAGTAGGGGCCGTCGAAACTTCGGTGCCGCCACACTGCGGGATGGAGGGCCAGGGCGCCGAACCTCTTGCACACGAGGCGGCACGTGAAGAGGTCGTCCACGCCCACGAGCCGAAACACCTGCAGCACCACGTCGTCCGGGAGCTGCTCCATCGCTAATGCAGACACAAACGATACAAAATTTAGCCACAGACTTGAGGCTTCTGTTTTGTCCGTTCGTAGTAAACCGGTCGTTTCCCTGCCCCCGTCCCCGGCTCGGCTGTTAGAGGCCGTTCATAAAATACGTAAGGGGTTTTAGAGGGGGGGGGGGCGAAGAAAAATTGACAATGATAACAAGGGGCGAGGAAGGGGGAGTTTTATCAGTTAATTTAGTGAAAAACTACGTTTTTAGTGGAAAACGCGTTGTCACAATAAGCATTCCGGGAAAGTTGAAAAGCAAAAGAATGTAAGGAAGAACAAAATGGAAATCATAATGTTTTAACATGGTGAAAAGCTTTCTTTTAAATATCAATATTTTAGCTAGGGGATAAAAACCACGAAAGAGTGGGGGAGAGGGGGGGGGTCGTCCGTCGTCCTCGTTCGAAAAATGACACACATGGCTGACAGAAGAGGGCGGAGGGGTAAATGACCAAAAATCACATACGTAATTAATGCACGGCCCCAACATAAACATTGTGTATATACGCAGAAAATAGTCCCCACTCTCGTATATTGAGTAACACGGCCACACGGCCAAAAATCAATCACTCAATGAATGGCTGCAGTTTTCTGAGGCGCACTGGAAAGTTGCTTTCACAAGTTTAGTGAAGAACATTGTTGACACGTTTGAGAAAATTCTTAGCCCGCTCCCGGCGCTCCCCGGGCTACTCCTTAGTTGAGGCAACTGTTGAGCGGGACCACAACAAAGCACCATAACCTACTCGCGGAACTGGTTTCAAACCGTGATTTTCGTCGTTTATTCTGTATG
>NW_026267163.1:1825386-1826248 GCF_000697945.3 Frankliniella occidentalis
GCAAACCTGCGGTGGAGCCAAACTCCCCGCGCGGAGCATAGCGGTGCAGGGATAAGGAGAAGGGGGTGGGCGGGGGGGCATGCATACGGCGCTGCATATCATTGCACAGACCCGCCCCCCTCGCTGCGCTCTGCGCGCTGCGGGGTACGGGAAGGGACCCAGCAGCGGAAAGCAAGTTATATTTCAGTCGAAGAAGGACCATAATGCGGACCGTTTGAAAGGGCACTACACACTCAGAAAATGACTTACCCTTTTAGCTAAAAATTAGCTACATATGGATAGTTAACATTTGGAGCGATTCAACTAAAAAGTTATCTGTACTGTTAAAAACTTTGTTCTAGAGCAAAAAGTTTATCTTTATCGCTAATTTTTAGCTACATAGCTCCAAAATTTTGCTATCCATATGTAGCTAATTTTAGCTGCACAGGTAATTCTTTTTTCTCAGTGCAGATAGTTATCTGCGGGACGAAAATAAAATACCATCATTGCAAAATGTTTTTTTTTTTTTTTATATATATATATTTTTTTACATCACTGTTGAATGTCGTGTGTTTGGCTACTGATGGCCGCTGATAGAGTCCGGCCGGAGTCTCTACCGCCCACCCCATTGAGGGCTGCGGGGTCCATCCCCGGGGGGGTCGGGTTCGACACGTCCACAGAAAATCCGTCCACAGCAGTTTGGACGTAAATGAAGCACATTCCGAAAATACATCCAAAGCATTGGACGTAAATTAACGGACGTGATTTTTCCCTCCACAGTGTGGACAGACTTACGGGCAGTGCAAGGCTGGTGAAAACAGCTCCACAGAATCTATTGGCATTTACCTCCTCTGAAGTACGACTGTCATTTACATCCACCCCA
>NW_026267163.1:1835764-1837075 GCF_000697945.3 Frankliniella occidentalis
AACTATCACAAATACTACCAAATTACCATGAGAGGGAGGGCGATGTTATTTACACTGTAAACTTAAGTGTTCAACTGGCGTCCACATTCAACTGTTCAACACAACGTTGCACACTTTTAAGTGTTGGACTAGAAATTTGAAGGGAGTGGCCCGAAACTTCCACAGAAAAAACCTCCAAAAAAATTTGGAAGTAAAAAAACGTTTGTGAAATTTTCTTCTACACTTTTGGAAGTAAATTTACTTCTGTGCTTAGTTCTTCCAAAGTGTGGAAGTTAAATCTTTTTATGCTTGCGGAAGAAAAAATACTTCCACACTCGCGGAAGAAAAAAACATCCACACCTGTGGACGAAATAAAACTTCCACACCCGTGGAAAAAGAAAACATCCACGCTTGTGGAACTAAAAGAACTTCCACGTCTGACCTATAGGTGTATACACGAAAAAAACATCCACAATAGGTTCACAGCTTTCACGAACTTTCTCCTGCTCACCCCTATCTCGGCTTCCAGGGAGGCAACAGCTGGTCAGCTGGTCTGTAGTGCATGTGTGCACCGCGGGCTGGCCTACTCCAGGCGCGGTGTTAAGTCTAACTGACGAGGGAGGGCGATGTTATTTACACTGTAAATGTAAGTGTACCACTGGCGTCCACATTCAACTGTTCAATTGGGCGCTGCACGCCGCCAGGGCCCCAACAAATCTCGAATGCACGTCGCACGCGGCCACCGAGCATGTCTGAGCTGCGCGCGGCCTCTCGCGGAGGCCATCAAGTGCGCCATGTAGCTCAATACTTCGATTTGTTTCGGCTCTTGCATGCCTGCACGCCCACGCCTTTCAGCGCGGGTCCCGGGGCCCGGGGGACGAGCGGGGGGCGAGGGACAACCAAAGTCCGGAGAGTGCGCCTGTTTTTCTCAGATCCTGGGGGTCAGGCTCAGACGGCGCGCAAGCCTGGGGGCACGGGGTAGGCCAGCCCGCAGCACACACATGCACTCCAGGCGAGTTCTTGCCTAACTACCAGGCGCTGTGGAAGCCGACAGAGACGACTGACACGTGCCTTTACTCATGGGGCGCTCCGGAGACACCGGCCTGGTTCGCCATGGTGCCGACCGAACGCCGCCGTCGACGAGGTGCTCATCTAGGAGGACGTGAGGAAGGGGGGGGGGGACTGACTTGAAACTGGAGGAGGGCAAGCACCGAGTCCAGCACCGAGCGGCACCTGGTTCCCAGGTGATTTGGTGCCGCACATATGGCCCATATATGGTACCATATATGGGCCATATGTGATACCTCATATATGGTCCATATATAGTATAAT
>NW_026267163.1:1842700-1850654 GCF_000697945.3 Frankliniella occidentalis
GGCCGGAGCAAACTAGGCTACCGTTGTGAAATACGTGCAAGTATCATTCCGCCACCCCAAGTGCAAACCATGGCGAACCTGATCTGAGTCGAATGGGGCCCTACTTTGGCTGCAAACGCTGCTACTGGAAATCGTTAGTTTGTTCGAAACCTAGAAGATAATATCAAAATGGAACCGTTGGATGCGTCGCCAGTGCACAACAAGAAGAAAAACAGGGCATCAAACATGTTTGATACAAATGGAGAAACCTCGTTCTTTACATATGCTTGGTATGGTGTAATTTAGATCTGGTGTAAAGGTTAAAGTGTTGAAATAATGACTATCTCTATCAAGATCTATCAAGAAATTCAAACAGAACTGAACACCCGCCACAAATTGTGAAGTAGAACTACGGCTGCGGCCACGCTCTCCGCTGTAGTTCGCTCTTTAGTCGATGGCGTTTTTCACGCATGCGCTTCATCAACTTCGTCGACTTAAAAACTTTTCCCGACTTAGAGTTTATACACAATATCAATACAATAAAATGGTGTACAAAGGTTATTGTTAGTCAGGAAATCATTAACAATGACATTTTCAGTTGTTCCTCAAATTTTTGGTAGGTTAAAGTCCGCCTTATTACGATTTCCATGACTGTAGGTGTTGTGGTTACGGAGATGAATCGAGGGTCTAAATTACACCAGACCAAGCACAATACTCGTTCTCCCACCTCCAAGAGGGAAGTGAGAGTGGAGGTAAAGAACGAGTAAAAAGTCGTGTCACATTAGAACGCCGGAGGCGTCGGCTTTCAAGCCTTCGCTGTGCGGGGCCTCTACATCTACGCCAGCAAAAAAACTGCAGTTTGAGGATGTGTCAGATGTGTCATCGTGCAAGAAGTTCAAAGTCTCCGGCCTTCCCACTACTTTCATGGAGGTAAATGCTCGTTACAAACCGTTATCTATTTCTCAGCGTTATTTTTAGTTCCCTGATTGAACCTTTCTTTCTAGTTGACATTCAAGACAAAATTTAAAAAAAGTTTTGGGCCTATCCACAAGTTGACCCATGATAAAAAGTCGAAATCTGCCATTATTGAGGTGAGTTGATGAAAAATCAGTGATGTTGGGCCTATCAGAAGTAACAAATAATAACACTGCGCTTATTACAGACTAAAGATGCCAGAACGATCTCAAAACTAGAGTACTTGAAAACATTTAGATTTCTTAATCATTCACTTTCGTTTGAAAGTGTGACTGAAGTACCAGTTCACGACATGGGCAAACCTCTCGATGATGATGGGATTGACATTTTGGACAACCCTCTTGGAGATGGCATTGAGCACAATCAAAGTTACTGTACGTAGAGTTGAATTGTGTTGTGGTCTGTATGTAATCCTTTCAGGTTGAGTCTTTGGTCACCCCAAATTTTTATTTGTTCCAGTTTAAAGAACTTGAATATGCAGGCAGTGCCTGTCTAATTGAAACAAAGTACAACAATAAGGTTCAGCTATCTTTTCAGCAGCTGACTGAAGAAGTTGTGCCTCAATTATTTACTAATACTGTTTTAGTATCAAACTTGCCTAAAAAATTCTACAAGGTGAGGGCAGCTGTTAAGTACTTCACATCCTAATATATTCAGTATTTACATGTTTCTTCCAATGTCTTGTCAGGAGCCTTTTGTGGATTTTATTACTGAGGAAGTGGCGAAACTTTTATCTTTAGATGACAGCTGTGTTGTTGTTGAGGAGGCTACAGAGTACAACAGCACTGAAAGCACCATCAAGGTTACTGTAAGTACAGTTGAATTGTGTTGTGGTCTGTATGTAGCCTTCACGCTGAGTCTTTGGTCACCCCAAATTTTTATTTGTTCCAGTTCAAAGAACTTGAATATGCAGGCAGTGCCTGTCTCATTAAGGAGTTGTATAACGGGAAAGAGAAGCTGTGTTTTGAGCATGTTCTGGATTTGAAACAAAATGAATTGAATAAGTCTGCCAAGGTAAGTTATCAGCATGTTATAATACATTTTTTTTTGGATTCGCATTTATTTATCTTTACAACATTCTTATTATTCTGTGCAGAAGGTCTGGCCTGTTTTTAACCAGATTAACTCTTTTGTAGAGAATGAAGAGGTACTGAGACTCCTATTTGTTATTAGACTTGTTAAATTTTTGTTTCTTTCTTGTATTAATATATCCTCTGATTTCCATAACTCTTTAGGATGCTGATACTGTTGGACCACTCACTCTTTGTAGAGAAACATCATTGGAGAGCAATAGAGCAACTCTGGCTTTTTTGCAAGAATGCATCAATTTAAATACATCAAGGCCTTTTAAGGCTACTGTGGAAAATATGAATAAGGTGTCTGAAAATCTGAAAGAAAGCCACAATGTCCATGTCACACCAGACGAATGCTCCCGTAAGAAGAGAAGACTTGATGAGAAGTACCGCAGGAATTCACCTGGGCTTTTTACGAAGCACATGGCCTTTCTGCGAGGTGACTCTGACAAGTGCCCTACTTTCCAGGCAGAACCCTCCCTGGAGGAGGATGTGTTGGCTAAGGTCACATTCACAAAAGGTATATTAGTCTAACCTTTTAACCACTAATAAGTTCACTTATTTTCTCCCTTTAAATTTGAATTATATCTAACATTTTCAAAATATTCTGTTTAGGAGCAGTTATGGACACGGCTACTATCTATTCCCTGATTGATGTCTGGGATGACATGAAGGATGAATATTATAAAGCCCACAAAGACAACCAATTTTATTGGAAAATCTCAGCTCAAATGGTTCTCAGAGGGAAGAAATTTTCTCCTAGCGCATGCCAGAATAAAATGAATCTGCTATTATCTGAATACAAGGCGTACAATACAGCACTGAAGCGGAGTGGGTCAGGGCGCCCTAGACATTGGGAATTCTATGAAGCATTGAAACCCATTTTGCAGTCCATGGTCTCAGTGGATGCAGAGCTCACGTACTCTGCTGGGGTGGCAGTGGCACAGACCACTAACCCACACATCCATGCAGGTTCAAGCACCAGCAGTAACGTCAGGTGGGGAAAAGAGGACCAGCTCATAAATGGCTAAACTCCTACTTGTCTAACAGACATCAATATGTGTCCATTAGTTCAGTATCTAGCAGTCTCCAGGTTATAAAAGTTGGTGTGCCTCAGGGCTCAGTACTTGGACCATTATTATTTATCATCTTTATAAACGATATATCTGAAATAACTCTAAATGGCCACCTCATGTTATATGCAGATGACATACTATTAATTTATAAAGGAGCCACTGAACAGGAAATAATGGACAGTATTAATCAAGACCTTCTTACTATTGATGAGTGGCTCAACAACAACAGACTTATTATTAACTTAGATAAAACGAAATATCTCTTCTTCCATTCTCCACGATATGTTGTGTCATCTGACAACAAAGTTAATTGCAATAATACAGCCATTGAGAGATGCCAAAGTGCTGTATATCTGGGACTACACCTTGACTCCACTTTAAGTTGGAGAGTTCAAATTGACAACATCAAGTCTAAAGTGACTCCTGCTATTGGTATCCTGAGTAGGTTGAGATATACTGGACTTAGGCCAGCAATCTTGCGCAACATCTACTTTGCTCTTATCAATTCACATCTTATGTACCTTGCCTGCGCTTGGGGACATTGCTCTCAGGACAAAATCACTGAGCTAGAAGTACTTCAGCGAAGAGCTATAAAGTTTATTTTTAATATGCACTACAGAGAATCAACCATTGAAGTTTACAGAGCCTCTAATATCCTTCCTGTCTCTGTGCAGATCAAACTCTCCTCAGTAATTTATATTCACAAGCTCAGTACTGGCAAGGTCTCAGCTAACTCTGTTATTGCAACTAACAAAGAAGTCCACAATTACTCCATCAGATCATCCTCTCGAATTCATCAACCCTCAAGCAATACCACAAAACATGGCCTTAAAGCATCTTTTAATGCTGCTGTTAAGCTTTATAATGATCTCCCATTGAATATATGTCAATTGTCCATCAATGCCTTTAAGAAGAGAGTACGCACTCTATATTTTCAAGAGTTCCTTGATTTATAATAATATACCGCCTTGTTAAACTTATTTTCTTTATAAATTTTATTGTCTCTTCATACGAGCTCAATGCTCCTGGGACCTATGTATCCAAATAAATAAATAAATAAATAAATAAATAAATAAAGTGAGGCAGCCCGCAAAATCAGCTAAGGATGAGAAAATGGATTTCCTCAAGCAACTTTCGGAGGATAGAAAAGAAACCATGTCACAGCTTGCAACTGTAGCTATGGCACTCATTAATGCTAAAAAAGGAACTGAGGAATAGTTAAATTATTTTGCTTTAGTTACATTCTAATTCCAAAAGTATTACCATAACTGTGATGTTTAGTAACTTGAACAAGTCAAACCTAGTTCTAATCTCATCTTTTTAAGTACAAAAACTTTTTATTTATTTCTTAGTATTTTTAAAGATTTGTTACCAATTATCATCAATGTTAATGGATGCAACTTATATCAATACATGTGATCCTTTGTGATTTTAGTTTTTCTAATCGTATTGCTCTAATCGTATTGCTTAATGGTAATTGGAGTTTAATTTAAGAATTCTCAATTCAAGTACTCATTTATTTTAATAATTACGTTTGAATAATTGTGTTTATTTTAGGTGCTAGTACAACTAGTACAATAAAAGTCAAGAAAACAAGCCATATTGTTATAAAGACTGATAATTTAATGATGTATGAAATAAAATTTCACATTAAGGTAAATCAATTTACTGCATTTATTGATTTTTAACTCACCCAAACATCAAAACTGAATTAATAATGATTTAAAAGTGCAATATTCACAAGTGACAATTTAATTTTGACAGAAAGAGAGACTAGAAAGTAAATAATATTGGATGTAAACATGTAGCTCAATTAATTTTCTGCAGATTAATCAGAACATAAGTATCTTTCACAACACAACATAGAAAAATATTCTTTGGCTACCTGTGAGTGAGTGATATGGTCTGGTGGAAGCTAAAGTTAATACAAATTAAACGCCTGCAACTTCAGTTATTTGAAAAATGATTTAAAACTAGATAGCTTTTTCAAAGCAGAAGGGCGGGCTACAAACCCAGTAAATACATTCATTTTTTAAATGAACACATAGTAACAGTTACAGGCAATTAAAAGTCAACAGTATCCATTTAAAATTAGTTGAGATCACAGAGTAATGAAGGATAGTAAAATAACTTATTACAATTCGTTAAAAATATTGAACAGATTATCAGCAATGACTTCCCTTTTATTGACACCTGCTACCTTCGACTGTGCTAGGAGGGGATGCTGAGCATGTGCAGGTACTCCTTGTGGGTGAGCTTGAGAGTCATCTTCATCATGTTCTTCTAGTACTGCCATGTCTACTTCATGATTGGGAGCAATCGCCTGCATAATGCAAATACCATCCTAAATGAGAGGAAAATACGTTAGAGTGCAGTAAAGTGGACAGGTACTGTGTTGAGATATTCATAGAATACCCACCATGTCTCTTCCTCTTAAAATAATAAAATTGTGAAGGACGAAGCAGGCCATGACATGGTCCAAACAGAACACATATCGTTTAGTGTACAGCTTTATTAGGCGCCGGAATTTCCCCTTCAGTCTACCAAATGCTCTTTCAATCGACATTCTCAAGGAAGAATTTCTGGAGCGGTAATTCTTATAAGAGTCCCATCAATGTAACCCACAACACCTGGAAACCCAGTCCGTTGCTCCATCATCTCCTTCATTCTACGGCGTTCTTCTTGTGATGGCCATTTGATGTACCTCGTGGCTAACTCCCTGAGGGCTTGGATCACCACAATGTAGTGACAATGCACAGTTCCGGGAGATACTCCAAAGGTAACACCAGTGCTACGGAAAGTGTCCATATTTGAGAGTATCCAGAGGACCATCAAAATACACTTATCCATCTCAGTTCTTAGCCGAATAAGTTGATTATTATCAACCAGGTGGTTGCCTATTACGACAAGCAGCACCTGTAAGAAGAAAAAAACATTAAAAAATTTGAGCTATCAGCTTCTTTCAAGCCGGACATTACTGAAAGCAATACAATAATTACCTCAAATGTTTCCCGGTCCATACGAAAGTGCTTCAAAAAATAGGGATCTTCCAGGGTTCTTAAGTATTCCATTTGGGGTAATCTTGCTCTCCAGTCGATTACCCTGTCATTACAACCATCTGCAAAACACACCAAGGCAATGAGAAATAGTTTCCACACAGCTAAGAAAGTCTGTCAGAGAAGCAAAAGAGACATAGAGATGTGGACGTACAAAAAACATCTAGGACTAAGTCTTCCTCGTCTTCAGTGAACGCCATCTCTTCAAGTAAGACGTTGCCAAACACAGCCTCAAAACGTTCTGCTAATTGGCCATACATATTACCCATGTTACCTTGAAGTTCTTCATTTTCATCCAACTCCTCGTCATCAAAATCTGCAATAAATTATAATTCAATGTTAAGTCTTGTTTGAACCTCTGAAAGTAAACATGCAAAATAGAAAATCCAGAGTGCAATGTTTCTTACCTAACAATATTTCAGCTATGAGCTCGTACTCAACCTCTAAAATGTGAACAAAATGGTCGAGGTGGTGCAAAAACTCATCAAATAACGCATCCATCATAAAGTCAATAAAATTTATCAGAGAAAGAGTAATCATTAAACGATGAGTGGTTTGTTTTTGTTTTGATACAAGGTTTCGACACCGTCGATAGAGCGCGCTTGTAGTCTAGACCGGGCAAATAGGGCCAACAGTCGTTATAAGTTTCCCAGCACCGTTCTTTGCCTTTGAATTAACCAAATTTTTGCAGAATATTACTCCTTGCTCCTCCCCCTTTCCAAAAATACAAGTGTTCACCCGTTTCTGGGCTAAATAAGCAAAGTTCCGCAAAGTTCCGCATGCGTGCGTAAGTTCCGCCCGAGCCGCGCGGAAGTCCGCATCTTCCGCGCTTAACTGTATAACCTGGGAGGTTATGTTGCTAACTCCTTGCCCCGGCGCCCCCGGCCTTGGCCGCAGAGCTACATGAAAGTTGGCCACTTTTGTTCCCCACGACTCGCAGCAATGACCCATAAATCCAGACACATCAGACGGCCGCAGGACACGACTTACCTGATAACTTGCACTAGAGACTGGAGGAAACTCTCTGAGAACGTTGCCGAGGCCTATAGGCCTATGTTGGCAGGAGAGCAACGGCGTTAATGCGGCCAGTAACTAAGCAGGGAAAGGTTGGTGAAAAAGTGGAGCGGCTCGGGGAAGGGATGGGATTAAAAATGCAGGGGGTGCGTCAAACCGCACCCATCCACCTGCATCCACCGATCCATCCCTCCCTCCACGGCTGTGTATGGGTTGCTGGCGGCTCACTATTTTAGCTAAAATTGGTTATTGTGGTGTCTGAAATTAGATGAGAGTTAAATTTTAACATGTTCAGGACTCAACATGAGGATTCGATGAGTTAATATGAGCTAGCAGACGTCCCCGCCGCTCGTCCTAGCTGAGCGCTTTATTTTTCATACCGAGCTTGCGCGTCCGCTAACTCATATTAACTCATCTAATCCTCATGTTGAATCCTGAATATGTTAAAATTTAACTCTCATCTAATTTCAGACACCATGGGTGCTTTTCATTCGCCAACCATGATCGACCATGGTCGACCCTGGTCGTCGCAGCATTACTTCTGTCTTCGGGTTCGGAGTTCGGCCGCCCCTCCACTTCTTTGGAGCTCGGATTCTGTAGAGTAGAACGCCTCGACCTTTCGGTTCTAGCTAACAAGTTCGGTGGTGGGGGGTAGGGTGCTTGCTATGAAAATTTAAGCAGTACTTAAGAAAGAGTTAGCTGAAGAGTTAGCTGGTTAGCTGTTTATTTATTTATTTCGAAGTAAGCACGAGCAGCATAAGTTTTACTTTTAGAAATGTTG
>NW_026267163.1:1850704-1853780 GCF_000697945.3 Frankliniella occidentalis
AGTTGAGGCAACTGTTGAGCGGGACCACAACAAAGCACCATAACCTACTCGCGGAACTGGTTTCAAACCGTGATTTTCGTCGTTTATTCTGTATGTTAATCAAAACACATGTGTCTACGAGGTCTGCACTCTGGTTGATTTGCGGCTGAATACTGACAATTTTGGATAGTGTATTGTGTATTCCACCTTTGGCATATGTTTCGGTGCTACAATCTGGAGTTGTTGAGTTGAGAGATGACGTGACACTGACGGACGCTTTACGAGCCGATTCACGGATGACTGACCTTACCTGTGTTTGAAAATCAGGGAAAAGTAGAGTTGGGCTTTCCGAAAGAAAATCAAACTCCAGCTTCAGGTCGCAGAGCGATGCGTTATGATGTGATGCGGAGAGTCACTGCGAGTTTTACTGCCTGTCGTCTCGCTCGCCGCCGCTGCCAGCCTGCGCGCACGAGCTGATCTCTGTCTCTCTCTCTCACACAGTAACTTTCTCTCTTGCACGCGCGGGCGCCCTGCTATCGGCGTTGCTGTTGCCTTGGAGGAATCGGCGAAAAAACAGCCAATGGCTCATCATGGCTCTATGGCTTGCGAATGGAGCACATACAATGGCTTATTTTTACGCAGTTTTTATTACTGTTCTTTTGCAACAAAACATCTAAAACAAAGTTTAAAATTACAAGAATACAAATTTACCACTCTTCAATACACAATGCGAAGCTTGCAAAATGAACGGGCAGCATCTCAGCGGACATGCACCCATCTCCGGTGGCTGAGGGTGCTGGACGCCGACGTGAGCTCCCAATCCCAGGAGGGCCACAGGTCGCCGTGGCAGGCTAGCCAGCCCAGGGCGCACGCGGGGCAGCGCTCGTCCTTGAAGCAGTAGGGCGTGGCGGCGACGTGGAGCCCGACGGAGCGGTTGGCCGAGAGGAACGCCCGGACCGCGTCCTCGTGCCGCCAGGCGTGCGCGCACGGCGGCAGCCCCGCCATCCGCCGCGGCGACGGGTTCAGGTACAGGGCCCGCAGGGCCGGGGCCGCGTCCGGCGTGACGGCCAGCAGCAGCGCCCCGGGGGTCTCGAACACGTCGAGGCGCAGCGTGCGCAGGGCCGTCAGTGACGGCAGCGACCTGATCAGCGGCCCCGGGTCGGGCAGGCGGGCGTCTTCGCCGTCAGCCCGATTGGCGTCCGGGTCGTACTCGTGCTCGATGCACAGGGTCTCCACGCGGTTGAGGCACGACCACGCCAGCGCTTCGACCAGGTCGACGCCCACATCGACGGGGAAGCGAGTCGCAGACCTGTATCTCAGGGTGACGTTCTGGAGGTGGCGGGCGCGTCGCAGGTACTTGGCGGCCGCGGGGGCGGCGGGTCGCATCGCGGCCGCCACGTGGAGAGTCAACAGCCCCAGGGTCTCGGACGCCGCCAGGGCCCCCATGTCCGGGAGCAGGGGGCAGGACAGCTCGCGGAGGTGGGGCAGGCCGGCGAGCAGGGCCACCGTCGAGGTCGCGGTCGGGCAGCAGGCCTCGTGGCCGAGGTCCACCACCTGCAGGGTGGTGGCGTGGACGGTCAGCACGAAGTTGACGAAGGGCACAGACCCCGCCTTCGCGCTGCATTTGAAGTGCTTGAGGGCCGGCTGGCGCACTGTGCAGTGCATGGCCTTCGCGTCAAAGTTGAACGGGACATTGCGGATCTCAAGCTTTTCGAGGACCGGCGACGACACCAGCGCCGCGAACAGCACGGGGGCGCCGCCCAGAGCCTCCCCGTAGAAGTAGAGCTCGACCCGCCGCAGCCGGCCGAGTTTCTCCTGGTTGCGGAACAGGAGGGTGGCCTGCACGGAGGTGGACTCGTTGGCGACCAGCTCGAGCTCCTTGACGGCGCAGCGGGCCATGGCAAGTGACAGGTGAGGACCCACCCGGGCGACGAGCTTGCCCAGCCGCGGCGCCAGGCGCAGCACGCGGCACGCCCTGCGGTCGCCGTCGACGGAGTTGGCGTTCCAGCTCTGGAGGCTCCACACGCCAGGATGAAGGGCTAGCCTCCCGAGCCTCTTGCACACGAGCCGGCACGTCAGCAGGTCCTCCGGGCCGAGGTACTCCATCGTCAGCAGCAGCACGTCGTCCGGCAGCCGCTCCATGGTCCTGGACACACAAAAACACGAGCTAAGCACCTCGACAGGAAAGCGTGAAACAATTTTGGCGCCCTGGGTTTTCATGGTGATGGGCCGTCGCCAACCTCCGTATACTGGCGCTTGCGAACGAGATAGGATGGGACCGACGGGTTGACGGGTTCCCCACCAAATCAGCTCACCGTCACCTGGCGCACTGGGCAGGGCGAAGTATAGTGGCGTGTCTGTAGCTGGGGGCGTTCGGCGGGGGCCTGGAGATGGTCCGCGGTCGCGACTGCCACGTTGAGGTGAGGTCATCGCCAGGCTGGCCTGGAGGGGACCTCTTGGGGTAGAGCGGTGTCTGCGGGGACGCCCCGGCCGGCAACGTACCAGTGGCCACTTGTCGCACGTTTTTCCACCGTTCCCCGTGCCTACCGGGCAGAATCAACCCGACCGAGGAAACCTAACAAGGGAAACCCAGGAGTGCAAAAACGCACTTGCCTAATGACCTACGGGGCCGGGCGCCGTCCTCTCTGACTGAGTACAAGGACTAACTGACTATGGGGCACTGTAAAAATATAGTCTATAATTTAACTTAGGTTTTAAACTGTCGATTATTACCACATTTTAAATGTGTTACTTGTTTTTGTTTTTGGAAATCGTAGGGTCAGTGACAAGTAATTAGTTTAAGACTGTTAATCATTTCAAATATTGACAATGTTTAAACAGTCAATTCTTTAGAAAGCGGCAATACTGTCACTGTCAGTGTGCCCGCCCTCTCTATATTATAAAATAACAAGAAGAGCATCAGGGCATCAAACATGTTTGATACATTAGGAGAAACCTCGTTCTTTACCCAAGTTTGGTCTGGTGTGATTATGAAATGAAAACAGAAAGATCATTGTTGTTAATGACCGCTCTTCAAAACTTTTCGCGCCGACGCAGTTTTAGCTTTTCTCAATAGATGGCGCTGTTCGCGCATGCG
>NW_026267163.1:1853830-1855182 GCF_000697945.3 Frankliniella occidentalis
GAAAGTGTGCTGCTGTAGTAAATTTCGTAGAACAACCATCAGTACCTCACACAGCGTAAACCGCTGGACACAAGTATACAGGTGGAATCGTTATTGCTGAGCTCGCGAAGCGAGCGAAGCTCTAGGGGCAGACTTTTCTGGGCCAATTCCGGTCACCGCTGCTCCTGTAGGGAGACTTGAGGGGAGGAGGGGAGACGGGAAGGGGGAGCTGGGCCATTGTTTGCTAATTAGATATTACCACGCTGGTGGTGTCTACTGTCTACCAATGACGTCCAACCTGCGCCCCGACCATAGGTACGGCCGAGGGGGAAATAACTCGTGGAGTAAGTGTAGTACGTGCGGCCGTCGCACTTCCGCAACCCGGCGCAGGTGCAGACCGAGCTGCAGAAGATGACGGGCAACATAACGTTCCACCTGCCCGGCAACGACTCGTTCTGGGTAAGCGCGCGCAAAGCAACAGCCGTGCCTGCTGCCGGCAGATTTACCTCAAGCTGGACGTGCGGCACAACAACCAGTGGAAGGAGAACGCCTTCGTCTTCAACATCCCGGGCGGCGGCTGCACCGCCATGCGCACGTACGCCACGGAGGCCTACCAGACCGTCTTCAAGCGCGACCCCAATCTGACGGAGACCTGCATCTTCCCGAAGGTAAGGCTCCTCCACAGCGGCTACAGTAAGTCTAGTGCCCTAAAGCCTAAACCCAAAACTCGTTTCAAAACTGACAGGGGATCCACCAGATAAACGACATGCCACTCAACTTCTCCTTCCCCAAGATGGCCGTCATACAGTACAGACACTGGCGAGTGCAGTTCACAGGCGGAATACGGAGAAGAACCACGCTCTGTATGATGGCAGAGGCAAAGACTCTGCCAAAGCTGTAGGGCAGTGGTACAGGCAGTTGGAAAATGAAGGGTACTTAATTACAGGCATTTGGCGTTTAGTTCCGCACCAACCAATATCTTTGCCAGAGTATCAAAAGTCTCTCTTCGACCCCTTACAGCCGAATGCCTGGTGAATAAAATAGATGAAGGTAGAGTGCTAATATGGAAAATGCGAATTGAAGGTAGGTAAATACTATGGGAAATTGTAAGTTACGTACCAATAATTTTCTCACATGAATATTAAGAAAAACAATATATTTGTTCAATTTAACACTTTACAGTGAGCAAGCTATCTGCTTGTAATGGTATTAATTGGTATAGAAAACTAGAAAAAAGTTACGAAACAAATTAGTTTTTTCATAAAAGAACATACAAAAAGGAAACAAGTACTATAGTATTCTTAACTATCACAAATACTACCAAATTACCATGAGAGTGAACTATTCCTTGAATTCACAATCCATAAAAGAAG
>NW_026267163.1:1855232-1855545 GCF_000697945.3 Frankliniella occidentalis
TAAATAATTTTTGAAACAAATAGTTTAAACAATTGAGCTGTCCATAGAGATTTATGTTATTGCCTCTTTCGCAAAACCATAACTTTACGCTCTCGAATCTCTCAAAATCCAATTCTTCGACTTACAGTGTAATTTATTATTTTTTCTACGCAATAAGTCAAAATTTTACGGAAAATTTTACGGTTTACCTGTAACTTAAGAATACGGTATTTCCGTAAGGTTTCCGTAGAAAATACGGAAAAATTACGGTAAATTCCGTGAAAAAAATTTCTTGACAATTCCGTTAAAAATTCCGTGGAAATTTCTAACAGTG
>NW_026267163.1:1855595-1856151 GCF_000697945.3 Frankliniella occidentalis
AAGAGGCAGAAAAATAACCATTCTGGCCCTCTTCCTTATAGCACCGATTCAGGAACGATGTAACATTTTCGTGATTGAAGCAGATAAGTACCGAGGGTCTGGAATGAAAGGAGACATTTATTCTAACTAGTTCTAGCGAAGTTCTGCTTATTGAAAGGTAAGACTTGGGTTGGGTAAAAATGCAAAAAAGAAAAATGTGGGGAAAACATGTTAGGCTAAAAATGTTTAACAACATCTTTGACTTTTTAACACCCAACAAAATTATTAGTCTTTAGAAATGTTTTTCCCCTTTAAAATTAGTTCAAACAAGCCTGGACTTTGGTAGGAAGGCTGCCTGCCAAAATACAACTGAAAACATACCTTCATCTTCAATGGTGACCACTGCTGGAGGAGTTACTGAAGGACTTTCCATGTCAACTGATAGACTACCTGCTGGAAGAACAATCATATCTTTAGTAATGTCAATAAGTTCAGTCAGGGTAAGACTTCACTGAAAAGTTTAACACAATAATGAGGCCTCTGAAATTATGTAGAGGTAAATCATGACTAGCAGGTA
>NW_026267163.1:1856201-1860399 GCF_000697945.3 Frankliniella occidentalis
TCAGGGAAGGATGTAAGAGGGGAGAAGGGGAAGGACCAAATCCCCTGGACAGCGGCTATGCGATGGCCCTACGAGCTCGGACATACTCAGCACTTGGTTTTGGCAAAGCATCATGGGGCTGCAAAGTCAAGAGAATGTCATATTAATTAGGGAAATTCCACTCTCCCCTATCACAGCTATTGAAAACTTAATCATACCAGAACTGAGCATTGGCTCAAAGCTAAAGAAAGTATTAACAGTGCATTTGTTTGAAGGGTGAAGCCATGATTAATGTTGATACTAAAATAAATATTCACATTGATCCCTGATGGACTCAGAGCCAGATATTTGTAGGGAGAATTCCCCGGGAGGTCTCCTCTAACTATCCTGGATGTGTCAAATTCAATATCCCAGAATGTCCTTGCGTGATCAGTTGTGGTTTTTATAAGTACAAATCCTGGAGAAATTCCAAGGATATTGGCAAACTTGGATAAGACTTAGAGACCACAGTACATTGAAATACATTTATTTGTGAAACAGTCAAATTTTTAACATGTAGAATTGACAACTTTTAGAAAAAATGTACACATTTAAAAGCTAAAATAAAGCTAATAATAAAGCTAAAATAAAAATAAAATTCAGTATCAATCACTAACAATAATATTATGGAGCATGGAAGTACTCCTTAGCCTCTACAAGCAGTTGACTGAGTTTCCGCTCTAGCCGATGAGGAAGGGACTTTAATAGCTTGTGAAATTCCTCTTCTCCCTCAGGCGGCTGAAGCTTCGTCGATAGTTTGCGTTTTAAAAATTGAGGTTCTGGCTCCCAGCATTTAAAATACGCAATAATTAGCTGCCTCTGAATCCCTGTTAAATCTGTGAACAAATGAAGAGTGGGTAAAACATGTCCAGAAATGAGTTTAAAACGACAGTTAAATTAGCACCTACGTTCATGCATTTCCTTTCCATAAATGAGGTCCAGAACTTTTGAGGTCACGAAGCTGCATGCTTGAATAAGATAAGAAAACGATCAGTGGAGAAAAATAGAGAATTCTTAATGATAAAAAAATTAACATACCCTCTAAATCAGCACTAGACCAAGAAATGTTCCAGTTATCCTCTTTTGGGAAGGTCTGAAAAGAATATTGGACAGTTAGTGAAAAATGCCACAGGGTACAAGTGTAAAGAGAAGGTTGAAATTAATCTCAATAAACATATGGAATAGGTAAAATTCCAGAGCAATAACAGCCCTTAAAACTTTGGCAAGTAAAATACCAGTTGGAACTCTTAAAAACAGTTAAATATTAAAATTGAAGCTTAAAACAGCCAGAAAATCACCCCAGCACCGAAGTTCAAAACAATTTTATTTAGTAGCGGCAAGCTTGATGGAAGAAAATGCGAAGAAGAAAGTGCTGAGTATGTCCGAGCTCGTAGGGCCATCGCATAGCCGCTGTCCAGGGGATTTGGTCCTTCCCCTTCTCCCCTCTTACATCCTTCCCTGAACGCAATAGGAATGCTCGTCTCCCACCATGGCCTCCCACCACGCGCCCGGCAACAGCTGCGGCTAGCGGGACCGGGCCACACGAGCACACACGTAGCGTATGCCCCCCGTCTCCGTCGAGACGCCAGTAAAGTAGCGACACCGCTCGTAGGTGGACGCCAAAACCAGAGGTCTATAGGGACGTAAGGTACACAAGTGATACCATCCTCAGACCCCCGCCCCCCCTCCCTCCCCCCCAAAAACGGGCTGCCGGTTGAGCTGGACAGCTGGACCTAAGCTACACTCACGGGCATGACGAACTTAGAGGGTACGCCGCTTGGCTCCGGGCCGGGATCTGGGCGCCTGCGAGACTCGGGCGTAGGCCAGCCCGCAATACACACATGTACCACGGACACGATGCTGCCTACGTGCTAGGCGCCCCGCTCCTCCGGGATGGTACTTGTCACGCCTCGTGTCACTCGCGCTCTCTCTCTCTCTCTGCCCCCTCACCCCCTCCTCCCCCCACGGGCTGCCCGCTGAGCTGGACAACTGGCTCGAAGCTGCACACGCGGGCATGACGAACTTTGAGCGTGCTTGGCTACACCTGGATCACGCGGTACTGAGAGTGTTCGCTACATTCGGTCGCTAAACCGCGGGGTGAGCAGTGGGCTCGTGTGCCCGGCCAGGCTTAGGCCTTCGCCAACAGGGTGAGGGTGTCGTGGTGTCCGCGGCCGGGGCCAGCAGGAGGCAGAGCGCTGTGCGTCGAGTTTCAATTCAGCGCCGAAGCGATGCTAACCCCGTCCGAGGACGGGACACCTGGGCGCCGTTAAGAATGATTCTCAGTCAACGGAACGGCCGGTGGTTAGATCTCCAGCAGCAGCGCCCGAACGTAGTCGTCGAAGTAGCACTGGCTTACGAGGAGAAAGACTGGACCTGCAGGATAAGTCGCTCTGCGACCCCCCCCCCCTTTCCCCCTTTCTCTCTTGCTCTCCCGTGATCACCAAAGCTCTCCACATGGTGGCGGTGCGCAGGTCCCCAGCGCGGACTGTTCGGCATCCAGGTTGTCTCACGACGGTCCAGCCTCACTCGCCCCGTTGAGCGTGCGGCGGCGAGGGTAGGCCAGCGCCGCCAGTACAAGTATCGCGGCATCGCGGGCTGAAGGGAACTCCTGCCGTCCTGCCGTACCTTTGGTGGGCATGCAAGACCGCAACGCAGCAGAGCCCCGCAACGACCGAGCACCGAGCATCGATGCTCGGTAGCAGAAAAGTGGTGTGAGGTGGGGTACGTAGCGGGATCTGGGCGCCTGCGAGACTCGGGCGTAGGCCAGCCCGCAATACACACATGTGCCACAGACACGATGCTGCCTACCTGCCAGGCGCCCCGCTCCTCCGGGATGGTACTTGTCACGCCTTGTGTCACGCTCGCTCTCTCTCTCTCTCTCTCTCTCTCTCTCTCTCTCTCTCTCTCTCTCTCTCTGCCCCCCTCACCCCCTCCTCCCCCCACGGGTTGCCCGCTGATCTTGAGAGCTGGCTCCAAGCTCGACAAACATTTTTTTTTCTACTGCAGTGTGGTATTTACTCAGCGAGGCCGACGATGATGCCTTACCTGACTTGTTCCATTTCTCCGACTGTCTTGATGCGCAACAAAGGTAAAAGGGTGGAGAAAACATGAACACAATTACGTACTTTAATACACTCACATGCAAGCTTTTATTTAAACGGCGAAAGTGCACAGAAAGCAGAAGTTAGTTTGTTTATTATGTGCTGGATAAGAAGTTGGTCTCGTCAGTCTTGCAAAAATGGCAGAAGTGCACAGGGAAGGAAGAGGCAAGCCGCATACCACAGGCACAGCTATCTACCTCCTCTCACAGCTCACAGGTACATGAAAACAGACAAAACAAAAGCACAGGTCAGCGTATGTATGTATATACAAGGAGAAAGATGAGCAACACTGCAACACTCTACTGCAAGCTGTACGTCGCGGGGTGAAGCACCTATCATTTATAGATATACATGGGTCACACATACGGTCACAAGCAGTACCACTATGCACAAAAAAGAACAACGGACCGGATGTCTGGGAGAACACGACGGCAGGGTGTGCGAGATTGCATACTCGCCACAGGGCACCGTGCCGATGTGCTGCGGGCTTGCCTACTCTCACTGCACCCGTAAGGCGCTATGGCATGGCGACTGAGGCCTCAGTGAGTACCTATAGGATAGGCAAAAAAGCTGAGGCCTCAGGCACCTGGGCGCCAGGATCGGCCTCACCGCGCCTGCAGCGTCCCAGGTAGGCAACCCCGCCGAACGCTCGTGCGTAGCGGGAGTGCCTACCACCTGGGCTGAACGTCGGTGTGAGCAGGTAGGGGGAGTGGCAAGGAGCGGAAAGAAAGGGAGAAGAGTGGGAAAATGTACACCCTTCATCCCCACTGCCTCACCAGAAAACGCCTAGGAAGTAGGCAAATTGAACCACATCCCGCCTGAAAAGAAGGCAAAACGCACTCCTGTCTGCCTGTGCCTGATGTTCGTGAGACCGAATTACGCATACACGCTGGGCATGTGACTGCCAGTTGACATCAACTATGCAGCCTCCTATGTGGACGTACTTTCTGTGGATGTAAATGCCCTTGGTTCTGTGGAGGTGTCTGGGGTGGATGTAAATGACAGTCGTACTTCAGAGGAGGTAAATGCCAATAGATTCTGTGGAGCTGTTTTCACCAGCCTTGCACTGCCCGTAAGTC
>NW_026267163.1:1863902-1864746 GCF_000697945.3 Frankliniella occidentalis
TAAGATTGGTTTATCAGTTTTAGTGTTAGTCGTGGCAACTTAAAGTTAAAACATGATAATGATAATGAAATAAAAAATATTACCCACTGACTAAAACATGCAAGATGAAAATCTGTAATGATTTATGGTCCTCGGTAGTTGTCTTATAGAGAAAAACAACAAAATGAGAGGTACAGGATAAAATCCAGAAATACAGAGATCTTTGAGTACGCTTTACACCACCCCTCGCTCATTGGAATCGGTATAGATTTCGACGTTACTCACACACGGGAATGGCCCAGGTAGGATCAGTGTTCAGTGTCCCCGGGCCATTGGGGGTTGCAAGTCTTGCTGTTGTTGTTCAGGGCGTCCTCCTCCCCTTCCACCTTGACGTCCTCGTGCTTGAGACGGTGCTCGACACGGTGCTAGATGGTAGGGTAGTGACGATGCTCCGCGAGATGCTCCTTGTGGTGCGGGGTGCAGTGGCCAAGTTGATGAGCTGCCTTCCCTCACTCGACGGTCTGGGCGAAACTTTAACTGAATTTGCTAAAGTTTCACCAGAACTCTTGCTTGTCTTTGCAACTGTACTGGAACCGCTAGTTATTTTACGGTACTTGTGTGGGGGGCCCAAAAACTCCTTTGATACACTGTCATCAAGTTCTGGCACTGGCAAGTCTTGTTGAGACTCTGCAATCAGCGGCTTTACATCTGGGACGACACTGGGAAAGACTCTTGCCGGGGACACGGCCGGGGACTCGGGCAGCGACCTATCGACGTCCCCGTCGAGAAACTGACCGTCATGCAGGAGGGACAGGGTGGTGCCCCCCACCGCGTTGAAGGAGGCACACTGGGCGCAGTCCTGGTC
>NW_026267163.1:1864796-1866575 GCF_000697945.3 Frankliniella occidentalis
CTAAATTACACCAGACCAAGCACAATACTCGTTCTTCCACCTCCGAGAGGGAAGTGAGAATGGAGGTAAAGAACGAGTAAAAACTGACTGTAGCTCAACATTTTTTAAATCTCCCCTTTTCAAATTTTTATCACTAGTTCCTACTAATTTTCTGACTTTATCTATTGTGCTTTATACAAAAGATCAAAATAAATCTAATCAAATCTTATTTTTCAGTTGAATCAGTAAGACTAACAACATGCTCAGGTTCAAGGTATAAGAAGGTATCCCATGAAATGAGAGAAATAGCAGCTTGTTGCAGTAATTGAATTTTATTTTCATAAAAATGTCCCTTCGCCATTGAATCATACAATTAAAAACAAAAGAGTTCGGTAGAAAACACCAAGAAAACCGGGGGGGGGGGGCAGCAACTGGCTCCCCTAGTTTATTGAATGTGGATCCAGTCCTGACTTTCAAGTCTGACAAAGTTTTCTTCATTCTCATCTTCATACTCCACTTCCCAATCCCAATCCCACAATGTGTTGTGGCAGCCCTGTGCGCAGGACCCACAGGACTCGCGCTGGCCCTTGAGGCAGTACGGTGTTGTGAACACGCTAAACTTGAGCGCCGGATTGACCGACAGCAGGGTCTGGACCGAGACCTTGTGGCGCCAGTCGTGGGCGCAGCGAGCGGGCAGCCACCTCATCGGGCGCAACTTGAGCTCCCGCAGGGCCGGCACAGTCTCGGGCGTGATGGCCAGCAGCAGCTCGTCGGGAGGGACATACACGGTCAGCTCGAGGTACCGCAGCGACGGCAGAGAGGGCAGCGTCCTGAGCAGCGGCTGCAGCTGAGGGAGGAACTCCACCCCGTCGTCGTCCTTTTCGAAATAGCGCTCGTCCTCCCAATCGTTGTCGATGTCCAGCAACTCCACGGCGGACCGTCCCGACCACGCCAAGGCCTCGACCAGAGCGACCCCGACGTCATCTGGGCTGCGCGCAGAGGGGCTGTACTTCAGGGCGACCTCGCGGAGCTTGGGGGCGCGCCGGAGCAGCTCCGTGGCGCCGAGCAGTCCAGGTCGCATGTCGGGTGACACGTGCAGCGTCACCCTCGTCAGCGACGAGGCCAGGGACTCCAAGCCGGGGAGCAGCGAGCAGGTGAGCACGCGGAGGTTGGGCATAGAGGCGGGCAGTGACACCGTCGAGGTCGTGATGAATCCGTAATCGTCGGCGAGGTGGACTTCCTCCAGGGTAGCGGCGTGCCCGGCCAGCACCAGATCGACGAAGGGCTGTGACTTTGACCAGAGAAGGCAATTGAAGTACCTAAGGGACGGCCGGGGCACAGGAGTGTGCAGGCTGACGGGGGAATGTCCGCGGCTCAGATCCATGCACCACTCGACCACGAGCTTCTCCAAGACGGACGTCGACGCCAACGTCCCGAGGAGCACGTCGGCGTCGGGCCACGTTGTAGTGTCAAGTAACGTGACCTCCACGACCTTCAGCTGGCCGAGCGCCTCCTGGTTGCGCACGGTGAGTGCGGCGGGAACGCTGCCGGCACAGTCCACCTTCAAGTTGAGGTGACGCACTGCGCACCTGGTCGTGGCGTAGACCGCGAGGTGGTCGTCCTGTGTCGACGAGAGGGAGAGTCTTATCCAGGCCAGGCGTGGCGCCACGCGCAGGATCCGACACAGCTTCTCGCGATCGATAACGTAGGAACTTCGGTGGCGCCACACTCCGGGATGAAGGGCCAGGTCGCCGAGCCGCTTGCACACGAGGCGGCACGTGAAGAGGTCGTCCATGCCCA
>NW_026267163.1:1866625-1868223 GCF_000697945.3 Frankliniella occidentalis
GTTACTGAAGGACTTTCCATGTCAACTGATAGACTACCTGCTGGAAGAACAATCATATCTTTAGTAATGTCAATAAGTTCAGTCAGGGTAAGACTGCAGTGAAAAGTTTAACACAATAATGAGGCCTCTGAAATTATGTAGAGGTAAATCATGACTAGCAGGTAAACCCAAACGTTATGGCTTAGCCTCTCTAATTGTAACCCCCTTTGATATTTTCACTCAAGCCTGACCTCTTCCTTTACCATATATTAGAAATAAAAATTGCAATTCAAAAACTTACTTTCATCTTGTATGGTCACCACTGGAGGAGGGTCCACGGTACGGGGCTCGGGGTTCACCTTCTTTATTGTCCAAGTGTAGACATGCGGAGATGGATCAGGCTGCCAAGAAAATGGATGATACGTTTAAAAAGAACTAAGGGTGTTCAACTCGGCCCTGTTGGATGCGCGCGCCTAGTAGGTAGACAACCCATTTTGCACACTTACTTGTTTCACTGTGTTGGTGGGGTGCTCGATGAAACCACCCCATTGGTCCGACTCCTGAGAGGGGTCATCGACAGGTGCAAGGAATTCATCCTGAGTATGGGTGGTGTTCCCTCTTCCTCTACCTCTGCCTCTCCCCCGGCCGCCGCCCCGGCCGCCGCCCCGGCCACCGCGGCCGCCGCCCCTTGACGCTGATGGGGTCTTCCGTTGCACCTTGGGTGGCGCTCGTGTACCCGGTCGCCTTCTTGCAGGGGGGAACTTGTAGCGCTCAATAAGCCCATCGACGGCGATGCGGAGTTTCCGCAAAACTTCCCCCCTCCGCAAGTTGCACTCCTTCTGGAAGACGTCCTTTTTCATCTGCACAAGAATTCTTTCATAAGTAAAACAATACTATACCGCAAAACACATTATATGTTCTAGAAAGCCTCTGTCACTTACCGTTGCAAACCATTTCTCTACATAATTGTTTGTAAGGAGATGGGTCACCGGGCTGGCCTCATCCTCCACAAACGTGCGATTTAGCATCGGTAGGTAGGCCAGATGCTGGGCCTCGAGGTACTCGACAAACTTGTTAATGTGGTACTTGTTTCTAGAGACTCTTGCATCCGACCCGTCCCGTGCTGCCTCCTCGACGATGGGGTGCAAATGGCGGTAATATGGGCTCGAGGCATAGAGGGACTTCCCTGGAAGTGGGCCCGAATGAATTTCATTCTCTCCTGGCCGGTCCTCGGGTGTATTTTGCATTTCCTGCAAAAGTAGAGAAATACGTGAATTTATACAGAATTCAAATAATCCCCCCCCCCCACTTTTTTCAGCTACAAATATGAAAATTACCTCAGGCAGCGGGTCGGGCTCGTCCACCCGAGAAGCATGGTCTCCACCACTCGTGCGTTCGACGTGCTGCTCTTGGATGGCCTCTAATTTTTTTACAGCTCTTTCGACACTGTCAGATTGCTTTTTACGGCCAAACACGGTCGCCATGAGCTTCACCACCTTCTCCGCCTCAGATAAACTGTTGGTGCGGAGAAGCGCGCGGTAAGCGTTTACAGCCAGCTTGGAGACTTCGTAAGGAGTGTTTCTCCGGGCTACATAGCTGCGCACACGTCGCAAGGCGTG
>NW_026267163.1:1868273-1871453 GCF_000697945.3 Frankliniella occidentalis
CCCCCGCCGGGAAGTGCTGCTCTCTGATTGGTGCGCTGGGTCTGGGTGGGCACTGAGCGCATAAGGGGAAATGTGTCGCGTGTCGCGTGGCCGAGGCGCGAGGCGCGGCGCTGCAGGACCCAGGCGCCGCCGAGCCGGAAAAACCGCCGAGAAAGTGGTGCTCGGCCCCGATGTGTGCTGGACCTCGACCCAGGAGCAGGCAGAGAGGCGCCCACGACCGACCGATCAAACGGAACTCAGTCGCTGCTGCTCAGCTCGAGCAGGAAGGTCGGGTCCCGGTCGGGTCGTCAACACCAGCGCCGCTAGACTGCACATCAGAGGTAGGAAGTTCGAATCCTCGGATCGAAAACCCAAAGGGAAATTGCCCGTACCGCCGTTAGGTCGATTGCGGGCAAAACCTTAGGCCGGGGGCCAGGATTGTCGATTGCGGGCGAATTACCTCCAGCGGATTATCGGGTCCTGATCTGCCTGTCACCGGGCCGCCGGTCGCGTAAAGTGTATCGATTCGATTGCGGGCGAAGGAGGCTGGCGGGTTGCCTACCCAGGGGCCGGCAGGCGCTACTTCTCCCGGCGCCGGTAATGGTCTTATCTGTGCAGCGTTCTGGACCACCGGCCGGCCAGGCGCTGTGAGAAGTAGCCGCAGCGGCAGCGGTCTGCTCCCCTTGCTAACTGCGTACTGTGTCCTTCCTTGCAGAGCATGGAGCAGCCTGACGCCGTGTCCTTGCCCTCGCTGCCGGACGACGTGCTGCTGATGGTGATGGGCTACCTGGACGTGCAGGACCCGCCTCGTGTGCAAGAGGCTCGGCGGCCTGGCCGTGAGCCCGGACGCATGGCGGCGCCAGGCCATGTCGTGCCGTGCCGGCGAGCCCGTCTTCAGCACCGCGCTGCGTTTCGCGCCGTGCCTGGCGAGCCTGAAAATCTACCTGCCGTGCTGGCGGGATGAGATGCGGTTGCAGAGGACGACGAGGTGCGCCGTGTCGGCACTGGAGTTGTGGGTGCGTGATGAAGACACCCGCGGCTGTTTGGTGCAGGCCGGCAATGTCATCCGGAATCAAGAAGCTCTCGGCCGCCTGAAGAAACTGACTGTCGTGCTTCAGTTTTACACGGACATGGTAGTGGATCTTGGCGTGGTGGCGCGCACCTCCGGGCTCGAGATGCTCACCGTCAACATGCTCGACGGTGCGACAACCATCCCCGCACCCCTCATCGTGGGCAGGCGCGTGCCGCGCTCGTCGCTGAAGACGTTCCGGTGCCACCTGAAAACGCAATTGGTCCCCTTCTGCGAGGTCGTGCTGGCGGTCCACGCCCTCACTCTGGAGACGGTTGACTTGGACTTCAAAGGCGGCTTCAACTTCAGGAAGCCAGAGGCTCTCCCTCCCAATACGAGGCTGGCATCCCTGCTCGCAGGCATGCCCAATCTGTCCGAGCTCCGTGGCTGTCCGCTCGTCCCAGGGCTAGAGGCCGTGGCGGCGTGCGAGTCGCTAAGGGAGGTGTCTCTCTTCGTGGGGTCCGGCGCGGGACCCGCCGCCGTGCAGGGTGCCGCGGATTTCCTGCGCCGTTGCAAGCAGTTGCGCGGAGTCGCCCTGACGTACAGCGACGCGGCCTGCGACGACAACGTCGCCGTCGATCTCGTCTTGGCCCTTGTGTCTTCCGGGCCGTCCTCTGTGGAGGCGCTGTCCATCAAAGTCGATGATATCCATTACGGGGTGGAATTGCCCCAGATGGAGCCGCTAAGCAGGGCCCTGCCACGGATGCCAGTTTTGCGTGAATTGTTGGCGGGCGGGTCGTCGGACGAGGTGCTGCTGGCCATCGCCCCCCACACATCCCCCGCCCTGCGAAAACTGTACTTGTACCAGGGAGAACTGCAGGAACCTGAATGTGCCCACCAATATTTGCACAGGGATTCAGTTGCGACACTTCTGTCCAAAAACCCTTTGCTAAAGCTAAAGGTCTATGCAGCCTACTACTGCTACCCAGAGTACCCTCCCTGCAAATTTTGTGAACTGGACTGCCACCGAAAATTATGGGCGCGTAAAGTGAAAGAAAAGCATGCCAGACTTAAGGAAGGTGAGCTCCCTTTTGAGGCTGCTGATGCTTGGGTCACTATTCCTCGACTGTAACGTGTAATAATGGGTTGAATATCGTGTTTGCTGCTGTTTGTTTGCATCACTCACATAGTCGACCTCGATTCATTTTCATTCTTAAGCAGGTTTGGTCGTGACTTTAAATCTCACTGTTGCTCTTTTCAACTCACAGGACACATTTGGATGTTCTTTTGTGTGTTTCTTCTTTAATTGTTTCTGATTTATAATTAAAGATGGCAGTACATATATACTTATACAAATATAAGATATAATGGCAATTTTTACAATTTGATGTAGATCTATGTTTGGTGGAGAAAATGTATTGTATACAATTCATTAAATCTTTGAGTTTGCTGTAATTTAGTGAATAAGATTATTAGCAGATCAGTTGATCTATTACTCAATGACAATCATCAAACTATAGCTAGCCCTAGAATTCGTAACACAACGTAAATGAGACTATAAAAAATGCAATGACATCACAAAATGTCTGTTAAACTATGTCTGATAAAGATATAAAACCCAATAGAGCAGATGAACGACCAGTTTTATTTTCTAATTTCACCCTCAGTGACATGTTTGTAGAATGAAATAAAAGCTCAATCAAGAGTCGATCGTAAGAGCATATGACATAAATTGAAGAGTAGTCTTGTGTTCTAATAAGAAAAATTTGAAAGAAACGTCTGGGTTTAATTTGCCCAGATATCAAGCCAAAAAGTTTCACTATAGGTCTCAGTTAAAATTGTACATTGGTTTATGACTTTTATAGCTCCTCCTCTCGTGAATTTTGTTTAATTTTATCGGTCTAGCTGATCCCCGGAGTACCATACCACAATAAACACGTTTTCAGATTCAAGATATAAGGAGATATCCCGTAAAATGAGAGAAATACCAGGTTGTTAAAGTAACTCGATTCATTTTCAGAAAAAAATGACCCTTTCACAGTGAGTTAAACAATCAAAATCACTCAGCTTCAAAACATTACATATAACTAGGGTAACAAAAAACTATTAGTGGTTCATTGAATATGGATCCAGTCCTGATAGTCTGATCTGGTAACGTCATCATCCTCGTCATACTCCACTTCCCAATCCCA
>NW_026267163.1:1872363-1879373 GCF_000697945.3 Frankliniella occidentalis
GGTTTCCGTAGAAAATACGGAAAAATTACGGTAAATTCCGTGAAAAAAATTTCTTGACAATTCCGTTAAAAATTCCGTGGAAATTTCTAACAGTGAGGTTCAACTAGAAATAGAACGACTCCGGTCGGATCTAAAACTTTGGGCCAATAATGGCCTCGTGGTTCGTCAAGTCAAGTCAAGGTTCGAAGGACGGAGACCCGGCCTGGGTGGCGCAGGCAGCCCATGGCGCTCGGGCGTGTCGCGGGACTGCCTACCCCCCGATCCAGGGGCGCCGAGCCGGCCGGGGCGGGATATTTAAACTGCGGCGCGCTCCAGAGGGCGAGCTCCAATTCCTTTGGAATTGCCTCGTCTGTACGAGATGCAGCTTATTTTGTGAACTCCTCTTGCCGTTCCTTTTGCAATCATCCCCCTTGTCGGGGCCGGGTGTGAGAGTGTGTGTTTTTGTTGATGAATGCCTGTCAATCTCCTACGCCGTGTCAGGCAGGCGCCGCACAAAATACAGATAGTTATATTTTGTACTTTGTGAGGCGCCGTGCCGGGCGTCCCCGCGAGGACCCCCCACCCCCCGCTGTCACCGGACCCTCCCTGCCCTCACTGTGGAATGAACCGAGTCGGGTGTTTTAAAACGGTATAATAACAAAAACTCTAAAAGGCGTGAGGCAGTATAATACCTTAGATGAGGCAGCAACAATGGTGTCGGTGACGATGTTCACTTCAGACATCTGAAACCTGTTCAGAAAACAAGTTCTAGCTGTGTCTCCGAGGGAATTCCGCAACATTCAGGATGGCAGTCTGTTGGTCCGCTTCAGCTGCCGCCAGGGGGCGCTACCACGCCCCGCTGCCGCTGCCCGCCCGCGTCAGCGGAGTCAGTCGGTCAGTCCGAGCAGACACCAGCAACAACACGCTGCACGCTGCGCAAACTGGTTCCTTCAGAGCAGTACTGCTCTGAAGCTGGTTCGGTTCAGCATAGTCAGAAGCAGCGCCCAGTCTCAGTTCAACCCGAGTGCCCCGCCGAGTGAACGCCAAGCACCGCTGCCGTAGGTGATCTCCTCTAAACTCGACCTCGTTGTGTTTCGGAGCTAGCGGAGCTGAGCGAGCCACACGAGTACAGAGAGGTTATAGGACGCCCTGCCCTCGCCAGACCTCGCCAGACCTCGCCAGACCTCGCCAGACCTCGCCAGACGAACGAGTGAGTAAAGAACCCTTCGGCTTTGCTGATACTTGTAGACAGTGGCGTGATAACGTTTGGATTGTATTTGCAAGACTTTGCCCCAAAATATCTGCCTCAAACCTCAATATTACAAAACGCCGCAGGTCGCCGACAAACGCACCACCGACATAGAGTACTCCGGGGCTTGGCTAGACCGGAAGGAGAAGAACAAAAATCGTCGGGCGCGGGGAGGAGCGGGGCAGGGTGGGGGCAGTACCTAGCCGAGCCCTGGAGTACCCTAATGTCTTTTGCCGCGAGTGTGCCAGTGTACGCTACCCAAGAAAAACGTGGTTCTCACAAAGACCTCATTGTTACCTCGCAAGTCATAAAGAGGTCACAATGAGGTATTCGTGAGAAAAACGTTTTCCTTGGGTACATCAGTTGCGGACGGCGGGGCCGTGCGGTGGGTCTTCATGTCAAGAGAATGCTTGGAAGTTTTATCACAAATCCAAACCGACCTTTATTGAACGGGGGTACCGGTTAGGAAAGGAAAAGTCCGTGCCGCTAGAGCAACTGGATATGGTATTTCAATGGAGCGCTGCCCGCAGGGCCGTACGAACGGGGGGGAGTGCCCCGCCCCTGAGCGCGCCCAAGGGGCACCAAACCCGCCCCGGAGGGGCGCCAAACCCACTCCGAAGGGGCGCCCTCCGGGCCCCTCCCTCATCCCCTCCCTCAATCACCAAAAAATTGTCGTGCTCGCATCGGTCGTGGTGTTTTTCATTACCTCTCTGTAGCCACGACTCTATTTCACATGCGTCTATTTTCTATATTCAATAGTTACGCTTTAAATTTCGTCCGCCGCTGTGCTCCCGCACATGTAAACGATATAGAAGATCTATAGCAAAATAAAAGCACATTTTTGGAAGCGTTTTGAGAGGAGTGGGCGGGAGACATTTGTTTGCCCCTGTACTTCTTAATACACTCAAGGAAATTTTTGGGGAAAGTGCCTTGAAATAAGGGGAAATAGAAATGAAACCATGTGTTAGAGTCAACCCCCCCCCCCCGGCCCTCCGCATGGTTGTATGTCGTTTGCGGCAGAACCGTCACCGGCTGGGGCCGAGAGAAGCAAACCTAAACTAACATACCTAATTGTTTAGTACAGTAAATCAGTAACGATACTGCCAATACAGAGTTGCACCCCGCTTTGCTTTTAAAAAAGAGGAAGCAAACCTAAACTAACAAACCTAATTTAATACAGAAAATCATTAATGGTACTGTTAATGCAGCGATGCACTCCGCTATCGCTCCGCGCAACGCTTTGGCATGGGTCCTCGGTTTTGAAGTTGTCTGAGACCTAGCCGACTTATGTCGATTCGTTGCGGAGGGAAATGTCTCTTTCTTCCCTCGGCTTTCCCCGCGCGTGCCGCAAACGACAATCCGCGCCTTGGCCCCGCCGCAATCGACACTCGACCCTTCTGACCTGGGGGCTTAGTGCCGCCAACGAGGCCGCATCCCGTTTGAGCCGGGCCTACCTGCGGGGCTTTAAAATCTGGTCATATGAGCCGGGGCCGGTCAGTAAGCACGCATCACTCGAGGGGCCTGTGGCCGCCCCTGCCCGCCCACCAAACTGGTCATTTGCGCCGGCGTGTGCGCTGGGACGACTCAACCCTAAGGTTCAGGACTCCATGCCAAAGCGTTGCACGGAGCGATAGCGGAGTGCAACGCTTACTGATAGTATCTTTGCTTATTTACTTCTTTGAATTTGGCTTGTTAGTTAAGGTTTGCTTCGTTTTAATTATTGATACCTCTAAAATGTATTATACGTCTCTTATGAAAACATCTAAAAGGACATCGGTCGTTCACTGAGAGCCTAGGAACCCATGCCAAAGCGTTGCGCGGAGCGATAGCGGAGTGCAACGCTGCATTGACAGTATCTTTACTGATTTGCTGTATTAATTTAGGTTTGTTAGTTTAGGTTTGCTTCATTTTATTTAAAAGCAAAGCGGAGTGAACGCTGCATTGACAGTATATTTACTGATTTGCTGTATTAAATTAGGTTTGTTAGTTTAGGTTTGCTTACTAAATGGAAAGATGTTAACACTACGTGAATACTGCCTTAGCCCGTGTAGGAGAGTCAGCTGGCTTTGCCGAGCTCGGCTCGTTCGCTAGCGCCGACGCCCATGTCTGCTCGCAATATTTCGAGTAGGCAACCAAGAGTAACTGGCTCAAATGTCCATTTACACAGAGGGGATCGGCCCGGCGGCCCAGCGCAGTGGGCTAATCCCCTCTCTGTGGGGCAGCATGCGACGGCATTTACTACCGACCCCCTAACTCTCGCAGGTAGGCCCGGCTCAAATGGGCATCCGCCGCAAACGACCATACGCCCTCCGCTTCTCCGCGCGCCCGCCCCCACACCGCTCTCTGTATCCACTTTTGTTCTTCTTAGTTCCGGGCAGCGCTCCAATGAAATATCCTATTCTGGGTCTATAACCAGCAACCTTCCTTTTTTTTTCTTTTTTTAGATTTTCACTAGCCTAGCCATGGCGTGTGACCTTTGCACTGAGCACTTCGACGGCGCCGAGCGGGCGCCCAAAGTCCTGCCGTGTGGGCACACGGCCTGTCTGCAGTGCCTGCAGCGGCTGCAGGACAGCAGGTGCCCGACGTGCCGGAGGGTGAGTGTCCAGAGTTGTATCACCCTGTGCCCGCCTCCCTGCCCTCCACTAATTCCCATCTGTTTTCCCCACAGAACATCGACGGCCCGCCGGAGGAACTCCCGACTAACTTCCTGGCCCTGACGTTGCTTGAAGAACGCAGACTGGACAGGTGAGCTCGATCGCGCTGCCCGTCGCGGAGGCAGAGTGTTCGTTGGCCTCATGTCTTGACTTGTGCCCCCCCAGCACCCCTCGCGGCTGGTGCTCGGACTGCCGCGCCGCAGCCACACCCCGCTGCTGGGAGGACCACGACGTCCTGCCCGTCAAGCGAGCCCTGAGGCGCCTGCTGCAGGGCTCGCTCCCGCAGGCCGCCGAGCAGCTCCAGGGCCTCCCGGACCAGTGCCGGGACGAGCAGGCCCTGCCCGCTCTCACCCTGCTGACGGGCGAGTCCTGGGACGTGTCGTTGCGGGGCGGGGGCCGCGAGCTGACGGGTACCCTGCGGAACACCGAGGACCCCCTCACCAAGGCCCTGTGGCTTCTGCTGGCGGCGAGGGCCGCGCTCACCGAGGTAGGCGATATCTGCTGTTCTCGGTGTTTTTCAGCTCTTTACTATTCAAATTTACTACTCATTCGATCGTATTTTCGAGTTTGGAAGGCATATTAAAAGGAAAGACGGTTTGATGTTCGGTTTAAATGACTATATTGGACTTTTCTGAACGCTAATGAAAGAACTTTGCTGAACCGCGATGTATACTTCGATGAATTAGCCCGATTAGCCCTGACTAAATTTCATGAACTTCGACCTTCGCTGTCGAGCGATTCTCTTTATATTTAATACACATGGGCAACAAGTAACTGGAACAAGTTAAGATTTAACAAATCAAAAGAAAGCATTGCAGACTATTTGGGTAAGTAAGTACAGGTGCAGTTTTTGTGCAGGTAATGAAGGATCCATTACGTGCAGCACCACCTGCAGCACCACCTGCAGCACCACCTGCAGCACCACCTGCAGCACCACCTACGGCGGCACCTGCAGCTTTCCTTGGCCTGCCACCACCTGCCACGGCGCGGCCCCCGCGGGTGATGGATGTGAGCATTATCAGCCGCTATCGGCCCGACTTCATGAAGCAGGAGAAGTTCGTCGCCCTGCTGGACGCGCGAGGGGTGAGTGTGCGCCGGGGCGCCGGGGGCCCTCATGTCATATGTCATCAGCCGCCCCGCCCCGAGTGACTCTGTCCTCCCTCCCGCAGGTGACGCGGCTGGTGGACGTGTACTGCAACGTGGACCCCGCCTGGAGCCTCGAGCTGCTGCAGATCGCCGCGCCCTCCGTGGAGCAGCTGAGCGTGAGAAATCCCCTCAGTGGCGTGCACAACTACTTCCACATGCTCGCGGTGCGTGCCATGCCGCGGCTCAGGAGGCTGGAGGTGATATGTGAGGGTTTCTTGGGCCTTCCGGCTATCGTGTTCAATGCGCCCCCGCCGGGGCACGCTGGCCTGCAATGGCTGCGGGTTGACCGTATGTTCCGAAGCGAGCTGCAGTTCATGCTGCGGCACAACGCCCACTCGCTGGAGACGCTGCAGATGCTGATGGGCACGTCGCGGATGGGGCCCGACCCGCAACCGGAGCTGGAGTTGAACGGCCTGCGGGCGCTGCGGAGGCTCGTGCATAATAGGATTGATGGCGGCCACTCGGCAGACGATTGCAAACTGCAGCTCGCCGAAGTGCGGCGGCGGGTGCTGCCCGGGGTCGAGGTGTTCTGCGACGCCTGTGATATTGGGGTGAAAGAACTCTTCTAGGGGCGGCGAACGTCAGGCACGCCCCTGCCACCCTGCGGCAGAGGACGCCCCAGAGCGTGTTTGGGACCAGGAGGACTCACTGCGCGACTTGACGGCCCCGCCGAGCAAAGCGAAACAATGTGTGCCACTGTTACAAAAAGAAACCTAATCAAACTAAGAAACCTAACCAAACCTATACCAGTCCAGATATATGTTAAATAAAAAATTACCTTCTTGAATCATACTTCGAGCATAATTTCTTCCTGCACACAAATCATTTCCGAGGAATCCTCTAGACGTCCGTGGCGGGGGTGAGAAGGCGGGCCCGACCCGGGCGTCCCAGGCAGGCTAGTGGCCCTCAGTTCCATGGGGCTGGAGACAACCTGTGCGGGACTAGGACTAGGAGAAATTGCGCGCCTACTTCGCGCACAGTAATCGTTGTCATCAACAGATTTTAGCTTAGAGCGGGCGAGTTTTATAGTTTATGAGCTACTGCAAGCCTAACATTTACAAAAAGTCATGTCTCGCGGCGGTGCGAAGAGAATTGCGAAAGAAATCTATATCTGAAAACTCGGGGTGGAGAGTGGGGGGTTATGGCTGCTCGGCTGCTGCTAGCCTCGCGCATGGCGATTTCGGGACTCGCGGCACCAAGGGAACTCTCGGCCGCTCTGATTGGCTCCCGCTCGACAGCTCTGCGCACAGCTCTCACAGGAGGGCCAGGTAGGCCCGTGGCGCTCGGACGTGTAGCGGGTGTGCCTAGCCCGCGCTCGACGGGCCAACGCCTAGGGGCGTCACAAAGGGGTTGTTCGCGATTTCGCGCGGGTTCCCGCCAGTCCTCGGGGGTAACTCGCGGTTCCGCGGGGGTAGATCGCGGGTCCACGGGGTGACTCGCGGCGCGGACCGTGAGCTACCCGCGCGGCAGGATCCGCGGATGCGAGCTACCCCCGAAGACCCACGAGTCACCCCCGCGGACCCGCGAGTTACCCGCGAGAAACAGCGAACAACTCCTTTGTACGCCCCTTGGCGTTGGCTGCAGCAACAGCACATTGGGATTTTGAAAAAATCGCCAGGTCGGAGAGAAATAGGTCGGACAATCTAGTTGCACTGCGTGCATACTTTTTTCCCTGCAGCCAGCAGCAGCAAGGCAGCAGCAGCAGCAGCAAGGCAGCAGCAGCAGCAGCACAGCAGCACACGGCAGCACGGCAGCACCACCACCCCCACCCCACCACGAAAACCTTTTCCCCGCGATCTCCCTACTTTCCCATTTCCCTATTTCGCTTTCGCCCCCGCCCCCCTCCTCTCTCCTCCACGATTTGATTGTTTGGGGCGGAGGAGGCAGCCAGCCAGGCGGGCAGCGGCGGTGGCAGCAGCAGCGTTCAGGCGAGGCGGGCAAGCAGGCCTTCGTGCCCGGCCCGGCCTTCATCTAGGCCGCGG
>NW_026267163.1:1879423-1880880 GCF_000697945.3 Frankliniella occidentalis
CCTGATGCCTGTTCATCCAGCAATGCCATTTGTTTTTCCGACGACCAAGCGTACTGTTGGCAAAATATAGGAAAGTTATGGAACAGCACACACAATGAGGACAACGCCTAGCGCAATAGGCAACCCATCCTACTCCAGCTGCCTGGGTCAGGAGTGCAGCAGGCGAGGGGGTGGGGAGGAGAGCCCCCCCCCCCCTCCCCGCACACGCGCCAGGCGAGGGGTACTCACAAAAACAATTGTAACATTGTGCACTTATCAGATGGAATTTCATTGAGCCATTGAAATAGAATTTTACACATTGCACTCACCTGAAATAAACTTGGCCTATCGTAATCGAATATTTCACCACCCTCTTGCCTTTTCCTCTCCTCAAAAAAATCCAAATGTTCATCCTTGTGAAGGTCACACTGTAAAAAAACGGGCGTAATTTTATCTGTCCAGTAGAGGGTAAATTTAACCCCGTGGCTTTGAAAACTATGTTGCCAATCAATGGACTGGGAAATCTTTATTCTCCACCCGCTTGGTAAAGTTGTTTGCACAATAACTGTTAAAATTTACGTATGTATAGAGAAAATTACTTTTTGAACATTTTTTTGTAGTTTACATATCCACATGGCAATTTACATATCCACATGGTAAATTTACATCCCATATGTTGTCGAAAATTGCTGGGTGCTTTGGGAGACGCCAGTTACACATCCAAATGGTAATTTTAGGAAGCACTGGATTGGTGTTTTCATGCCATAGAATTCCTGACACGTGACAGCCTATCGAATGCAAGAGCGAGTCGTGGGTCTTAGATAGAAGTCCGTGTCGTCCATTTAGTCACCGTTGAAAGCAAAGACAATCTATAGATGTAAACAGACCTCGTTCCTTTGAGAAGACATCATCTATCGGCGCGTCCCCTCCCAGAGGTAGCCGATGGGTGAGGGGTAGCGTGCGCGCTCCCGAGCCCGGAGGTTACGGGTTCTACTCCCAGCAGGTCTAACATATATTTCTGTATATCAGCAGGCACCAGCCGCTCATAGAAGTTGAGAGGGGCACGCGAACAGGTTGGGACCCTGCATATCGTCATTTTCTTCTTACTAACTGATCTTTTACGCTTGCCCGTGCAAATTTACCATGTGGATTGGGATATGCGGTCTTACCTATCCACAATTAAAATTACCACTTGGATGCGCAAACGTCTAGAATTAAATGGAAGATTACCATGTGGATACGCAAAACATTTTCCCCTATCCATGTGCATGGAAATGTCCCATGCTATGGATAGCGAAATTAGTGAGCAATTGGACATGAAAATTTACCCATTGCGGTTGGGGAAAGGGGCGTTTACTCATCCACCTGCGCAATTTTGCCCTAAAAATTTCTTACAGTGCATCTCTTCTTTTCATCTTGCTACTCAGGTCATGCAGAGTTTGCAGGGGTCCTGGTCTCGGCAGTCTGGGGTCAGCTCC
>NW_026267163.1:1880930-1884055 GCF_000697945.3 Frankliniella occidentalis
GTCAGCTCCCCGAGCCGCTTGCACACGAGGCGGCAGGCGAGGAGGTCCTCCACGTCCAGGTACCGCATCACCTCTATCAGAACGTCGTCCAGCAAGTGCTCCATGCTCTGCGAGTACACGAAAAGGTGGCACATTAATATGAGGCCCAACGCAAAAAGTATGACACTAACACAGCGACAGTGACAACACGCACACGGAAACAGGATAGCCTGCCGTCGTCTCAAAACGTTTCACTCGACTCTCGTCGACTCGACCGTCTTGGGCTTACCTGCGTGGAGACTACTGAAGCCGTGAGGCCGTGATGTTACACCGTGGCTCGAAATGTCGACTATGTGTCTGCGAGGTACGCGTGCCGCCGGGCCGGAACGCCCTGTCGGCCCGGACAGGGCTGCAGTTTGGAGGCAGTCGGACGCTGCCCTGACCTCTTGGGAAGTCCCAGGAGGGGGGAAGGGGGCTCTACCACCCTTCTGGTGTGCCCGGCCCGACCAGACTGTGCGAGAGAGAAAGTATTGCGCAGCATAATCAGGGTGCATGATGTTACCATACGACTGATTTTCTACAGGGAATGGCCAGGCCACACGCAAATTTTACATCGGAATGCCATACGGCCTGCTGTAGATTCGTACTTGCCTGGAGCGAACGAAGGGCACGGACCGGAAAGCCAACACTGCCAACACAGGTTGACCGTGTTTTTCCACATTTTCCATCGTCGGAGCTGCGCTTTGTTTTTCTGACGAGATAAACAACGACGCCAAGAGTCGGCACAACTTTTTATTTTGTAATTATTATTATTATTGCCGTAATGTGGTGTGGCTGGGCTGGGGCACTGCCGCCGCTGCACCTCGTGTGTGTGCTGCACAACGCAGACGCACTGCCAGTTAATTAGCCCCTGGTGGGCTGGGCTGTGCCGGGCTGATGTAGGGCCGCCGCACCTGCAGGGCCTGCAGCTGGCTAACGGCCGGGCCCCGCAGCCGACTGCAGCTGCTGGCTGCACAACGGCTGCAGCTGGCGGGCTGTGACATTAGCGGCACACTGCTGCAGCCTGCAGGACCAGCGCGCCCTGCGCCAGAAGAGCAGTCGGTGCGTCGCCCGAGCAGGACGAACAAAGAAAAAAGTATTTCAGACTGTCCTGTCTGTAGTACTTGCTGCAGCAGCAGCTGACTTGGTTTAATTTCGCAAAGCAGTCCAGTAGCACAACGGCGGGGGGTTTCGAAGCAAGGGGGCCTCTTACTCAGTCGTTTTCTCTTGTAGAGCGCCCCCCCCCCCCCTTCTTTCTCCCCTCATCTTCTCCTCCGCGTTGGCGGCTGCTGCCCTTCCAACGACTCTGCCTGCTCCCCGCGTCCTGGAGGGAAAGGCTTCACTTCACCCTGAAGGGAAATGGGGGAGAGAAAGGGGGAGAGCGGGGGAGGTAATCAGGAAAGAGCGGCAGCCAGGATAGGACCTGGCGCGGCCCACCTTAGGACGGGCGCCCCCCCCCCCCCTCCTCCTCTACGATATGTATGGTAATGCGAACCATGTCGGAGGGGTTGCCTATCCCCAGGGTGACAGGGGGGCCGGGCGCGCGCGTATTAACAACATACAAACATCAGCTGGAACAAGACAAGGCGCGGCAGTAGTGGCAAGAATCTGAGAGTAAACAGCAGCGGCGGCGTGATGTCGTCTGCTCCCGCGGAACTCCCCGCGTCGTCGTCGCTCTGCTTCAGGACGCGGTGCCTGAAAGTAGAAGTAGTGACCGCGGCGGCGGCACGCGCACGCCGCCCTCGAGCCCTCCGCCCCCATCGAGCCGCCCCCGCCGCCGCCGCCCCTGGCCTCACTAACAGAAAGGAACATCTCAACGTTTTCAACAAACGTATACAAGGACCATTTCGCCTAAGCGTTATGACTTCCGTGAAGACCGTAAGGCGCAGCGCTCTGCCGGCCCCCGAGTCCCTCCCCGCCTTTCCTCCTCCCGCTCTGTCTCTGTGCCCCTCCTCCCCTACCCGCCGCCCCCGCGCGTTTGCAATAAAAAGTTACTTTTATGGGAGTAGTTGATTCACTCGGGCGCAAAGCTTCTTACAATTCTTAATTACTAAAGGGGAGTTGAACTGCATTCCTACGAGAGGCAGGGAGAGCAAGAGGGGCTGCGCGCGCTCGGTTGATGAGGAGGGCGGGGAGCGGGCGGGGGGAGGAGGCACAAGTGCAATCTTTCGCGGCCGCGCTAACCACCTGTGGTGCACACAAAAGTTTGAGCCGGGCGGTTGGAGGCCGACGCGGAGGAGGCCGTAGAGGCCGTACGGTACGTACCGCGGCACAAGGAGGAGACCCCGGTGCCGTGCCGTTGGCGCGAACAGGGAGTACCGCGTGTTTTCCTACCTGCCTACCTCTATGGGAGCCGCCGGAGCGTAGGCAAACCCGCAGCACTCGGGCGCGTTGCACGACAGCGTCGTGCTGCACTGGCCGCACTGCGCACACTCTCCATATCACGGGAGTGCAAGGCCATTGTACAACGATTGTCGTTTTTGAAAAAAGAAAAAAAAAACTAGGATGAGGAGGGAAAAAGATGTTTTGCTGTGAACCTCCTTCCTACCTTCTCTGTGGAGGTTAACTCGACCGTTGCGGCGCTGCACCGCTTTTTGTCGCGAGGGCCGCCACCGTCGTGTTGTGATGGGCTAACGAGCTGCGTGCCATGTTTGTTTTGCCCGCAAGGTGGTCTCTCTCCCCCACTCGCTCACTCACTTACTCGCTCTGCTTCGCCTCCGCTCGGCTCGCTCGCTCGGAGGTCTGCGGCATTGGTCCAGCAGGCCCGCTCCTCTCGCTCTGCTCTGCCCCCCCCCCTCACCCCGCCCCTCTCTGTTCGCGGACTTCATTTGTTTCCCAAACATACTCCCGTCGCTGCTCATTAACCTGGGCCCGCTCGTGTTTCAGGAGGGAGGAAGGGAGAGAGAGAGGAGGGCCTCGCTGCCACACGCCCCCGCCGCCCCCCATAGCCAGTTCCCGCGGGGGCGCAGTCCCTCCCCGGCCCGCCCCAAGGAAGGCCCCATGGTGCCCCCCTCGGCCTCGTAGCGCCGGCGGCACCACACGGCGGGGTGTCTCGTCAGCTCCCCGAGCCGCTTGCACACGAGGCGGCAGGCGAGGAGGTCCTCCAC
>NW_026267163.1:1884105-1886456 GCF_000697945.3 Frankliniella occidentalis
AAAAAACTATTAGTGGTTCATTGAATATGGATCCAGTCCTGATAGTCTGATCTGGTAACGTCATCATCCTCGTCATACTCCACTTCCCAATCCCAATCCCACGATGTGTTGTGGCAGCCCTGTGCGCAGGACCCACAGGACTCGCGCTGACCCTTGAGGCAGTACGGTGTTGTGAACACACTAAACTTGAGCGCTGGATTAACCGACAGCAGGGTCTGGACCGAGTCCTTGTGACGCCAGTCGTGGGCGCAGCGAGCGGGCAGCCATCTCATCGGACGCAACTTGAGTTCCCGCAGGGCCGGCAAAGTCTCCGGCGTGATTGTCAGAAGCAGCTCGTCGGGAGGGACATACACAGTCAGCTCGAGGTGCCGCAGCGACAGTAAAAAGGGCAGCGTCCTGAGCAGCGGCTGCAGCTGAGGGAGGAACTCGACCCCGTCGTCGTCGTCTCTGTCCTCGCCCTCGCAATTGTTGTCGATCTCCAGCACCTCCACGGCAGACCGTCCCGACCACGCCGTCAGTGCCTCGACCAGAGCGACGCCGACGTGAGCCGAGGTGCGGGCCGCGGGGCGGTACTTTAGGGTGAGCTCGCGGAGCTTGGGGGCGCGCCGCAGCATCTCCGTGGCCCCGAGTACTCCTTGCCGCATGTCGGGGGTCACGTGCAGCGTCACCTTCGTCAGTGACGGACCCAGGGTCTCCATGCCGGGGAGCAGCGAGCAGGTGAGCTCCCTGAGGTTGGGCATACAGGCCGGCAGTGACCCCGTCGAGGTCGTGATGAAATGGAAGGGTTCTGTGAGGTTGACCACCTCGAGGGTAGCGGCGTGCCCGGCCAGCACCAGGTCGACGAAGGGCTGTGACTCTGAGCTGAGACTGCACTTGAAATACTTGAGGGACGGCCGGGCCATGGAAGCGTGCATGATGCCCGCGGAGAGTCCGCCGACCAAACCGAATCTCTTGAACACGAGCTTCTCCAAGCCGGACGTCGAAGCCAACGTCCCGAGGAGCACGGCGGCGTCGGCAACGGGTGGACTGTTGAGCGATAACTCGACGACCTTGAGCTGGCCGAGAGCCTCCTGATTTCGCACCATGAGTGCAGCATGCACGGAGCCGGTGCTGGACACCTCCAATGTGAGCCGACGCACCGCGCACCGGGTCGTGGCGTACAGCAGGAAGTGGCCCTCCTTCGGCGCGATGCTGATGGACAGATAGGCCAGGCGCGGCGCCAGGCGCAGCGTCCGACACAGCTTCTTGCGGCCGTCAGAGCTCATGTACAGGCCCGAATAACGTCGGTGGCGCCACACTCCGGGATGCATGGCCAGGCCGCCGAGCCGCTTGCACACGCTCCGGAACGTGAAGAGGTCGTTGACGTCCACGTGCCGAAACACCATCAGCACCACGTCGTCGGGAAGTTGCTCCATAGCTAATGCAGACACACACGACACAAAGTTTAAAATTTAGCCACCCGCTGTTGTTTTTGTCCCCCCCCCCCCAATCCCTTCCCGGCTCGCGTGTGCGATGCACTCGGCTGTGACGAGTTACCCTGTGTGGCGGAGTAGGGGGGGGGGGTGTCACAACAAAGCACCATAACCTATTCGTGAAACTGTTTTCAACCGCAATTTCTGTCATGTCTTTGGTATGCTAATTCAAACACACGTGTCTACGAATGTTGCACTCTGGTTGATTTTCGACTGAATGGTGTATAGTGTTTGTATAGTGTTTTCTGCCTTGGCCTCTGTGTTTCCGTGCTACGACTCTACGCCACACGCCCCGCCGCCACTCTGGACTGCTCTGGACAAACTGCGAAGTGATGAGACACTGACCGACGCAGGCCTACCTGTGTTGCGCTGGGGAACTAAGTTAGAAGCGCCGGGTCGGACTTTCCGAGGGAGGTCAAACTGCGTCTAGAGGTCAGCGGGCGATGCGATGTGATGCGACACGGTGTGAAGCGTAGCGTAAGGAGCAGCCTGCCAACTGCTTTGCTTTCTGGCTGCCTGTCGCCGTCGCCTAGTCGCGCCGTGCGCTGCGCACGAGCCGTTGTCTCTCTCTCTCTCTCTCTCTCGTGCTCTCTCGCACAGGGACTACCTGTCTCTCTCGCACGCACCGGTCACCGGTGGGCTGCTTCCGCTACGCTACTCTGTGCTGCCATCTAGTGGAGGAATCAGGCGGACGGAGGCCTTAGACCGTGTCACTTCGCTCTCTGGAATTTTCGGGTTCGTCTTGTTTATCCTTGGCGCTCTCGCACCAATAACCTTCTTATGAGAAATTATTTGAAATATTAAAATTGTTTAGTCTGTCAAATATTTAGAAATCAGGCGGCAATACTGTCCGTGTGCCCGTCCTTTTTCAAATAAGAA
>NW_026267163.1:1886506-1889493 GCF_000697945.3 Frankliniella occidentalis
CCCGAGTTGTTCTCTTATATTGAGCTGACCGAATGGATGACGCGTGATATTTTTCCCCAGTCGACGCCGCCGCTCTGCCGCTCGCCGCTGCTGCCCCTCCCTCCGCTTTGCTGCCGAACGCGTTTGTTGTGTTTAAGACTGCATTTATCAAAGTGTTCCAAATAATGAACACACTCGCTCGTCAAACGGCACGCCGCCGCCACCCTATACCCTCCTCCTCCTTCCCTACCCCTGCGGAAAAAATTGACGCGTTCCAAATGACGGCGCCCTTTGGTCCTCCCCCCCCCTCTCTCTCTCTCTCTCTCTCTCTCTCTCTCTCTCTCTCTCTCTCTCTCTTCGCCCCCCTCTCTCTCCCTCTCTCACTCCCCTCAGCAGCCTGCTGCTGGACATCATAAATTGGCCGGTTTTCAGCGTCCCTACCCCCGTCGGCCTGGCCTGGCCTCTGGCCGGGGTGCGCCGGTCTGCCGCCGGGCTCCCCGCCCCGCCCCGGCTCGCCCGCACCCCGCATAAGTCACCCCGGACCCCGTGTAAGTCGGGCGGGAGCGCTGCTACTTACCCATATGATCCGACACCGTTACCCCTTGCACGACCTCGCCCCGCCCCACCCCTGCTAGATGACCATACCCCGTCCTGCCAATATTATTCCCTCCTGCTTCTCTTTCTTCTCCCCCTGCTGCCCAGTTTAGTTCCCTCCCTCCAACCCCAGCAGCAGAGGAGAGGGTCCAGTCGCCTATAGCAGCCTAGCCTGCGACACCACGAGGTATTACCTTCACTCACAGAAATGTTCTCCACGCACAAGTGTATTGTTAATTTTACTGAAAGACTATTTTATGCTTCACATTTATTGTGTATGGAAAACACCGTGTAATCAGAAAATTTTCTTGTTCTTGTTATTTTCATTTTTGCTACTGCAGTCTGCAGTAGTTTCATTTTATTACGTATCTTGATTCAAGTGGATTCGACAATTGCACAGTAGTAGAGAGAGCTTTGGTTTTGGTGTTGCCTTTGCCGGCCTTTTCCGGAGATTCATATAATGTGTTTCTTCCTTTTAAGCCGAGTCAAGCAGTTCGAAATTACATGACAGATCAGCAGTGAGAATCTCGATCTGAATAAGGCGAAGGCTCAGAGGGGGTATGTGGTAGGGGGGGGGGCAGAGGGGGCTCTATCATCACAAACATAATACGTCTGGCTCGGCAAAACCCGATCTGCGCCGCTGTCTGGCGGTCCAAAACACACACTGCTGTGATGAGGAATGCGGCGTATGGACGTTAGCGGGCATGGCCTGGGCCCGAGGGTCAGGATGGACGTTAGCGGGCATGCGGTACCTGGACGGTTGGTTTGGGGTATCGGCGGAGGGCTAATCCCAGCGCGGACCGCCAAAGTGTGTCGTTTGCGGACATGTCGCGGCGAGCGGCGGCCTACCTAGGGATCTTAAGGCGCTACTACACCCGGGCTGAGGGCAAAGACGACCGGTTGGTCAGGTTCAGCACTTGAACTAAACAACGTGTCGACAGCTAGTACTGTCTGACGCGGAGGAACGAGATCGGGCAATAGACACTTTCTCGCGGGCAAATCGTTGTTTGCGGCAGTTTTCAATTCCTGAAATCAGGTGGGTCGTCGCTCCATGCCAAAGCGTTGCGCGGAGCGATAGCGAAGCGCAACGCTGCACTGATAATACCATTACTGATCTTCTGTATTAAGTTAGGTTCGCTAGTTTTGGTTGGATTTTTATTGTTTCTAAGAGACACATAGCTGCGCAGATGATTATCTAAGAATATCTCTACGTACTGATTTTCAGTATTGAGTTAGGTTTGCTAGTTTTGGTTTGCTTCTTATTTTAAGAGGGACCCGCCAGACCTGTACTTTCAATGTGCCTGAGGGTCCCTGGGTAGGCAACAAGCAGACAGCAGTCGGCGCCGCCCGCCGCGGCATGTCCGCCAACGACACACTGGGCGGCCCCCGCTGGGATTAGACGTCCACCGGGACCCCGAACCGGCCGTCCAGGTACCGCATGCCCGCTAACGTCCATCCTGACCCTCGGAGCCCAGGTCATGCCCGCTATCGACACAACGCCGAGGAATGCATTCCGGGAGAAATATTAAACTTACAAGGGGAAGGGAGGGCGGGGGTGTAATCCCCTCCAGAAAAGCCTTTGTCTGAGGGCGGCTGTGGGGGAGGGGAAGGGGGGAGTGGAGCGGAGGGATGAGCAGGGTGATGGAGAGGAGGAGGGCGTCGCCAAGACTGTTGAAGTTGGATTGACATAATAACGACGTTTCAGTGATGTGCGGGGTGAAGTGGCGCGGCGGAGGAGGAGCAGGTGATGAATTAAAAGAAAAAGGAGGCATGAAGTGGGGTGGATGAGTGGAGGTGGGAGGAGATATTGCGAAGCGGGGAGGGAGGGGGGTTATCGCGGGTATAGCGAGATGTTTGCCGGTGGGCAGGATAATCGGCTCCATTATAATGAAGTGACTAGGTGGGGGAGGTGAGGGTAGGTGGGAGTAGTCCGGAATTAAAGTGGCGCAAATGATGGGGTGTATGGATATTCAAGGCGATTCAAGGCGCTTGCCAAAGAGTTTACATTCAGCCAGTCCTCTTGCATTCTTTTAAAATAAAAACTGTTGACTTTTTTTTAACTAAGTAAAGGCAAAAAGAAAATAGCACACGCACCCCGCACGATGGGCTAAATGACGTCGTTGTATTAAAAAAAAAATTAAAGCGCGAAAGTCATCCCTCGCTGCCATGTCATGTTGCTATTATTTCAGTCCATTTCACTCGGCCGTGTGTGTGTGTGTGTGTGGCACATCATCAGACTGGCCGGCGCGGGGGAGCCGTGTGGAAAATGGATTTATTTCGGTCGATTATGAGAGAAATTTGCAATTCATCACCCCGTGCGGCTTTGGCGAGGGTCCGCGAGGGGTCCGCGTGGCTTAGCGCCCCCCCCCCCCCTTTAGGGACCGTACCGCGCGACCCTTCTGCTCGTGTGAGTT
>NW_026267163.1:1893903-1894606 GCF_000697945.3 Frankliniella occidentalis
TCTGCCGCACCCCTCCCCTGAACAGCAGGCAGCGCAGAGCTCGGCGCCCAAACGTTTCGCGGACGGTAAGGACCACATCCTCCCCTCCCTCTCCTTAAGTCACCCCGGGCCCCGTGTAAGTCGGGCGGGCGCGCTGCTACTTACCCATATGATCCGACACCGTTACCCCTTGCACGACCTCGCCCCACCCCGCCCCAGCTAGATGACCATACCCCGTCCTGCCAATATTATTCCCTGCTTCTCTTTCTTCTCCCCCTGCCCAGTTTTGTTCCCTCCCTCCAACCCCAGCAGCAGAGGAGAGGGTCCAGTCGCTTATAGCCTAGCCTGCGACACCACGAGGTATTACGTTCACTCACAGAAATGTTGTCCACGCACAAGTATTTTTAAATTTTACTGAAAGACTATTTTATGTTTCACATTTATTGTGTATGGAAAACACCGTGTAATCAGAAAATTTTCTTGTTGTTGTTATTTTTATTTTTGCTACTGCAGTAGTTTCATTTTTATTACGTATCTTGATTCAAGTGGATTCGACAACTGCTCAGTAGTAGAGAGAGCTTTGGTTTTGATATTGCCTTTGCCGGCCTTTTTACGGAGATTCATATAACGTGTTTCTTCCTTTTAAGCCGAGTCTAGCAGTTCGAAATTACATGACAGATCAGCAGTGAGAATCTCGATCTGAATAAGGCGAAGGCTCATGGGG
>NW_026267163.1:1894656-1897166 GCF_000697945.3 Frankliniella occidentalis
GCAATACTGTCCGTGTGCCCGTCCTTTTTCAAATAAGAACTGCCAGTAGGTCAACATTTTCCAGTTGAATCGGTAAGACCACAACATGGTCAGATTCTGGGTGTGAGGAAAATAAGACAAACAGCAGGTTTCTGTGGTAATTTAATTATATTTTCAGAAAAATTTCCCTTTAACAACGAATCACACAAACAAAACAATTATCTAGAAAACACTAAGAAAAACTGGGGGGGTGGGGGGAGACAAGAACTGAGTCCCATACTTTTAGTAGTTCATGAAATATGGACCCAGTCAAAATAACTTAATTTGCGCTTTTCGTTAATCTCCACTTCCCAGTCCCATTTCCACAGCGTCTTGTGGCAGCCTTGCGCGCAGGCCCCACAGAACTGGCGCTGGCCCTTTAGGCAGTACGGTCTCGTCATCACGTTAAACTTGAGCGCAGGGTTGACCGACAGCAGGGTCTGGACCGAGTCCTTGTGGCGCCAGTCGTGGGCGCAGCGAGCGGGCAGCAACCTCATCGGAATCAGCCTGAGGTCACGCAAAGCCGGCAGAGTCTCCGGCGTGATGGCCAGCAGCAGCTCGTCCGGAGAGACATACACACTCAGCTCGAGGTGCCTCAAGGCCGGTAGAGAAGGCAGCGTCCTGAGCAGCGGCTGCAGCTGAGGGAGGAACTCTATCCCCACGTCGTCGCTATCCACCCCGACCAACTCCGTGAACCAATCGTTGTCGATCTCCAGCACCTCCACGGCGGACCGTCCAGACCACGCGAGGGCCTCAACCAGATCGACCCCGACGTGAGCCGAGGTGCGGGCCGCGGGGCGGTAATTCAGGGTGAGCTGAGGGAGCTTGGAGGCGCGCCGCAACATCTCCGTGGCCCCGAGGACTCCTGGTCGCATGTCAGGCGTCACCTGCAGCGTCACCTTCGTCAGCGACGGCGCTAGGGTCTCCATGCCGGGGAGCAGCGAGCAGGTGAGCTCCCTGAGGTTGGGCATACATTCGGGAAGAGATCCCGTCGATGTTGTGGTTTCTCCGAGGTAGACCACCTCGAGGGTAGTGGCGTGCCCGGCCAGCACCAGGTCGACGAAGGGCTGCGAGTTTGAGTTGAGACGGCAATTTAAGTACTTGAGGGACGGCTGGGCTATGGGAGTGTGCCGGATGGCCGCGGCAAGTCCGCTGCTGTCCCTATGGTCCCAACCGGACCGGATAGTCAGCTTCTCCAAGATGGACGACGACGCCACCGTCGCGAGTAGCACGGCGTCGTTGGGTCCGCGGTCATCCGTGAGCCAGAGGGTGACGACCCTCAGCTGACCGAGGGCCTCCTGGTTGCGCAGGAAGAGTGCAGCTTGCACGCCGCCGTCGACGTCGACGTGGGTCATGAGCTCACGCACCGCGCACCGGGTCGTGGCGTACAGCGCTGAGGGGACGTCCTGCTTCGGCGAAAAGTCGACAGACAGCCAGGCCAGCCGCGGCGCTAGGCGCAGCAACCGACACACATTCTCGCGACGTTCGGGCCTCCAGCTGTGGGAATGTTGGTACCGCCAAACGCCGGGGTGCAGGGCCAAGACACCGAGTCGCTTGCACACGAGACGGCACGTGAAGAGGTCGTCCACGCCCACGTACTGCAACACGAGCAGCACCACGTCGTCCGAAAGCCGCTCCATCGCTAGTGCAGAAACAAACGACACAAAATTTAGCCACTCGCTAGTGCTTGTGTCCCAGCTGTAAGCTGCAGTCACGATGTAGGGGGCTCACTACATCGTGGCTGTAGTACACAGGTCGTTCTCCCCCCCCCCCCTCCCGGCTCGCGTGTGCGCTGCGCGTAGCGCTCGGACGACCTAGAGTGGCGGAGCGTAGTGGGAAAACACAACTAACCTACGAGTCGAACTGTTTTCAACCGCGATTTTCGCCGTTTCGTCCGTATGTTTATCAAAACACGTACGAAGGCTGCCCTTAGGTTGATTTTCGTCTGCAGCGGTGTAATTTTTGGACAGTGTTTTCTACAATGGTCCTGATAAAGGTCCCTGCTACGCTACTCTGGATATGTTGAGAAATGACGAGACTGATTGACGCTTTTCGAACCGATTCACGGATGACTGACCTACCTGTGTTGGGAAACCAGGAAGCGCCGAGCTGGACTTTATGAGGGAGGTCAAGGTCAAACTTCGGCTTCAGGTCGAAGAAACGATGCGATAAAATGCGGTACGGAGAGCAGCTGCTTGTTGCTTCTGCTCTCTGACTGCGCCGCTTGCCGCTGAGCATGCGCACCGGACCGCGCACGAGCTAACCCTTCTCTCTCGCACAGTGACTACCTGTCTCTCTCGCACGCACTAGCAGACTGTAGTTGCCTACTGGAGGAATCTGGAAAGTCCCGCCAGCCAGTCTCTGTCCCATAGCCCTCCGCACCCGGAGGCACGCTTTTTGGAATTTTCCAGGTCGTCTTGTCATCCTGCTCGCTCTCGCACCAATGACCTTCTTATGGGAAATTATTTGAAATATTAAAATTGTTTAGTCTG
>NW_026267163.1:1907838-1908218 GCF_000697945.3 Frankliniella occidentalis
GCCGTGTGGAAAATGGATTTATTTCGGTCGATTATGAGAGAAATTTGCAATTCATCACCCCGTGTGGCTTTGGCGAGGGTCCGCGAGGGTTCGCGTGGCTTAGCGCCCCCCCCCCCCCCTTTAGGACCGTACCGCGCGACCCTTCTGCTCGTGTGAGTTGCGCCCGAGTTGTTCGCTTATATTGAGCTGACCGAATGGATGACGCGTGATATTTTTCCCCAGTCGACGCCGCCGCTCTGCCGCTCGCCGCTGCTGCCGCTCGCCGCTGCTGCCGCTGCTGCCCCTCCCTCCCTCCGCTTTGCTGCCGAACGCGTTTGTTGTGTTTAAGACTGCATTTATCAAAGTGTTCCAAATAATGAACACACTCGCTCGTCAAACGG
>NW_026267163.1:1912614-1913749 GCF_000697945.3 Frankliniella occidentalis
GGATGGCTCCGTGGGTCGCGAAACGAGAAAAATATTTAGCACACCCAAAAAAGATTGGACTGTACATTTGGCACAAAAACACGAACGACCGAGTAAAACCGACTCCGAGCAGACCCGAGCCAAAGACTAAGTCCGAGACCAGAATGTGCTCATTCCCCACTACAAGTCATGGTAAATGGCACATTCCACGACAGGAGTATCACATCTCGTCTGTCGTACGTTAGTTTTATAATTAATGAAATACTTTCTACCCGTCAAAGCTACTCTCTGCCAAGCGCGCGCGCACACACACACGTGCGCGCAAAGAGACACGCACCCTGTGCTGGTGGAATGACAGCGGTGCAAGCAGAACGGGGGTGGTGGTGGTGGTGGTGGTGGTGTTCGTGTGGCCCTTCCCGGCCTGCAGCAGGCTCCGCGCCTTCTTGAAATTCAAGAGCAGTTTTTCATTTGCGTGACGCTGAGCTCCGTCACCACCGTGTTCTCTGCCGCACCCCTCCCCTGAACAGCAGGCAGCGCAGAGCTCGGCGCCCAAACGTTTCGCGGACGGTAAGGACCACATCCTCCCCTCTCCCTCTCCTTCCATGTTCTCTCCTCCCTCGACCGGCCCTGCGACTTCTGACTCGCGGGATAGTTTTCTGGTGCGCTGTAAAACGTTCAAAGCATGCTGACGGAACGATCTCTGAAACTGCTGCGCAGGATAAAGGTATCGAGGTTGGCCAATTTACGTTTCAGAGGTAAGATGCAGGAAATTATACAAAATCTCGTAAATTATTTTTCGTCCTTACAAGTGGACGTCTGTACAGTAGCAGCCTCAGAATTCTAGATTCTACACTAAATTTTCTTCTTTGCTACACTGCTCTGCACCGGCTCAATGTTTCCGCAAATAACTTTTCTTTTTTTTTCTCGCGCGCGCTGTCTTTTCTGAAGCTTTTCATCATTTACCCCCAACGCCCTCTTCCCCATCGCATAACTCAAACACCACCCTCACCGCTCCTTACCCCTCCCCCCTCTCCTTTTCGCTCCGATTTCCTTAATTGCCGAAATAATTTCCTCCAGTTGTTTTGAAACAACTATGAAGCAGAGCGATGTGTTTGCCGCGCGCGTGGCCCGAGCTGCGGGGGCAGACGGGCCGGAG
>NW_026267163.1:1918576-1919851 GCF_000697945.3 Frankliniella occidentalis
GTTTTCATTGCTTCGCAATTGCAAAGCAGCACTTTGTAATTGCAAAGTAAATGCTTTGTAATTACAAAGGATCTAAATACTTCGCAGTTCTGCAAAGCGTTGCTTTTCAGGAATTTAACAGTGCGAACCACCACGGTTTTCGACGGCAAATCACTCGCAGTGTGGTTCCTCTGCTCTCCTTCCCCAAAGACTGCGTGGTTGTTGTATTATTGGCTCCTACAATCCCAGAGGTCGCCGTGGTTGGTCGAGGCGTGGAGCTTGAGAAGCCCGTGGAGGCCGCCGCGGGCGCCGCCGCCGCTGCAGACAACTCGCCTTCCTTCCTCCATCCGGTTCCGGCCGACCGGCGAGCAGCGGCGGCAGCGGCAACTTGTGCCCCGCCGCTGCTGTGAGTGGAAAAGTGTAAGCGCTTTTAATTACATCCACTGCCTTCTATTTATCTTTCGTTTAAATCTCGCGCGCGCCCCCGCCCGCTTTGCCCGCGCCGCTTGCTTTTCCTCCCTAGCCAAGACTTAAATCGTCTCGTTCGTGGCGAAACACTCTTTTTTTTTCGTCTTTGTTTTTGTTTCCGTCCGGGAGGAGGGAAAAAAGGGTTTACATTTTATTGTGCTGCTTAGCTGCCGGTGTCGTCCGCGCTGCTACTGTTGCAGTCTCTGAGACGCGCCGCCCGGCCCGGTCCGGGGCAAAAAGGAGATAGGATGAACAGCGACTCCCCTTTTTTGCTGGCTTTTCCTTCTTTCTTCGGGAATGAGGGTGAGAGAGAAGGAGAGCGAGAGAGAGCTGAAAGTAGCAAGAGAGAAAGAGAAAGTAAAGGTGTTGGGGTTGTTGGAGCTATAGCTGCTGCTGGAGCCAGTGAGGTGCGGGGGACTTAGTGAGAGTGGGAGAGAGAGAGGAAAGAGTTGGCTGAACCCCCCGTGGGAGCGCAGTAAGTAAAGCGAGCGAGCACGGCAGTTTGACTGTTGTTCCCGTTTGTAATCCGCGCCACGGCCCCGAGCGGCCCGCCACAGCGGTATAGTCTCAGTTCGCTACTGGTGAAAAGTGAAAAGGGGCGTAAGTCCATGGACTTTGCATTGGACTTACGCCCTTTTCACCAGTGCATTGCGAGCCTGTGCTCTGCCCGCCCAAGGCCCAAGGACAGCGAAGACGACAACAACAGCAACGACTGCGACCGGTCGGCCCGGGGTGGTTCGGCACGTATGGGGAAAGGGCTTCTCGTCGCGAGCGTGTGCCGCCCGCCGAGCCACCGCGCCCCGCCCTGATCGAAAAAAGTAGAACACC
>NW_026267163.1:1919901-1921164 GCF_000697945.3 Frankliniella occidentalis
TTTGCCCCTAATGGGACCCCAGTGCCGAGTCATCGTCACCCCCGGTCCAGTGGGACAGCGTTATCCACCAGACCGTTCGTTCATCCACGAAGGTGCCCCGTTGAAATGACGGGTTTAAGTTCAACTCCAAGAGTTCGACCGGTTCAGAAAAATGTAACTGGGATGGGAGATTCGAACCCCTGTCTTGCGGCGCACGGGGCCGACTCTCTACCGGCGCGGCTACGACGCCACAGTGTGAGTGGCCGGGCGAGCTAGGCTGAAGGCACGAGTCACCGCAGTAGCTTGAGCGGGAGAAGAACCGGTTCCATCACGACACCCTCTCACCTGGCGTTTTGAGACCGGCCTCGTGGCTCTTTCATATCGCTGCCAGGTTTGAACTGTGTGTCTGGGGTTCTAATACTCGCCGTCAAATTATTCATTTTTATGTTTGAATTTTTACGCACTGTACGAGAAGCCCGACTAGTCGGCAATCCGCGCTGGTGTTCTTCTTTTTCTTGGGTGAGCAAAAGAAGAAGAAATCGCTTCACCCAGCTACCGGCGGGACTCGAACCCCAGTGAGTTGGATGGAAGCTTTATCTGCTGGTAGCATTCGAACCGGGCGACCAAGAGAAAAAAAGGGCCGGCGGCAAGGCTTGAACCTCCGACCCGGGAGTCCCCGACCCGACACCTTTACGCACTCGGCAGAGAGACCGACGTCGTCACACACCGTCTAGAACACAGGCTGACGATAACGCGGCGTGGGAAAGAAAGAGAGAGAGAGAGAAAAAAATCAGGCCGGCCGGGTCCCAGGTGGGACTCGAACCCCCGATTCACAGTTCAAACCTGGCAGCGATATGAAAGAGCCACGAGGCCGGTCTCGAGACGCCAGGTGAGAGGGTGTCGTGATGGAACCGGTTCTTCTCCCGCTCAAGCTACTGCGGTGACTCGTGCCTTTAGCCTAGCTCGCCCGGCCACTCACACTGTGGCGTCGTAGCCGCGCCGGTAGAGAGTCGGCCCCGTGCGCCACAAGGCAGGGGTTCGAATCTCCCATCCCAGTTACATTTTTCTGAACTGGTCGAACTCTTGGAGTTGAACTTAACGACGGGTCCTATTAACGTTGTCCGATCTCCCCGCGACGCTCCAACGTCGTCCGATCTCCCCGCGACGCTCTAACGTCGACCGATCTCCCCGTGACGCTCTAACGTTGTCCGATGTCCTTTTGCCGCGCGCTCTGCAGCGCTGTCTTCTTTTAATTACCAGTGGGGTAATATCGGCAGTAGAGGA
>NW_026267163.1:1922274-1922674 GCF_000697945.3 Frankliniella occidentalis
GGCCCGGCGCGGCAGCCGTCGTCGAAATGAAACGTCAAATGTGATTTATCCTCACCTCCTCACTCGCGGCGCGCGCGGTGCATGGCGGGGCGGGGGTGCTATGGGGGCGCTAGCGTTCGAATAAGAATAACAATAACAATACTATCAGTAATAACAATAATAACAACGACAGCAAACGGTGTGGCGAACGGCTCACACGGAGACTCCTCTCGCTCGGTAGTTTAGTTTAGCACCGCTGATGCTGGGTTGCTTTTTGCTGCGCTACAGAGAGCCACCGCCCCTCCCCAAGGCGGTGGCGGTGGTGGCGGTGGTAGTACATCTCAAAGGGCTGTGCTGTGCGTCGAGTCGCGCTGCTGGATGCCAGCGGCGAGACTCTCCCCCGCTGCTCCGTCCCGCCCCG
>NW_026267163.1:1932460-1937619 GCF_000697945.3 Frankliniella occidentalis
AGAGAGAGAGAGAGAGAGAGAGAGAGAGAGAGAGAGAGAGAGAGAGAGAGAGAGAGCACAAGTTACGAGTGTTATAACCCGGGCAAACATTACAGCCCTGGCGGCAGGTGGCCCCGCCGCTGCGACTACAATCCGAACGTCGCGTCGTAACCTTCATTCTCGCTTCTCTTTTCTTTAGCTCGTTCTTATTATTCTTTTCGATGTCTTTTGCTTATTGTGCGGAAGGTTTTCCGTGCGGTTGAATCCTCCGTGTAAGATTCAAACATTTCTCATTTGTTTATTCGTTTGTTTGGTGAGTGCGCGTGAAAAATTGACCCAGTTTTACACTTTTGCGCAGACATGGAACAGACATGATGGAAAACCGATGCTTGTAATTGTGTGCGAATGCATCGTGGTATGTTTGTCGAGGTGAATCGCCAGCCTCCCTTCCGCGGAGTTATGCTGCTGCCGCTGGTTGGGCATCGGATTGGGTGCTCGACGGGGCGTGGTGGGACGCGGTTGGTTTGGGCCGCACTCACTGCTGGTCAGGCCCAGCCTCGCTCAGCCTCGGCCAGCTCCAGTGAAAAGAAAAGAGACAAGACCCGTCCTCCTCTTCAATGCAACCGAGCCGAGCTGCTGGGCCCAGTGCGCCTGTGGATCGCGGGGTAGGCAACCACGGGCCTCGCCGCGCACGGGTGCGGGCGTGCTGCCTACCCCGCAGGCGGCCGGCAGAGCGCACGGGCCGGCGGGCGCAGCGGAGGAGAGAGAGGAGTCGGACGGAGGAACTCGCCGTCGTGAGAGGCCCGGGGGAGCCCGTGCAGCAACAAGGTTCTCTCGCCGACTTCGTCGTCGTCGTCGTTGTCTTTCTGGCATTTTGCCCGCGCGGCGGCGAGTTACGACGGCAATCATTGCGCCACGTCTGCCGCTGACTTTTTCTTTTTCTCGCGTGAAAATGCCACGAAGCGGCGGGCGCGGGCGGGCGGCGCTGACAGAGGCCGGCGGCGGCGTACGTACGGTGCTTTATGTCTGCAGTTTGGCTTTGGCGGGGCGTGCTGGGGTGGGGCGAGGTGGGGCGGGGCGGGCCTCAGGTGCAACCGTCACACGCGCAGGGAACTCAGTAAATACGACGTAGGTCGTAAGAAGAGGGCGCGCGGCGATGGTGCACGCGGAGACGACGCAATGCGCTTGCTGCGAGGGGGAGGGACTTGCGGGACTTCTTTCACTGCGTAGAAACAATCTCCGTCCCTTCTACTGTTAGCCGCTCAAAATAAGTACAGGACAAACGCATCATGGTGCATACTATATGGTTCGATGGTTTGTGTCCCCCTATACCCGGCCCATTTTTTCCCGGTCGGCGTCTGCTAGCTGGATCCGCGCTTACACATCAGTTGGGCACCAAATACACGGAAAAAAAAGAATTGGTTGTTGTAACTAAACGTCAGTTACACCGACTAAAATGTCAGTTGTGAGCGGTCCAGATAACATTTTAGTAGACAGAACTAAAAATTATTTACTGCAAATAAAATTTGGTGTTCTGGTGACTACACCCACATTGCCTCGAACAACATACCGCTAGTGCATTATGCTAACGTATGCCAATCGTTATCAAAAATGAAGGGATTTTGTTGCCCGAACGTCAGTGTCGTCACGCGGTATCACAACACAGTTCGTTGAGACAAGTAACAATGTTAGTTGTGAGAGCTGACTGTTAGCTGTGTTGGCTGACAGTAGAGCTTGATACGATTCCCCCCACTCCTTGCATATCCCAGCGAGCTAGGCGGCAACTGCCAGCGCGTGACGTAGTGGCTCAGTGGTTCCGAGCGCGTCTGCGGAGTGAAGATCCGGGGTTCAACACCCACCCGGCGCCGTTCTGTGTTCCGCTCGTTTCAGCCCGATAAGGGACAAGGTGCACCGCAATGAAGCACAGTGTGCTACCATAGAATCGTCCACCAGCACTCCAGTGACATTTTCACATTTTCATTTGCGCGGGCTTGGATTAGCGCTCCAAGCTGAACATGTCAGTTCTCACAGCTAACAAAAATTTAGCTACATCTAAGGGCACGGTTTGTTGTCATAGCTATCATTTTCGCTCTACCTACGATTTTCATTAGTTTTTTCAGCTGATGTGTTAAAGTTCGGAAAACAAAAATGTTAGTTGGACGGTTAGCAACTGACATGTTTGCTGTCCCAACTAATCTTTTTTTTCCGTGATACACTGGAAAAACAACAGTGCTAAGTCCTACCTTTAAAAGGCACTAAAACTGCTAAAGGCACTAACGTTTAGCAGCTTTACTGCCTTTACAGGGGCACTAAACTCAGAACTTAGTTAGAGCCCCGCAGGAAAGGCACGACTTAGCACCGACGTTCGGCAACGGTGCAAAGCCGTTCCTCCATAAAATCTTACTCCGTGTTACCTTTGATTTTCCAGTAGTGTAAGCAGTCGTATCGCGCTGCTTCGGGTGGCTGCCACCATGCCAGCCGCTACCGCACCGCGGGCTGCTGCTGCTACTGCTGCTGCTGCTGCTGCTACTACTGCTGCTGCTGCCGCTGCTTCTGCTGCAATCACTGGAGCAGTGACTCCCGCCCTACGCTGCATTCCTCCGGCCTCGAGCCCGTCAGTCAGTCAGTCACCCGCAGCAGCAGCGGCGGCGCCAACGCCATCTATTAACATGCACATAATTAATGCCCCCCCCCCTAACCATTCATGAAGGGGGTGGGGTGGGGGTAAGGGGGGCGCCATATGAAGCAAATACCAACCGTGTCGACCTGACCGCGCACTGCGCCGGGGATACTTCCACAGCGTCGGTCTCTCTCTCTCTCTCTCTCTCTCTCTCTCTCTCTCTCTCTCTCTCTCACACACACACACAACCACACACTCACCCACACACACAGCGCGGCGTTGACAGCCGCTATTACCCACCTCAGCCCGCCACAACTCCGCGACCGCACCGTGCCGCTCCCTGACAGCTGTCGCTGGAGCGCGCCGCGCCCCCCGTCCCGTTCCCCGTCGTCGGGGAGGTGCCAGGTCCCGCGCCGAGCCGCGGTAATCGGGACAAAGCCGCGGCGGCGCGCCAGTGAGTGCCGCACCGCGCGCCTCCAGCCTCCACCAGAGCTGGTAAATGAACAGCAGGGCTGTCCGCCCGCGGGGGGCTGTCCCTTTAAGCTGGTCGCCGGGCTGTCTGCTGAACTGTCCGCGCGGAGCTGTCCGCGGGACTGTTCGCGGGACTGTCTGCGCGACGCTGTCCGCCGGGCTGTCCACCACTTCTCTCGCCCGGGGCACGGGTACGCACATCATGTGTATGGTCAGTGGTATACGGCGCCAAGAGGTTGGTTTGACGGGGAGCCACGACGGCGGCCAGAGTTTGTCCGTCTGCCGCCGACAGAGACGGACGAGAGATTTGGCAATATGTCAGCGAGCTGCGCGTTTGTTCAACAAATTGCACAGCGCCGCGTATTCCACACTACACCTGGGGATTAGCCAAGGGGACAACACGTACACCAACGGCCGCATGCGATTAAATTGTTGGATCCCAGTTTGTTTTGGGGCCCAAAGGGCTCGTCGCACGCAGGGGCAGCCGTCAGTGTGTGGACAGTGGACAGCGGTGAGCCGGCCGGCGCCATCACGGGCGAGGACAGGTGACAGGCCGGGGGCCTGGGGCCGTGTGTAAGCGGATCAACGGTCCATCTGCGGGAGGCCTATATCTCTCTCCCTCTGTCTGTCTCTATTCTATCTATCTCTCGCACTCGCTCATTGTTTTCAGCGGCCTGTGACAGGACAGACCCGCAGTTGATCGCCCCGTCAACGGATCGCAACATTTATTTATTAACTAACGAACAAGAGAAAGGGATGCAGGACAAGTTAATCCCTCGTGGTAATGAGAAATGTAAATCCAGAGCGGCAAAAGTAGTTTTGGAGCGAGGAAACTTTACATGTCGTAATCCTCATTGTGCCAGTGACATTTTGGTGTTGTCGGTTGGGTTACCCCCCCCCCCCCTCCTTTTCCATCCAGGGTCGTTGACAGGGTGGATGTGCGGAGGCGACAGGTCCACGCCTTGACGCCGACACGGATTTATAGTGCGTCGAGGAGATGCTGGCAGCATTGTCTAAGCGGAAAGGGTGGCACGGGGCCGGGGCGTCGGGCCGGTTGCACGGGCTCGAAACTCGCCGGATGGCATTTCCACCTCCATCCCCCGCCCTTCTCCCCTCCCTCTTTTTCTAGCTCTTGATCCGAGGGGTCTCCAACTCATCTTAGCTGTGTACGGAGTATTATGGTATTATGGCCGATTGTGGCACTTCTTTAGGCATATTATGACATATTATGTGACATAATGAAGTGTTATAGACTATTATGGGGTATTATGAGGTATTAAGTGGGTATTTTGGGGTATTATGTCCAATATTATGGGGTATTATGAGATATTATGAAGGTATTATGGGTCCCGTGTACTGAGTATTATGCGAGTTGGAGACCCCTCGTCTTGATCTCTATTATAATAGATACATGATTATGTATACATTACCAGCCCTGAGCCTCTATTTAGTGGAAGATAGGCAACCCACGGTAAAAATAGTTTCTTGTATTACAAGACTTGGTCTTGGATGCCATTGGCGTTCCCCATAAGATCCAAGACCGGGTCTTGTAATACAAGAAACTATCTTTACCGTGCCTGGCAACCACTTCGACAGGACTGCATCATGTTTGCCTAACCAACACTTAGAAAACGAATATCTCAATCGTAAATCCCTTTCATTGTGGTTAAAAATATCATTATATCCCTTTCTTCTATTCCTTGTTAAAAATTGCTAATTGCAAAACTTTAATGTAAGACCAAATTGAGCATTTCATTTTTTTTTCTTTTTAAAATACATTAGTTCAGCAGTTTACGCTCGAGTTTACGTGGACAGAGACTAAGTGCCCGTTGTGTAGAAAAAAAATATGACGCATTGTATACCGAACTCTCTTCCACCTCCTAGTTTAAACAACTCGAGGAATCATTATTCTAATTGCGGTAATTGGAGACAGTGGAAAGGGGACGGGGAGGGGGAACTGCGACCTGCGAGACAGGACGGGTGCAGCAAGAAGGCGAGAGGGGAGGAAGGCAACGGAAGAGGAAGGTATTCCTTTTGCCCGCACCCCTGCTATGCTTTTTATTCCAAAAAATGAGGAAATCCCCCCCCC
>NW_026267163.1:1937689-1940900 GCF_000697945.3 Frankliniella occidentalis
ACATTTCTTGCGGACCGCAATTTATTCCTCAGGACGCGCCCGGCCGGTCCGATTAGCCCGAAAGAGCCTGAGGAGACAAAAAGTTGTCTTCTTATTCCTGCCGGAAGTGTCGCTCCTGCCGCCGCCACCGCAACGCCGTTTGACGCCGGGGGAGCGCGGTTCGACCTCCGCGGCGTCGCCGTCGTGTCCTTGTCCCTTGTCACCGCCATACCGTCACACCGAGACCGTCACACCGCCGTCACACGGTCTGCGCGTGCCGCGCCCGCGCGCGCGGTACACGGCTAAGCACTTCACTTTCAATCAATTTATCATCGGCGAGCAGAGCAGGGTAACGCCGCCGAGAGCCGAGGTCTACTGCCAATAAATCAGCAGGCAATTCGATCAGTCAGTGTGCCAGCCGAGGACTTGCCCGCGCGCCGTGAGCTGCGGGCGCGGCGGGGCGGGGCGGGGAGGGAGGCTGCTGCGCGGGCTGATCGCGCGGCTCACACGACGTCCCCGCCCCGCCCCGCCCACCACGCCCCGCCCCGCCCTCTCCCGCCCCCCGGCAGCCCTCGGCAGCTCAGGGCCATAACAAATCTCGCGACACAGCTAGTCACTTATCATTAGAGCCGGTCTAGGCCGCGCGCGCGGTCCGGCCCGGCCGCCGGACACTTGACCCCAATGGGGTGGCGCGCGGGCGGTTGCGACGCGCGGGCCACGCGGCTGGGGCGATACACTGCAGAGAAAACAAAGATGCGATACTACACCCTCTACCCTCTACACCAACTCGCAGGGATATCATGTCGTTACGGAGGAAAACAAATCAGCTCATCCAAAAACCCTGCTCGGCTGTTTCTGATGAAATATTCTCGAACAAAAATTGATAGCGGAAACTGTGTGAATATGGGGAAAGTCCGAGGGGCGCTTCAATTTAAATTCAAGCATATTCAAATCTCTTTTTTTTTTCTTGATTTTTCTAAATTCTTTCTGGTTTTATTGTTGATGTTTTCAATTGATTTAACCGTGATTTTTCCTGATTTTTCTCAAGGGTGTACACTGATTCTCTTTAAAAGTGCGGTACCTTGGAAGTACCCATCGGGACAGACCTTATTGCATTTTCCTCTGCTTTTGGAAACCGGACGGTGGTGGGTCGCTGCGTCCTCGTCGTGACCCCCTTGTTAATCTCCGGCGCAGGCGGGGTGGTGGACGCACCAACGGCGCGCGGCGCGGGGCTAACTCGATCGGACACCGATTTATTGGGTCTTAATAAACCGGCCCTGAGGGGTGCGCGGCCGGAGGGCGAGGGGGAGAGGAGGGCAGGGCAGGGCAGGGGGTGCATCGGCACGCCACCACCGCGTCACGGCCGCCGCGCCGGCCACGCCCATAAACGCGCGGGCTTTTTCAAACGGCGCGCGCACTTCATTTAACGGAAAGTGAATCGGTTTTGCGCGAGAGAGGCGCGAGGGGGAAGGCGATCGAACTGCGTGAGAGACGCGCGGTTGAGTCACTTCCATCATCTCTCTCGCTCCCCCTCTCTCTCTCCCCCCCCCCCCCTCACTCTCTCTCGCACTCTCTCTCTCACTCGACACCGCCCCTTCATCTCTCTATTTCTAACCCTCTACTGGGCTGCGATTGTCCCCGCAGCTCCGCCGGTTCCGACCCCTCGAGAGGGACACTTCAAACATGTCCGTCGGCTCGTCAGCGGAGCGCGGGGCCGGGGCCCCGGCCCCCGGGTGGTGCTGGGACCGCGTCGGTGCGCCCGGGGGCCGAGGGCAGAGGCTCAAGTGGACGAGGGACTTCATCGCCACGACAGCGGCACGGCGCGGGGCGGGGCGAAGGGCACCCTTGCCTCCTTCTAATGGGCGGCGGGCGGGTTCGTCCTTGCGGCAGCAGGGAGCATAGAGCGCTTGTCGGTAGCAGAGACGCAAAATTGACCGATAAATGCCTCAAATTTTGAGATGACGAACGATAGAGATAGATAGAGAGAGGAGGGAGAGGCACTGCGCAAAGGGCGCAGCAAGGGCTCCTCCGCAGTGGAGAGATAAGACATTGTTCGCCGGACCAGCCGCGCCCCGCCCCGCCCCGCCCCGCCTCGCCCCGCCCTCCTCGCTCCGTGTCATCCTCAATCACCGGCCTACGCCGTATCGATATCACCCACAGGCATCCCTCCCCCTCGCCCCAGTCCGCGCACCTCCCCTCTCTCTCTCCTTGTCGGTTCCGATACTGATCAAGATTTGAAACGAGCTTGCCCGGGAGAGAATAAAAGCAAAAGAGTGAGACGGAGAAGGGGGGGGGGGAGACGCGGTGGAAGTGGAAGAACTCGATTTGCCGTTTAGCTGCGAGGGTGGAAACAGAGAGTACCTGGTCGTCTCCCCCTCCCCTTCCATGCCAGCGTCAGACATATATTCCCGTCCGATGTCACAATTCCTATTTTTATTCCCCCTCCCCCCTTCCCTCCCTGCGTCTTCCCTTTGCTGCTGCTGCTCCGCTCCCTCTTTTCCTCCTCGGCCGCAAGCAGTCTGCCTCCCTCTTATTGTTTATCGACTTCTTCACTCATGTTCCCCGCGCTAATATTGTTCCCGCCGACCCCCCCTGCTCGGAGGGGTGAGGGGTGGTGGTGGTGTTGGGGGGAGGAGGGGGTGTGCGTCGTGGCCGGCCAGGACCACCACCACCACCACCCCGACCCCGCCCGCCCGGGCTGGGTCCCCCATGCTTTATGACCGGCATTGACCGGCCCGACTTGACGCCTGGAGGAGGGCGAGAAGTCCGTGCGGCCCGAGGTGGTGGCCCCCGCCTCGCCCCGCCCCGCCCCGCCGCCGCTCCTGAGTACCCGTGTTTCTCAAGTGTCCTCCGGGGACGATATACATCCCCGCCGCCCCCACCGCCGCCGCCGCTCAGATTTTTCCCTCTTTCTCTCCCTTTATTCCTCCCCTCCCTCTTGTCCCCGGCAGCAGGCGGACTGCGCGGGCCGGGCGGCGCGGGGGACAACCTCGGCGCGCGGGGGCCGCGCGCCCTTTAAAGCACTTATTTCTGAATTGCAGTTTCTTACGACTCGCGGCCCGCCCCTCCGCCCCTCGCCCCTCCATCCCGGGGCCTATTCTTCTTGCACCTTTGGCAAGCAAAAGAGGTTTACTGCCAGCCGGGTCCCGCGCCGTCCCGTCGCCTATACGGCCGTAGCCGCACGCCGCCGCCGGGCGCCAATGTGCCATGAGATATACTGCGGCGCCCGGCG
>NW_026267163.1:1940950-1942549 GCF_000697945.3 Frankliniella occidentalis
CCCGTCGCCTATACGGCCGTAGCCGCACGCCGCCGCCGGGCGCCAATGTGCCATGAGATATACTGCGGCGCCCGGCGCGGCGGCGGCGCCCTCCGTGAAATATATATAATTGCGACTCGGTTCACGCACCGTCCATAATTGTACCGACACCCCTGCCCCCAGCCCCGCCCCCGCCTCAGCCGCGTAGATATATATCACTCCGAGGTCTCTATAGGCCAGCGACCGGGCGGCCGCGCTTTCACTTGGAGCGCAGCAGCAGCAGGGCTCCCCGGGGATGAACCCCGCAGCCCTCAATGGGGTGGGCGGTATAGACTCCGGCCGGACTCTATCAGCGGCCATCAGTAGCCAAACACACGACATTCAACAGTGATTTAAAAAAAAAAGAAATAAAAAACCTTTCGCAATGATTGTATTTTATTTTCGTCCCGCAGATAACTATCTGTAGTGCCCTTTAAAACGGTCCGCATCATGGTCCTTCTTCAACTGAGATATAACTTGCCTTCCGCTGCTGCGGGTCTCTTCCCGTCCCTGCAGCGCGCAGAGCGCAGCGAAGGGGGCGGCGGGTCTACGAAATGATATGCAGCGCCGTATGCACGCGCCCCCCGCCCACCCCCTTCTCCTTATCCCTGCACCGCTATGCGCTGCGCGGGGAGTTTGGCTCCACCGCAGGTTTGCATAAGGACGTAATACAGTTCTAACTGGCATCGATTTGAATAAGGCGCCCTCGCACACGAGACAACGCTGACAATCCCTCCTCTCGTGCACCCCCGCCCCTCCCCCTCCAGGGCCTCCAAGTCCACCACGACGACGGTGCTCTTTTATATTCATCTGTCTACTTTTTTTTCTCCCCGCGCGTCCTTCTTTTCTTTCCTCTTGTGCCCGTCCCGCTCCAACCTCCCCACAAATGACAATCCTCACCCCACACACCCGAAATTACCCCCCTCCCTCCCCCTCTCACCCGGGTGGCCCCGTCTCCTCCCTGCACCACCACCACCACCCCGACTACGCCGAGAAAACCAACGTCGTAAAGAGATTCAACTACTTTTCATATTTTCTGCTACATTTACTCCCCGCTTGGTGGTGCAGCGGGTGGCGGGGCGGGGCTCCGCTGTGTCGCACCTCGTCGCTTAGCGGCTGCACTTGCCTTCTTGGCGCTCCCACTGGCGGTCCCACCACCTGCTCACCGCCCTCCAGCAGTGAGTGGGGTTGACAGCGCGGGATCTCGCAGGCAGAGCATTCCATCCACAGTACTTCCAGGTGACTGTGTCGTCAAAGTAAACGGCAATCAAACTTTTATTTTCCACATAGAGAAGGACAGAGCCACCCAGCGTTTGTCTGTCACTTCCATTGAAGCCCTCCGCTCAGTGCCCCCCCCCCTCTTTTCCCCCTATCAAATCTCGGCCGTGTGGCTGGTTCGTGTGGGTGCACTGCAGTAGAGGTGGGATTGAAACAGGGAGGGGGGGGGGGAGAAGGGGGTTACACGAGCTGCTGGTCTGGTAAGGGCGACCTGCTGCGACCAACTCTTCACGCTCGTATGCAAATTCGGTTAGAGAGAAATGGCAAAGAAGATTGAGCGGGGAGGAGAGGGGTGGTGGTGGG
>NW_026267163.1:1942944-1943369 GCF_000697945.3 Frankliniella occidentalis
AGAGGCAAAGGTGGTCGGAGAGGCAAACAAATTAATTACCGGTCCGGGGAGACGCGTGGTAATTCGATTATGCTCGCTTCACGCCGATCAATTAGGGGCGTGAAAACGACTTTTCTTCGGGAGGGCGGGCGCCGCCGCTATGAGTCGCCCGCGCTTTTCTGCTGCCCTTGTCAGTCATCTAAAAGAGGTGCAACCCACTTGCTTCCATCACACTTGCGATTTCCGATTTGCTCAGCTCAATGGGAATAGAGTTTGTCTCGGAGTTTGTAGAATCTTTACTCCCAGCTTGACGATGTATATAATAGTGTACAAGAGCAGCAGCAGCAGTCATCATCCCCCTTTTTATTTTACTCCGACTTTTCTTTTCATTATTTTCCCTTGTTCTTTTGCTATGCCCCGCCTCCTCGCCCTTAATAAGTCGCGGG
>NW_026267163.1:1943419-1944679 GCF_000697945.3 Frankliniella occidentalis
CCCTTGTTCTTTTGCTATGCCCCGCCTCCTCGCCCTTAATAAGTCGCGGGCCTCCTGCTGCACAACTAGAATGCATTAAAATGACCAAGCGCGTCGGCGGCGGCGGGCGGCGGGCCCCGAGAGTCCCAAGGGGTAATTTATTTTTCATTCCGATGAGAGGTCGGGGCGCGTGGTGGAAGGGGGGGGGGGCGCCTCCTAAGGGTGGCCTTTTCATTCTGCTGCTCCTCGCGCCGCTCGCCTTCTTTTTATTTACGTGGCGTGAAAGAAACCAATCAGTAAACGGCTACCCGCGTGATGACGGGAGGTACGGGTGAGTTCGGTCAGCGAACCGACGTGTCCGAACGGCTTCAGGAGAGGCGGAGGTTGCGCACCGGGCAGCGGCAGGCGCCTGCAGCGTAGGCAATTTGGGCACCGCGAGCGCATCGGTGCATCCACGTTGCCTACCTGCTAGGCGGCGTCCGAGGACAATCTTTAGTTTTTAAGAAGTTATGGCCTCCGAGTATGAAAGTTGTTGTAGCGGGGAGACGCCTTCTTCGTCTCATCTGACTCAAGCGGAAACAGGACGGGCCCGTACATCAGAGGAGTACGTACGTACGCTCTGCCTAGGCACGCGATCACACAGTAGAACCCTATACTAACTGGGGTTGTTGGTGCAACGAAATGAAAAGTGAAACTAAACTATGTTCATTAAAGGCAATGTGACACCTTTATTTGATGTATTGAGGTGTTCAATTAAAAGTAGTGAACAGTATACAGTGAATAAAAAGGTAAAATATTATTACAAATTCATGACAATTCATAGTTAATCTGTTAATACGTTCAATTAATTGTGTATTAAATCAGAGATTAAAACAAGTTACTATTTCATTACAATTACATTTTTATGTTTAGCGGTGCGCTAGTCGATCGGTTTTATGTAGGATTAACAGTTCATGTGTCAAATTTACGAAACTATGTGGGTTTCGGGGATACTGCAGTCTGCCATGTCTAGGAATACCGTTGACATTTCATTTCCGGTGGCCCTGCAGTCGCTATATTGCACTCTGCAACCTCTGACAACTACAGATCCCGAATATTTAGCAGCGTTGAAAAGGAGTCCGCCCTAAATCTATTTCATCTTTTAAGTTTTAGTTCATATAAAATTAGAAATTTTAAAAATCGTTCCCCACTAAATCTTTGGTGAAAAATAAATAAATAAAAAGGCTGAAGGGCCCAGTATCGGCATTAAAATTAATTTGGTCATCTCTCTGTGATGCCAAC
>NW_026267163.1:1950761-1954130 GCF_000697945.3 Frankliniella occidentalis
AGTCGCCCACCCCTCGTTCCTTGCTCTAGGTACAGCGTACAGAATGTTCCATTGTTCTTATGTTTTCGCTCTTTCATTATCATTTTTTTTCGCGAAAGGAGGAGCGCGTGCGGCAACCGCGGCAGCAGCAGCAGCAGCCGTGGTGGTGCGGGCGCAAGCGGGAAGTGGCTGCCTGCGGAGCTCATCCAGCGCCCCTTCGTGCCGCCCCCCCCCCCTCCCGTCCCTGTCCGGTGGAAGAGCATTCTGACACTCTAGGCCAGATTAAGAGTGACGTGCCGCCCCCTCCCCCGCTCCTCCGCCCGCCTTGCCTTCTGGCCTCACAAGGTGAGGTGCGCCGCTCCACCCCCTTCGCCGCGCCCCCTGGTTACGTTTTCTTTCTTTTTTTTCTCCCCCTCCCACTTTCTCTATCTTTCTCTCCTGTTGCAGCTTGCGGGGCGCTCGAACACGGCGTCAGACACCTGTAAAGACCCGGGGATACACGACAGCGGGCACGTCGAGCTTCGAGGGGAGGGGAGAGAGAGAGGAGGTGGCCGGCGCCAAAGACAGGTGGAACTTAAAGAAAAAGGAAAGTCCGTCACAGAAAATGTGGAGAAAAATATTGAAGAGGACGGTGTTTGAACCTCCGATTTGTGGGTGCATGCCCACTGACTCTTGGCTGGGTCCCGACTTACACAAATAGCGGGTGTTAGAGGTTCCCTTCATACCTAGCACTTAGGGATCATACAAAAAGTACGACCGTCATTCGCCGATACGAAACTGACTAGTTCAGCCAATAAAAGCTGTCATAGCGCCGGATGGGTAGGCAACATCCTGCGTGTACTGCGGGGTGGCCTACCCTGAGTCGCGCAGGCGCCAAGCTCCCGTAATTTGCCGAAAGAATCTTTTAAAAATCATTCTTTACAGAAAGATCGACATTGCCTGTGGTTGGTCGGTCAGTGCTGTTTGATCTACGTATGCTTTTCAACCACCTCTTCTCTACCCGCCATTCATGTTTTAAGCGGTTAGGCGATCAATCTTGAAACAGCCCAGATGCCCAGATCCCATCCAAACTCAGGGAGAGAAGAGGATCACATATCACATATTTGTTTTAGTTTAAAACAAATTAAACAATTTTTGAGCAAGGCAAGATTTGAGCTTCAATGTACGCAATTGGCCCGTTCCCGAAAGTATGTTCACAATTATTATTTTTAATTCTTTTAAAGTTTCCTGAGTTGGCGATGTCACGATCAGGAGGAGAGTCGAGTGAAAATAAGGTAAAGAAGAGAGGGGAAGTCCAGGGCGTACGCCCCGCGCGGAGTAGCGGCGCTATAGCGAGCCTGGCGCTCGGAGTACTACTACAGGCCGTCGTCGAGACTCCGCGCTGCCGCAGCTGCAACGGTTCGCGTCGTGTCGTGCGTCATTGGACCGGAGCAGCAGGTATATCGGAGGCTATTGCGACACGCCGGGCCCGCCCGCCCTTCGGAGGGGCTCAGGTCGCGGTGGACTCCCCGGCGGTGACGCGCGACCGGCCGACGTCACACCTGTCCGTGACGATGTGCGGTACGGTGTGACCACGTGACCCAGCGACCCAGTGGCGGGTAAACACGTCAACAAGAGCAACCTCGGCCTGGTGCGCCTATGGGCGTCACAAACAAGCACGGCTGACCGCTCGAAATTATTGCAAGTTTAGCCTCCTCGATCTGATCACAGCCCCAGTAGCAGCAGCCTAGCCCACGAGTTTAGCTTAATCTTTGTGGGGGCCAACAGCAGCCCCCCCCCCCCCTCCCTCTCTTACTTTTCTCTCTCACCGATCAGCTGTTTTCGTCCCTCTGCAGCCTCGAGCAGAGACTCTTCTGGAAAGAGAGAGAGAGTGGGCGTGGCTGTCCGGGATGTTTACACCTGGCCTAGCTCCACTCCGACGAGAGGGGGAAGGGGGGGGGGGGGTCACTGCACTCGGAGAACGTTCTGGAGCTGCAACAGGATCGGTAGGGCAGCGCGCCGCTGCAGCAGCAGCAGCCAGAGGGAAGGCGCGCGCGCGTGTGTGTGTGCATCGTCACGGACGCGACGCGTAGCGTAGTATTTTCTAGACTAGGAAAGTGAGAAGACAGTGCTGGGGGACTGCGAGGAGGAGGAGGTGGAGGATGTGCTCCTGCGGCGATGGATAACCGCTGTCGGCGTATTCCGGCTTCGGCCGCCAGCTCCATGAGGAGGAGGAGATGGAGTTCCCCGGCCCCGCCCCGCGCTCTGCTGCTCCAGATACTCTTCCTCCTGCGGGGGACTGCGTGCCGCGGGGGCCGCGACCGACCTGCCCAGGATGCCGCGGTGGGTCGCGGGAGGACAAGGGGGGGGGACACGGAGGAGGCGGCCGCCGGGGCCGTTGGCGGTAACGGCGCAGTTGTCGATCTGTTCCCGCCAAAAAGGGCCGCTAAAGTCGGTAACTCGGGCCACGACGCGATCCGGCGCACGCTCGCGCTCGCGGGGCCGGCCACCAGCAGCCCGCCCCGCTCCGCCCCGCCACGCCGCGCCACGCCCCGGCCGGCCCCGGCCTGGTTCTCGTGGGCTGCTGATATAAGAGAGGGGCTCCCTTCCAGAAGGCACTCAGTCGATGCCTACCGGTGTCCGAGACCAGATCGCCGTGCTCTTTTGCCGTGGCTGAAGCCGCTTTGACCGCCGTCCCTCCCGTTGTTTATCAAGTTGGGTGAGTTGAACGTGTCTATAGTATTGTCGTTGACACGACGACAGTGAGATGTCTCGATTTTTCGCGTCAGTTGAGGGGACACCCTGCTTATCAATGATGTGTGCTGATTCCAGAGACCAGAATGGCTTCCCGATACCTGCTGCTGGCCGTGTGCTTGGCGTCCGCCGTGTGCTGGTGCCTGTCCGCGCCCGCCCCCGCGCCCAGGGCCGCCCCCCTGCTCGACGTGACCAGCGCGTGTCGCTGCACCCGCGAGTTCAACGCGGTGTGCGGCAGCGACGGCCAGACCTACTCCAACAAGTGCCTCCTTGAGTGCGCGCGCGCGCAGGGCAGCTCCAGGATGGGTCAAGGTGAGAGATTCGCTCTGATATCCGAGCCCATTTATTTCGCGTATACTCGTCGAAAATGTGTATCTAACGGGAGCTTTGTGTTCTTTTCCGACAGCCCTGAGGATGGTGAAGATGGGCCCCTGTTAGCCGAGCACGTTTGCCGCGCTCGTCACGACCAGTCGGTGGTACCTCACCTACTACCGACCGAGGCGCCCTTCGAAACATATCGACCCCAGTGACTCTCGCGCTTTGGTTCTCAAAGAGGCGCTCTTTTTCTTCAGTGATATATGACCCAAGACTGATTAGTATGTAGCGTATGTCGTGTTTGGCGTGATGATTTTGTGATGTGATTAAGTTATTTTATTT
>NW_026267163.1:1954180-1955912 GCF_000697945.3 Frankliniella occidentalis
CGCGCACAGCGAGCACGTCTCGAACTCGGCCGCGGGGTGGGTGGCGGCGATCACGCAGTCCAGGCTGCGGTGGCTCCACTCCTCCTCGTCCGCGACGCCCGCCAGGCTCCGCGGACACGGCGAGCTCAGGACGTGGAGCGAGCTCACGGGCGCGCGGAGCGCCAGGCAGCCGGCCGCGGGGATCGTGCAGGGGACTGCGAGGGGGCAAAGTTGGACAAGAATGGGGTTGGAAGCCCTGGGAAGATTACGGAAAACCTCCGGAAAAAACGGAAAATTTAGGAAAGAAAAAAATTGCGTAACAGGTTCCATTCCACACTGGTCAACTCAACCCGCCATTGGGAAGATGGCAGCTCTTATAAAAAGACATGTTAGAACGATTAATTATACGAATAATTCTCGATTAGGCATACAAAATGCGCCTGCAGTTAAGCAACCGACAGGGTCATCACAGTTACCACCCCACCCGCCTGAAGGACTTGAAATGCCCAGTTGATGAACCAAGTCAGTGGGCGTGCTGAAATATCGAAACAAGGGGGGGGGGCACGATTTCTTCTGGTAACGCCAGTTTCGGGGATTGTCTAAGAACTGATGACTGTGTCGACGATGACATGAGCGTGAACCTGTGGCATAGCAGCTGGCAAAAAGCTGCAAGTAAAGTGTGAGGTATAGTACTCACCAGAAGGAGAGGAGAAGGCGAGCGCCGTCGTGATGGAGAGCACTCGAAGAGAGGGGATCATCTCAGGCTGGACGTCGCGCAGCATCTGGTCCAGCGACGTGGCCGGGCCCTCGAACCACCACTGCAGCACGAGCGAGCGCAGGTTCGGTAGCCCGCGCAGCACGGCCGTCAGGCTCAGGTCGCCGGAGTCCGAAGAGCCGTCCAGCACCAGGCAGAGCCGCGTGAGGCCGCAGAGCGCGCCCGCCCCCAGGGCGCCGCCGACGGCCGCCACGTTGCAGCGGAGCACCCTGATCTCCAGGTGCCGCAGGGGGTGCGTCCACGAGCTCAAGGCCGCCGCCAGCTGAGGAGGGCAGAGACTGAGTGAGTATAGCGCGAGGCGACCGGTTCGCCAGAGCGGTACTTCAATTTTAGCAAAAATCAGTGTCCACTCTTCAAAAACAATCGGAAAAATCAATTGAAAAACAATTTTAAAGACCAGAAAAAAATAAGAAAAACACAGAAAAATTGTTGTACACTTGAATTTACAGTGAAGTACCCCTCAGATGATTCACCCCCTGCTGGTGGATCGTACTAAATCGACGAGAACAGTGAGAGCGTTACCTCAGTTTCCTCGTCAGGTCCCTCGTCTTCCGTTTCGATGATCAGGGTGAGCTTCTCCATGTACTGCATCCCCTTGAGTATCTCGGCCACCCCCGGGAAGAACCATACCTTGACCTCGCGCAGCCGCCGACTGCAATCAAAAGACAAGGGGTGCTCGAGCACAGGGGTCCTTCACTATCAAATATCAGTGTACACCCTTAGACAAAATCACGAAAAAATCATAAAAAATCATGTAAGAATCATCAAAAAAAAATAACAAAGAGTCAGAAAAATATCACAAAAAATCACAAAAAATCAAGGGAAAATCACAAAAAAATAAAGAAAAACAGAAAAATCGGTGTATGCTTCAATTTATAGTGAAGGACCCCTCGGCTCGAGCACGGGCGGTGGGGGCGCAAAAGCAAGTCACAAGTAAGTAGTAACGCTGTTGTCACACCTGTGACGGTGGGCCTCCAG
>NW_026267163.1:1956750-1959349 GCF_000697945.3 Frankliniella occidentalis
CGCCACAGCGACCAGTGGCTTCTCGTGAGCACGCCCAGGCAGGGGATCGCCTGCACGACGGCGGCCAGGTCCTCGGACTCGAGGTACGACAACACGTGCAGCAACGGCAAGGCGGGCAGCGACGTCAGACACTGCGCCCGCGACCACGACTGGAACACAATGATATGCATGCGTCCTGTTCAGCCCGTCGTCGTCATCGTCGCCGTCGTCGCCATTCCCGCCATCGGGTTGGTCACCGGAATGAGCTCACCCCTCCGCCCGCAGGCAGATTGCCTTAAGGCAAGGAATTCTTTTTAGAGATGCGATTCGAATGGTTAGCGTATACTTACCTTATCCTCTTGTTGCAGCATCACTGTTGGGTGCCTTCTTTATTGCTAAAGGCAGCTCCAGCACAAATCCTAACCTTAAAATATGCTCAGAAAGGCCTATCTATACACATCAAGTTCGGCTCGGGCAGCGTGCACCAATACAACACAATAAATAAAGCAAATTCTGGGTGTGAAATGCGTCTCGGCTTCAGAACACTGCAGTAACATTCAAGGCCAGAAAAGGTACAAAAAGGCTTCGTTTGCTGCTGTATCGCTTGAACAACGGAGTGCTGTGCTGTGCTTGACTGTAGACCGCGCGAAATCAAACTGTGCGGTGGACAACTCGAACTCGAAGCGCACTCCCGCGAGCGCGAACCGAGCCACGGTATGGAAAATTTATACGCACCAACGAGGAAATTTAAGCTATTATTCACCTATGAGCCTGAGCCACGCAAAGTCCGGATAAAGCTCTGCCTGTGGCCGTGTCGGTTCTAGCTGCAACTGTGCAGCTACAAACGATAACAGCCAAAGCCGCAGGTCCAATCAGCCAAACCTTCTGCGCTGCCTCACACACCAGCGACAGTTTTTTTAAACACGTGCGCCTAAAATCGAAAATGGTCATTTTGTTAAGCTGCCGGATGGGGCGGCCGGTAGCTTTCCTCGCAGCAGCACCCCTCCTTTCCCCATTGATTAGAGCGAGGCGCGAGGACAAATTAACATAAAACAATAATGGCAAAGAATGGCGCTCGTGGGGGCCGTTTGTGTGAGTGCACATGGCGGTGAGAGATCCAAACTTGCCGCCTGCTTGGCGCTTCCCTGTTCCGCCCTGCCCCAAACTCCTTCTACTCCTCTCCAGCTCGAGTCAGGGGAGAGGGAGAGAGAGAGGGCAGGCCGTTGTTAATTTGAATTAGTACAAGCTCTTCACGGTCGCGGGCCCGACACCTCCCGACGGCCTGCCTCCGGGGTGGAGCGGCAGGGAGCGGCGGCGGCTCGGGTCGGATACGGACCAATAAAGAGGCCACACGGAACACAACGGCAGATAAAATAGAGCGGGCCGGGCACACGGTCCAGGTGGGGGAAAAGGGGAGGAGACAATCGGAGGGCGTGCTGCGCTGCTGCTGCGGTACGTGGACAGGACGGCGTTAACTCATCATTTACCGACGCACCGGTCGCTGGACGTGAGCCGGGGCGAGGGAAAGGGGGAGAGAGAGTAACTGGGGGGCTGAATGTAGAGAAAGGAGAGAGAGATGGGAGGGGGGAAGAGGGAAAGGGGCGATGCGTCAGCAGTGGCCATAGCAGCGCGCAGACCGCCCGGGCGAGAGAGAGCGAAAAGGGGCGAGGTTTTTATGAGGAGCCCTAAGCTGCCGACTTATTCCCCGCTAAAGGTCTCCCCTCCCCTCCCCCCATCCCTCAGCCCCTTCTGGAGCCTCCCCGTCCACGGCCTGCCCCCGCCTGCTGCTGCCTGCCCTGCAAAACGTCAACAACGACCATATTCCCTCGCTAGCACTTGTACTGCTGGCCGAGGTATGTACTGGCGCCTCGTGTTAGAGAGTGGAGAGCGCATGTGTGTGTGTATGTGTTGGCGGTCAGCCCGACCGGCCTGCAACAAAAAAGGATTTGGCCCAGGAGTCGCAGCTCACATCGTGTGGTGCGCTGCTGCATGCCCCGACGGGGCGCGGGGGCGGGGGCGGTGTCGCCGCGTCAGACGTCGCGGACGCCATCCCGTTGGCAGTCACGGTGCTGCCACGCTGCCCCGTTCCATCCCGGCATCCAAATGTGCTTCCCTTGTAACGAAGCTAATTATTAAACAGCGGTGTGGGGCTGGGGCTCCTCCTCCTCCCCGCCCACCCGCCGCACCTCCCTCCCGCGCGCAGGGGCTGAACTGGAGGCTGGAGAGAGGGCTAAGCGAAGGGCTTAGCGTACGCATAAGGGCGGCGCGCCCGGACTACTGGGGGCTCGGAGGGTCCAGGACGGTCAGGCCGATGTCTGATGGTGTGCGTCCCCCTCTCTTGGGGACGGCGGACAGGGTTCACCTCTTCCCCTCATTCATTTATAATTTTCATTTGTTTTCGCGCGCGTTGTATATTTTCCCTTTGCGGCGTTGCCGGCGAATACTAACCATATATCTAGATGGGTAGCTGCCGTTACTTGTACCAGCGGGGCAGCACAGCAAAGGCCTAGGGCCTTTCTCTTGACCACCCACCACCCCCTTTCCCTCCCTAGTTGGGCTCCGCTCCCCGCCGCTCCCCCACCACGCCCCGCCACGCCCCGCCGCGCGCCCGGCCCAGGAC
>NW_026267163.1:1963519-1974886 GCF_000697945.3 Frankliniella occidentalis
AAATAAAAATGAAAACATTTTCTGTTGTCGACTTACTATGACCTACAAATCATCTTCACCAGCCGTTGCAGGACAGTCCTCTTGATTGTTTCATGGCGCAGATCGATCCCGATAGTAGAGCTGCATCCAGGGGAAGCACTTGGAAAACGGGAACGGGAACGCGGCGGGGAAGAGAGCGAACTGGTGAACGCGCCATTAAGAGCTAATGGACAACGGTTCGCTCCCTGCGGCCGTTTCTTCACGTGTTCACGGCACGCTCCGTTCTCTCACTTGGTTCCCGAGAAGCCCCCCTGATACGTGGGTGCATTGGGATTCCGTGGGTACCTGACCCTGCACAGAGTGTCTCTGCGCAAGCTCAGGCACCCAATGCACCCAATGCACCCATGTGCTGGACACGGAACGGACACAGCTTGGGTTGCACGACCGCGTACTCGGCACAGCTGTGTCGCCATGAGAATATACACACACATATTAACGCTCCCTCCCCTTTCCCTTCCCCTTTCACAGGTACATGATCGTCCGCTTCGTTCCCCCTCTTTCGTCCTGACTTGGACGCTTAGACGGAGACGGTTCCGCGAGTGCTTCAAATCAGAATCTCCCTCCCGCTACTCGAATCTCCCTCCTGATCCATCCAACACCTCCTAAAACTCCCCTTCGCTTCATAGCCTCAGAGAAAACTAAGGAAGAAGAGATGGAAGAAGAAACAGCTGACGACAAAGACAGACGATACAAAGGTCAATAACAAAACATTGTACATATTGTGTTGATGAGCACTATATTTAAAACCTGCGTTCGTAAGTAAATATTTCAGTCGAAGAGAGCTCCTTTTACTTGTGACCGTGTTGTCCCGTTTTTGTTCATCATGGATACTATTTATGTAAGTGTTGTAAACAAAAGTGAAGGTTATGAATCTTTGTCTTGGAATCTGTCAGTAAAATGATTTGCTTTATACTACTGGATTATTTCTGTAGACAGCGATTTTTTTGTCGTTATTTTCCATTTTTACTAAATTTCTGACTTAGCATATCATCATCAAAAGTTCTGTTGGAAATTCTGTTAATTTATTTATCAATTATACTTGTGCGCCTAATAATTCTTTTTCAAATTTCTTTCACAGCCTGTATTTTATGCAATGACAAGGGGACTACGAGACAGTCTACAAGGAGCGACTGTTCTCCTAACTCTTGACAAAAATATTCAGGAGCGTGAAGACCAGATAAGAAGAAATACTCCTCGAAGGCACAGAGATTCGCAGTAAGTGTTAACAACCACAAGATGCTATCTTTTATGTGTTTTTGGACTGTGTTGTCTGAGAATGTTTTACCCTCTGGGAAACAAATATATAACGATTCAGACAAAGTTTTAGAGCCAACGTTTAACTTGTCCATTTACTAGATAATTGAGGAAAGTGCTCTATTTTTATTACTGTTTGTTTTGTGCTGACAATTGTACAATTATGTAGTTAGTAAAGAGACGATATTAATTCACAAAATTTCAAAAATGGTTCCATTTTTCATTTTACAGCCAACCAAGTGTTATGAAAAGAATAATGCAGTGCTGTGGTCTGAATGGGGGACTATTCTGGCTAAGCATGTTTTTATTTGAGTATGGATTATTACCAACCCTTAGCATGCTGCTCACATTTTTGTTTGGATACGAGTCCGGAACACGACAGCTTGTTTGGTCGTGGCTGCAGCCTGCATTGTCCTGTACATTTGGTGCAATATGGGTTATACCCTTGTTTTTTTTAAGTAAATTCATCAATAATCTGTGGTTTCAGGTTTGTATTTTCATGTTAATTGGCTTTAAAGTGTTTAGTAACATCTTGCATGTCTGAAAACATGTGTATGGTTTCAGGATATTGCCAATTCAGCATATCGATATAGCCGTGGAAGACCTGTGATGCTGAGTAATTTTAGCAAATTAATAGCTGACTTTTTATTTAGTATACTTGTGCAAACATTATTTCTGATTCAGGTAAATATCATTTCTTCTGTCACTAATATGTTTTGTTGCTTTGATAAACCCTTAATTTTGAACAAGAACTAATTGATCTGTGTACCCCAACAGAGCTATCTTGTCAGCCTTTTACCACTAGCAGGCTTGGGAAAAGCATTTGCTTTACTTCATACATGCCTTCTGTATTCATTGTATTCATTTGAGTACAAGTGGATCAACATGGGCTGGGAGCTACATCACCGCTTGACATTCATAGAATGTAACTGGCCATACTTTGTTGGATTTGGCTTACCACTAGCAATTCTTACTGCCTTACCTAGCTCATATTTTGTGAGGTAAGATTGAATACAAAAGCAATTGTTCAAATAAATTTGTTGTAGTGGTTCTTACATATGACAATTTTCTACTATAATTTCAGTGGCTGTGTCTTTTCTATTCTATTCCCTCTCTTCCTAATAAGCGGAAATGAAGCGTCACCTGAGACAGGGGCATGGTTAGTACATTATGAATTAAAACCATACTACTGTGCAACTAAACATAACATATTTGACTGATTTTTAAGCTGATCCAAAAACCTTCTTCTTGTTTTTCAGCACTTTTCCTCTACAGTTGTTCTCTCCTGTAATAGCAATATCAAATGCCATTTTTAATAGGTCGATTGGCTCTGCAAGTTCAAGACGATGACAACTCCCCCCATTTTGGAAATGGTGGTTCAGTAAAATATTCTTGTGGGAAATAGGTGCTGGTTGTTTTGTGCTACTCCCTTAAATATTTGGTGAACAAGGCTTGTGCATTTGCATAAATGAGTGTGTTGTTATATCCTGACTCTTTTAAGACTCAGTTTTGTGTTATTTTCCATGGTGCTATTAGTAACCCATCATAGTGCCTAACCTGTCAGAAATAAGTAATTAGCCTGTGTCTTGATTGTTTTGCCAATTTTTCAATTTCTTTCTTTGTGCAATAGTTTACACTCTCAGAAAATATGTTTGGGACATGCTACAGATTATTGTTTTCTACTGCCATCGGCAGTTCTTTTTATCAATGAAAATTGTTCTATTTAACCTTTCTGAAAAGAATATTTTGTTGCATAAGTGCCTTATATATAAGGTTGTATCAAATAATTCCAATCAAGCTATTGGGGGCGTACAACTAAGCTCTCTGTCTTTTTTTAGAAAATTTATATTTTTTTATTAATTTGGATATGATATTTGTCGTGTTTAATACCGATAATCTTATTTCACCTACTGTTTAAGAACAGAAAATTTTAGGACTATCAAGTTCCACCCTCAAGGTGGATTTCTTTTATGTAAACCCGAAGTAGAACCATGCTTAAGTTGAAGACACATCCTAACTCTCCTTCTCAGCAGTTGACAGCTGGGTGTATGGATTCAGTTTAAGCTTGATTCAACTTCAGAATCACAAGACTAAATCCCTCTTTCTGCTTCATATCAGTTTTAATTCAGGAATGCTTAAAGTTTTGGTTGAAAGGTGATTTCAAGTTTTAGATACAACAAATCAAAATATTTACTGTACTAGAGGGAACTGGTGAACTACACCAGGATCGGACAAGTATTTTCTAAGTCAATAAGGAGCTTAAATATAAGATAAGTAACATGGATAACAAAGCATCTGGCTGTGATTGATTTAAGCTCTCAACTGGATGTACTTTTTTATCTCCTATGGATTGTTTGATGTGGATCTTAATAAACACAACTTACTTTTGCTAACTAGTGTATAACATTTTTATCATTTACCACAAGAGATCCATCATAATTCTGAAATAAACTCAATAGCCAAAGTAAACCGGAAGTTGCCAAAAATTTTGATGTCTGAATTACATTTACCCAAAAAGCGTACACTGTTATAAACATTTTTTGGCAGCAGCAATTTTGGAAAGGCACAGTCACAAACTACCCACCAAGTCAAATATTTCTTGGTTTAACTAGAAACAAATGTGTGTACACCAAGAGCCCAGAACACCCTTTATTTTGGCGGGGGGGATGTTGTCATGGATGTTAAGTTGATGTTTCCTGGTGAATGAAAAAGAAAAGCAGATTTTTTTTTTAGGTTTTATATTCTTACATTTTGAGATTTTAAGCAGGACAGATTATAAAGTCCCATGTTCAGATTCTGACTTGAAACTAGATAATGTTTCAATACCCGAGGACAGGGCAACAAAAATATTATCAGCTCAGTAATGCTACATACCTATATATTAAGGGCAATGTATGGAAATCAAGTCGGGAGAATGCAACATTTACTGGAGATATCGGGGGACAGTACCAGGCTAGACTGGCATCATCCCGGGCACCTTGCATAATGTCAAATTTCATAATTAGAACAATAGAGATTCGGTAAGGGTATTCGATAATGTCTGTTTTACGTATTAATTACAGATAACCCAAGGATCAATTGCCATGAGATTACCCTATGTGCACATTACCTGAGTAGACAAGGCATTACGACATTACTCAAGTAATGCCAAGAAAATGAATTCTGTCCGATAATTACCATGAAATTGCCCTTCACAGTTGGTTTATGTTGACATTAACGGACTTCCAGCATTACTCGTAAGATAACACAAAAAAGTAAGACTAAATAATTTGGAAGTTTATCACATACATGTCAATCTTACTATATCTAAGTAAGATTAGCATAATTAAGAATACTGACTTAACATTAAGCCCATAGTTAAGATTAAAGTCAAACAAAATATATCACAAGGTAAAAAATAAATTTGATGACTCTATAGAGATAAATTCAAAATTCAGTCTATGCATCATGGAATATCAACAGCACTTTCCAAATAGTAACAAGAAGAGGTAAGTAATAACTGAGCAAACATCTCCTAGAGTACTTAAAACAAACTTCAATATCACTTGAAATAGTGGAAAACATAATTCATGGAGAGACATACAATCAAAATGTATGTAGTCAAATAGTACGATTTCAGAAGGAAAAGCGATGATGTTTAAGTCTTAAATACGGTAGATTATTGTCCACGCATAAGTAAAAAATAATTTACAAACAATAAATTTTAGTAGGAATTACTTTCAATAGGAAAATGTCAAAACAAATAATCACATTTTTAAATCTTCAACTACTGAAGTAGCACCTAATTAACTAAGAAATAGTTTAAAGAAAACTAGCAAAATGCATGCTGTAGCCCAAAGAAGGACTAGCACTACCCATGTTGCTCCCTGAAATGGAGAAGCAAACATATTGACTGAGTCTCCTGAAGGTAGTCTTTTAACTTCTCTACGAGCAAAGAACACTAGAAGTGCAGGTATGATGTACTGAATACCAGCACCCGCAAAAGATCCCGTTATTCTAACTAGAATCTCAAGATCTTCTGAAATCAATGCAACCAGCACAGGTGGTATCTGGAAAAACATTTGAGTTTTTAAATTAGGAAATGAAAATACACACTAGATACAAAATTCTTTGGCTGAACTTTGGCTCATCTCAACTTACCACAGAAAGAAAGGGGAAAAGCAAATGTTGAACTATCCACGGATATGAAGCAGTGTTACTTCCTACAGTGGCATTTTGTAAGTTATTTTTCAGAGTGATGGCAATGATAGGGAAGCTTGTGCTTAAAGTGAAAACAGGAAATAAGGCAAGGAAGTAGCCTATAATACGCATGAATGTGGAGTCTTCTATGTCTGAAGCTGAGCAACGGGGATTGAAAACGAGAGTGTACAATTCATCTGGCTGAGAAAAGGCAAACACTCCAGTAAGAGACAGCAGAAGGTAAAAACTTGCAATCAGTCCATAGTCCAATGCTAGTAGTCTGTAATAAAGAATATCTTTGTCAGTCCAACAAAAGTGAAAACTTGAAATTTTTAATTGAAGAAAAACCACCACACAAAAAATGTGAAGGACCTATAGGTACAACAAATTAATAGGGCATACCAGAGGCTTTGCAAAAACAATTACCTTTTCATTTGATTATTTCCAGAAATGGGGGCAATAAGACCAGGTAGGGAGTGGTGACACATGAAAGAATACACACTAGCTCCTAAAAGGGCTGGCAAACCACTGATATTAGCTACACTAGGATGACCTTCCGGACCTTTTAGAATAAGCTGCCTCACTGCTAAACTGATCATGACAGTAAATGCTATAAATAGAATACATGATATAAGTATATCTTGTACAGTTCGGCATATTTCAAAATTATATATAATCTGTATAGATAAATCAGCTTACCCAGCCAACGCATAAAAGATGTGAAGAGTTGTAGGTATTTGGTCTTTTGAACATTGAAAAATGCAAAAGGACCCATGCATGCGAAGAAAATGGCCTTTGGAACAGAAACCAAAAGTCGGTAAGAATAAAATACAAGCTTAACAAGGAAAAACAGATTTAACAACAGATAAAAGACATACTTACAATTAATATTCTGTAAATGGATAACCTAGTAAATGAAAAACCCTCCCAACATTCTGTGTTTGGCGATAGATTGTCTCCACAAGATGAATTAACATTGGGTTCGTATGTGCTGAGAGTACAAAGAAAATTATGCTACACATTTAGCTAACATTGGATACAGGCAATGGAGCATAACCGAAAGAGTAAAGATCTCACCATATGACATCGCTGAGTGATTTAGAAACAACTGCAGTATATATAGCTAAATCTCCATAAAGATATATGGCAAAGCAGAGAAAAAATAATATTTGCCCAAATCGTCCAAAAAACATGTTTGCCATATCACTCTGGAAGGCAATACAAATAAAAGTGGTCATTATTCTGAAAACAGTGGAAGATGTCTTTAAAGTCTCAACAGTGTACATACCATTTCCAACTTCTCACTCAAGCTGTAGAAGTGGCGAGGTTGACTGGGGAATCTTTCCAGAGCATCTAAAAATTTAATTTAAAAATAGGATTTGAAAACCTTTTAGTCAACTTTACTAGCATAAGAAAATTGCAGACAAACCTTCTGTAGGCGTAAACAGAGGGGCATCTTCATTTGTTTCATCAATTTCGTCTTCTGTTTCAGATTGGTTTATTTGATTTGCCTGAAAGATAAATTCTTATCATCAAATATAAAAACTTAAGCCAGTAGTATTGAAGCACCCATCAAATAGATATCAAGAGACTATATATGTTTAAACGTAAGTCTATGTAACAGCAACTTAAAAACATTACCAAGGGTAGAATGAAAACAGAAACTTACCCGCGATATTCTGTGGCTTACTCTTGATAGTATCTTCATCCTCTTGTATCGTACAATAAAATTAGCACATGACAAAGCTTCCAAAACAAATGTGGCAGTTATATAGCTGGAATCAGATGTAAAATGGAAGAACATGTTACACCGAGACATTACTAAAGATTACACAACATAATTAATGCTTAGTAGGTACATACCTTACAAAAGCTAGAATAACAATCAAGCCTACACCTAAGCCCCAACCCGCTTTCAGAAATGAAGCTGGGAGGGTGAGAGCCCCTGTGCCAACTATTAAGTTGAAGATGTACACCAAACCAGTCTAGAATGAAAAGGAAAGTAAAGAAAGATGTATCATAACTTTCAACAGGATAAATTATGACATCACATATTGACATATGAAGATGAATCAGATTTAATCTAACAAATTGAACAATGACAAACACAATAACAAAAGTAGCAGAGGTTATGGCTATCATAAATAATTTCAACTTTTTGGCCGATTACAAAATGCCACTGAAGAAATCAAGTATCTTTATGTTTAAGAGGTAAATATAGGAACTTGTAAATCACAAACACCATAAAATTACTTCTGTAAGATAAAATAAATAAAACAACTAACCCATGGTGAGTACTGATCGTCTGCTGATATCGCTAAAGGCATTGTTTTTCTCTTTAAGATCCGTGATACAACACGCCCACCCTCATTTAAACATGACAGTTGTTAAACAGCCCCAATATGCTTCCCAGCATTACTTGATAGCAAGTTTTCATTCACTTCACTTTGCTATTGTTCTTCGACATATGTGCTGATGTCTGCAGCTGTTGTCCTCCGTCGTGTTGAGTGTGTACTCTTTGCGCTTGCGCAATGCGCACTGGTGCCAACTGCCCTTCGTGAAAGACCCTACTGAACGACTGATTTTTGAATGAAATGGAATCATAGTTTCTTGGTAGTGTCTTGACGAGAGTTCAGAAGTTTCAACGGAATTGATTGATAACACCCTCCAATCCCAACAAAGGGGTGAAGTAAATTGGTCCTCAAATTAAAGGAATCCAGCAAATGTGAATGAGTTGTTGCTGGACTTAGACCACCCCCAGTAAATTGTGTTTCAATTTGCCTTCTAATTGTACTGAGCGCCGGTTCAAGATTTAACACCAGCCAGCAGATAGAACATATGTGGTGTGAGGAAAAGGGTAAGAGTGATAGCTCCAGGGTTATTAAATAATTGATAATGTTTATTTCCCATCAATGAATTCACACTTCTGCACATGGGAATAAATTAATACTTTGGCCTAGTGCACTTAGTGATCACGATGAAAGGATTCACATGAACCCTGAATGCTTTAAATATTTAGGAAACAGCCATTACACGCATGAAAATTCCCTGAAAATGTTTGACGTCTTTCCAAAATATCTTACATGATGAAGTTGAGCTTAAACGGTCCATTTAAAAGCAAGTTTAAAAATGAACCCACCAGACTGAAGGTGACCTTAAATACTAGATGTTCAAATAAAATAAAGGCAGCCTAACAGTTTGTAAAAAGAATGAAACATAAACAAAAGATGGAATCACTTTTATAATACAACTGCATGGTGACGATGTCTGATGAGATGGCCGCCTGCCACTTCTGTCCGGCACACCCCTTGCCATAGGAATGTAGAACAATAATCTTAAAGTCATGGTGAAAAAATTTAGAAGCACTTCCTGTGGACAATGGAAGGGCCAGACTCGTCGTACTCTTGCTTGGAGATCCACATTTGCTGGAAGGTGGAGAGGGAGGCAAGGATGGAACCACCGATCCATACGGAGTATTTCCTTTCTGGGGGAGCAATGATCTTGATCTTCATTGTTGATGGGGCAAGGGCAGTGATTTCCTTCTGCATACGGTCAGCAATACCAGGGTACATGGTGGTACCACCAGACAGGACAGTGTTGGCGTAGAGGTCCTTACGGATATCAACATCACACTTCATGATGCTGTTGTAGGTGGTCTCGTGGATACCACAGGCTTCCATACCCAGGAAGGAAGGCTGGAAGAGAGCCTCAGGGCAACGGAACCTCTCATTACCAATGGTGATGACCTGGCCGTCAGGAAGCTCGTAGGACTTCTCCAGGGAGCTTGATGAGGCAGCGGTGGCCATCTCCTGCTCGAAGTCCAGGGCAACGTAGCAGAGCTTCTCCTTGATGTCACGGACAATTTCACGCTCAGCAGTGGTGGTGAAGCTGTAGCCACGCTCGGTCAGGATCTTCATGAGGTAGTCTGTGAGGTCACGGCCAGCGAGATCCAGACGGAGGATGGCATGGGGCAGAGCATAACCTGAAGGAAAATGAATGAGTTAGATAACATGGTCAAACTGGTTAAAGGAAGTAAGGCTCATAACTCTAACAAACATACCTTCATAGATGGGGACTGTGTGGGAGACACCATCACCAGAATCCAAGACGATACCAGTGGTACGACCAGAGGCATACAGGGAAAGGACAGCCTGGATGGCGACGTACATGGCGGGTGTGTTGAAGGTCTCAAACATAATCTGTAAAAAGGATATATCACAATTAGGTTGATGAAATCCTAAACATGATCAGAATTTTAATATAGTAATGAACACAAGTTACCTGTGTCATCTTTTCCCTGTTGGCTTTAGGGTTCAGGGGAGCCTCTGTGAGCAGGACAGGGTGTTCCTCAGGGGCGACTCGGAGTTCATTGTAGAAGGTGTGGTGCCAGATCTTCTCCATGTCGTCCCAGTTGGTGACAATACCGTGTTCAATGGGGTACTTCAGGGTAAGGATACCTCTCTTGGACTGGGCTTCGTCACCAACGTAGCTGTCCTTCTGTCCCATACCGACCATGACACCCTGGAATTCAATACATTCATTAGCACGTGCAAACAGATTACAATGACCAAAGAAGCAAAGAGCCCATTGTAACAAACAAAATTAAAGTTATGAATCTCACCTGGTGCCTTGGTCGGCCGACGATTGAGGGGAAGACGGCCCTGGGAGCGTCGTCTCCGGCAAAGCCGGCCTTGCACATACCGGACCCATTGTCCACAACGAGGGCAGCAACATCGTCGTCACACATGTTGATAAATTAGTAACTGCGCAAAAGAGAGGAACAAACGGATTAATTACAGGCAATTAAACACCGGAGAGAGCAATGGTCAGGAGTCGCGAGAGACGCTGCCTCGTGGCGTCCCGGGCAAGTGCCACACCCTAACGGCCACACCGGAGCCGGCCCCGGCCGGAGGAGAGACCCACCCACCCCTCGCTGGCTCAAAGATACCTGCGCACGCCCAACTAGACCCCACACGGCTACACAAACCCGAACACGAGGCCCAAGCGAAGCCCGGAAAGAGGCCGACCGGAGCTGGCCTACGGGCCACGGAGGCAAGGGGAGAAGGGCTTCGACCTCTGGAACATTCCAGCCCAAGACGCCGGTCGCACCGAGCCGCTCCGAGCCACGCCAAGCGAGCGGCTGGGCTGCGTCAGAAAAAGTTTCGGCCCGGAGCCGTCCCCGCTTTCGACAGCCGCCCGAAGGGTGGACCCTCGGAGGCAGCCCAGCCGGCCGGCTCGGAGCGGAGCCTACAGCCTAGGCTGGGGGGAGGGGTGGCGTGGCAGCCCGAGCCAACCGGCCCGACCCTCCACGCCCAAGCCACTCGAAATCTCACAGCCGAAAAACCGTTGAATTTCAAAAGATGAGCGAAGGGGTAATCCAAATGGGCGGACAGCAAGTCCAAAATCGCACGAGGCACAGCACTCTGATAATCCAAGTGAGGCACAGCACTGGAGGCGTAATCCAAAAGGCACACGGGCACAACACTGCTGGTATTCGAACAGCAAAGTTCGGATGAAACTAGTGTCCAACACTGCACTGGGTCGCAAGTAATGTCCAAAGAGCGCCCAGGCCACTGCAAGCCGCCGGGCCCCGCCCATGCCAAGGCACGAGGCCGTCGCACTGCACCGTCAAATCCAGAGCGGGTCGATGGCGAAATCGGCGAAATCCAAACGAGAGGCGCGCACAACACAAAACTCCAATAATCCAAAAGTGGGACACGGCACAAGACACTTACTAGGATTTACGAAAGGTATGTACAAGAGGTGATGTTTCACTAAGCGATGGTAGCACCAGACTGACTCGGGTGCCCGGCCGTTGGAACAGTAATATAAAGGCAGCCGCGCCCCCTCCCCTCCAGCGCCGCTAGCGGCTCCCCCTCCACCGCCGCTCCTCCA
>NW_026267163.1:1981076-1983173 GCF_000697945.3 Frankliniella occidentalis
AATTTGAGGGAAAATTTTGCGCCCTAAAGTAAAACGAAATCCACATTTCATCCAAAAGAAAGTTTAGTGTTTGATATTGCAGAGCCAGTGGGTGTGTCCCCCCCCCCCCTCTCCCTTACCGCGAGGCGCGCGGCAGTTGTTCGCCTTAGAAGTCCTCCCCTGCGCGGTACTTCACCACGGCGCTGGCCGGGACAACGCCCAATATAGCGATGGAGCGTGCCGGCCGCGCCCGCCGCCCCGCGGTCCCGGTCGTCGTGTCCCCGCGGTGTCTGTCCTCATGGGGAAGACAGCGGCCCCGCCAGGTCCCGCGCGGTCCCCCCGATTGCATTCGATTCCATCCATCAGCCGCTCCCGTCACGTCACACAGCCTCGCAGCCCCGCGCACACACCCACAGTGTCGGATCGCACTCCTTGTACGGGCCAGCCCAATTAGGACTAATCAGATGTATCCGGCGGGGCGCGGCGGGGCGCGGGGCGCGGCGGGGTGCGGCGGGGCGGGGTGGGGCGCGGCGGTCGCATCGAGCAGTGCTTGCGTACAAACTCGGAGCGCGCACGCACGCACGCACGCACGCACGTAATGGAGTGCACGACGAGCCCGCTTGGCCTTGAGCAAGAGATCTGCTTGCTCGCTGCTGCTGCTCTGCGCACCGTCACTCCCTGTAATGAATAATACAAAGATTTGAATCACATTTTAAAATCCCCTCCCGCGCGAGCACAGACAGGAAAGCACAAGTGTATAGAGCCTGGCGTGTCCCGTCAGGCTCGCGGGGGCAGCCAGCCCAGCAAGCCGGCCGCCGCGGTGGCGGCGCCTTTGGCGGGAAGGGGTCAGTGACAGTTGTTGCGCGCCGGGGTGGTGGGCGTGCCCCGGGCGTGCCCCCCGTACGGCATGCCCCCTGCACCAGGAGCAGCAGCCGCACCACGACCAGGCGGCCGGCCGGCCGGCGGCGGCGAGGGACTCTGTGTGCTCCATAAAAGTCCACGCGCACACCCGGCACACACCGCGCCGACCGCCGCCGGGTTCGATGCAGCGTGCAAGTATAGTGCGCTCGACCGGGCAGAGGGGCTGCAAGGGAGGAGGAGGAAGGGGAGCAGGGTGAGGGACTACTACTCGCCCCATGGCGGCTGTCACCCCGCGCGGCTGAGCAGCAGGACAAGCAGAGCGGTGTCGACATCGCCATCGTCCACGTCGCAAAGGGCATAGCGCCAGCGCCATAGGACACGCCTTGCGCGCGATGCACCCCAACCAGAGTAGAGAGACTCTGCCCGCGTAGCTCAACTAGCACTACACGCGGCCGCCGCGGAGCACACGCAAACACAACACGTGTGCGCGGCGTGTACTACACCATGGAGGGAAATTCATCAACCCCGCGGAGCGCGACGCGGCCGTTAATTTGAAAAGCGCGCGCGCCGCGCCGCGCTCTAAATCTAAAACGTTGCGTTGTTGTTACGCTGCCGGACCATCGTGTCGTGCTCGCCGCGCTCGCAGTCCCGCGCTCAGCCCCGCCCTCAGCCCCGCGCTCAGCCCCGCGCTCAGCCCCGCGCTCAGCCCCGCGCTCAGCACCGCGCTCAGCACCGCGCTCAGCATCGCGCTCAGCATCGCGCTCAGCACCGCGCTCAGACCCGCGCTCAGCCCCGCGCTGCTCTGCGTGTTCATCGCTCACTCTGCGTAATGAGGCCTGATTAGGATTAAGCCCCGACATCCTCCGGGAGAGGCGGCGGCGGCGGCGCGGTGGGGCCTTGGCTTGGCGGCGCCACAGCGACGCAAATAAGAAGCCCGGAGCAAAACGCCAAATATAGCGTGAGCTCTGCCGCGCCGCCACCGTACCGCCGCTCTCCGGTGTGTCCCCGCGGGGCGCTCCGCGGCGCGGTGCTCTGCGCGGCGGGGGCCTCGAGGGCGACGACCACCCGCACCCGCGGCCCCCGGCCTGGCGGCCCCCGGCGGCCCGGAGGTACTATAGCAACAGAGCAGCGCCTCAATCTCGTTGCCTCAATCGAATTCCCCGCCCCCGGGGTGCCGCCGCGGCACGGCGCGCCCGGGTATGAATACCCCCGGTAATAATGGCAATGGCGTGTTTGCCCGTGGCGGGGCGGGGCGTG
>NW_026267163.1:1983538-1983841 GCF_000697945.3 Frankliniella occidentalis
CCCCCCACCCATTCTCGAGGCAGTGCGGCAAAGGATGAGGCAGTAGCACATCCTTTATTGTATGGTGGGCCCCGCCGCCGTCAGCCACCACCGCCGCTGCCGCCGCCACCACCGCCGTGGCCGGAGATGGTCCGCCGTTTGTCCCATTCCATAGAGGTTTTCGCGCCATCGGAGATGGGAGGGGAGAGTCAGGTACGTGAGGTAGGGGGAGCAAACGAAAGGACTCCACCTCGAAGGCACGAAGGCGTGCGCCTCGGTCACCTTTTCACATGATTCCAAAAAATATTTTTGAAAAAAATAAAA
>NW_026267163.1:1986386-1993681 GCF_000697945.3 Frankliniella occidentalis
GGGGCGGGGCGGGAGAAATCCCTTTGCAGGGGATCACGACGGCGGCACCTCGATCCTGATCGAGAAACCCTTCCCTGCGCACCAGAGTGCGCCGTTGGCGCGGTAGGAGGAGGAGGAGGAGGAGTAGGAGGCCGAGGTTGAGGCAGGTCGGGTGAGAGGCGCTATGCTCCTTGTCGCGTTCACCGTGGGTCCCCGGGGGGCCCTAAATGACTGTGGGAGCGACACGGCTCCATCATAGGAGTGGCCCGTGGCGCGCCGGGCCGAGGCTGTGTGAGATGCTGGCCGTATAAGGTGACTGTATCGCGGTGCAGCTTCCAGGCGGCGCGGGGCGCGGTGCGCGGCGGGGCGCGGCGGGGCAGAGCGTGGCCACCGCCGTGCCCCGTCCCCGCGCGCCGGTCGCCGGCCGGTCCCTCTGGCTCCGGCTCGCATTACTGCTGATTGATTTCCAGCGAGTACTTTCGCTCGCGATGCGGCGCGGCGGCAGCGGCAGCTTGGCTTGCTTGTCCTGGTCGCGCGGGTCCCGCCCGCCGCCGCGCCGGCCGCACCGGTATTGTGGCGGCACTTCGACCTGCTCCACTGCCACTCCCTTTCCCTCCGCGCTGCTGCCTCCTGGTGCGGACGCAAAAACTCGCGTCGCTCCGGGGATCTGTGCTTATTTTGAACCCGCGGCAGCCCAAACCTTCCACCGCGGGGCTATAGCCATACGAATCGCTAACCCTCTGATTTACAGTGCAGGCCAGGAGGACGCCGGTGATTCCGTCTCGGCGGATATAACTAACGGGCTGGATGTCGCCCGGTCCGGCCGCCGGGTACCCGCTACACGACGCTAACACACACACACACACACGGCGGTGCTGTTCGGGTCCGGGACCACTCACCTGCGCCGCGGCCTGGGGAGAGAGGGGCGGAAGGTCGAGACGGGCACCCGGGCCTTCTGCTGTAGGTCAAAGGGACACGACTGGGGCGGCCTTGCATGGGGGCTGCCGCCTACAAGCGCCGGGCCGCGGGCCGCGGGTCGAAGCGGGAGCAGCAGGGGAAGGGCCCTTGGGGGTGAAAGGGGGTCCGCGATCAGGAAGTGGCACCCTCGTTGAGCGCCCCCCACTACCACCCATTTCTTCCTGCGGCTCCGACAAATGACAGAAAATGAAACGGGGGACGACGACGCCAAGCTACTACGCCGCAGCGAATGCACAATCCCGTCTCGCACTCGCTCCCCTCCCAGGTCAATGTCACTTTGATAGACCTAACTGCTCCTCATCTCCCCCTCCATGCCCTCCCTCCCTCCCTCCGTCACTCTCTGCCTCTTTCTTCCTCTGCTGAGCCCCCCACTTTCCATCTCCCTCTCTCCCCGTCACTCCCTCTTCTCGCACCCCCACTCATATCCTGTCGCTCGCGTGGCCAGGCAAATGGATGCTTTCCTTCCGTGCTCTGCTCACGCCGGCCCGGGTCAGGCGCAGCCCGCCCCGGGGTGGGTATGGGCCTCCATGTAGTGGAAGACGAGTGGAAGTGGATGAGGCCCGGCTGGAGTCCAGCCCAGGGACTCTTACCTTCTGGGTGGCCCAGCTGCGGGGGGCTGCCTTGTACTTGCACATTATGCAGTATACATCACTGCGACATTATCCCGCTTTGAATTTGTCATAAGGTACGCACTCCGCCGTGCGGTGTAGTTTCGTCCTCGCCGAGGTCGCCTACCTCCCATCCCATCGGTGGCGTGTCGTGTCGAGCTCCGCGCGGTGCCGCCCCTCCCAGCCACGAAGGTACAGTGTGCACCGTAGTACACACACCATCTTCATGCACTTTGCACCTCCTGCTCCTCTCCCCTGCTCTCCGCCGCGCGCGCATGGCGCCGCCGACGTCTGCGACGTGCAAAGTACCGACAGCGGGAAGGGGGAAAAAACACGGAAATTTGCAGCGCCGATGTCGGGGTCTGCGCTGCGCGGCCGCGGCATCACGTCATCGGCGAGGTCGTTCAAATTGTCCCGCCAGCAGCCGGGTCGGTCCCGCCACGCCCACCGGGGCCATGTTCGAGACTGTCACCCAGCTTACCGCACGCGAACCTGGCAGAGCTAGCGGGGGCCTCGGCGTCATCACGATGTCACCACGCGGAGACGGAACGGGAGACAGAGTGAAAAGAGCGCCAACACTCTCCTTTTTTTATGCAGATTACCTCGCTGACGAGGGGGAGGGGCGTGGTGGCAGGCGGGCGTACCTAGAGCCGCGAGCAGTCCGTCCGTGCCACCACGGGGTCATCAGTCATGTGAGCGAGCGCCGTGTGAGCGAGTTGTTGCTGGCGGAGGTGATGGAGGCGGTGGTAATGGCGGTGGGGCTGGGGCACTCTGCGATGATTCGAAACGGATGGCTCTGCTCGTGCATGCCACGCTACGAGGTGTGCACAGAGGAGGGTCGTGTGAGAGAGGACTGGGAAAGGGGGTGCAGCTGGAAGGTCACGACTCCCGAGCCCCCGACGAGGTGCAAGATATGTTGCGGTGTGCAATGCAAAGCATTCGTGTAGCTCGGAAGTTTAGCGATAAACACAGACTGTTCACACAATTTGCTCTGTAAATTTCATTCGCATAATAATCATTCAGGGTGTCCTCCATTTGTGATAATCAAGTCATCAGTCGAGTAAATTCCAAATTCAGAGACTGTGTACCGCTGCAGCCGTGTGGTCAGTGTGGTCAGTAACATGGCGTTCTGTGGCCCCGAGAGAGTACCCGACGCAAAATTTTCTGTATGCTATTAGGTTGTTTTTAGTTTGTCATGACGAACAGAAACGTACTAGTAGCGACCTCCTGCTAGCAGGTCGCTGTATGTTCGTCAAGGTGCGTCAAAAGTTCGCATATGTATCACTTTGCACCATCTGCCAAACTGAAAGCGAACATAGTTCGTTTTCCCGGGGTATGCTGCCAGTGCGCTGAGTGTTCGCTTGCAGTACGCCAAATGTTCGTTTTCAGTACGCTCTAGATGCACATTGGATGTAGGAATCTGGGGGGGGGGGGCAATATGCATCCGTGGGTGCAGCTGGGGGTGCAGCCGTGGTGGGGCTGCGGTAGGGGGTGTGAGTAGGGCAGTACCCGGGGGTAGGAGATGTGCGGGGCGGGTAGGCAGCGGTATTCCGATAGCCAAAAAGGAAAATATTTCTTTTGAGGTTATTATCGATCGTTACCTTTCCCTGGCCCCCTCCCTCTTCCTCTACTTCACCGTAGTAATTTCATTTAACGACAGTTAATTGGAAAGTACTTTACCTTTGCTGGGACTCGAACCTCGGTCATCCGAGTTAGGAACCCGTCGCCTTGACCACTAGACCACGAGTTCGCCGGTAAGGGGACCGTGTCCGATACCGGGGTCCCTCCTCGGCCAGCCTTGGGGCTCTACGGGCCAGAAGAGTATTACCGACGAACCGCGAGCGACCTGAAAGCGTACTGAAGTCCCCCTCTTCGCGACGCGAGCAGAACGCACACATAAAGTGAACAAATTATTTTGCGGCGGGCACTGACTGACAATGTACTGTTTTGTGCGTAGCTGCGTACAACTGTCAACATACATAACCTACGTAAAAAAATTGTACGTAACTATGTACAATATTGCACGTAATTATGCATAATATCGCTTAAAATTGTGCGTACAGAACATATGTGCATAGTTGTACGGAGGTATGCGTCCTCGCTCTCTACGAGTGCGTCCTCTCTGCGACTTCAACTCGTATGTAGACTGACGTGGTCGCTGTGTCCAGCTGCCAAAGTGTGCAGTGTGCAGTGCAGAGGAGCCGTCGGGGCCCCCCCATCGTTGTCCTCTGCTGCTCTCAAGTGCGCCGGTCTAGGGATTAGCGCTAGCCCCCGGCCGGGGTTTCCTGGGAAGGAAAATACCCCGACTACCCGGGGCTCTCCAGGTGAACCGAAAGCGTACTGGGGTCGCTCTGTTTGTCTCGGAGCGACTTGAAAACATATTCAGGTCGCTCTGTCTGCGCATGGAGCGACTCGATGACGGACAAAGGTCGCTCCGGCGCGAACCTCCGGCGAATCTTGGCGATACGTCGCCCAGGACCCTGACGAACCTCGGCGACCCATCGGCGCATCGAGCGCGACCCTCCGCGAACCGATAGCGTACCGAAAGCATACCAAAAGCAAACAAATCTTTTTGCGTCGGGTAGGCAACCCACCCGCACGCTTGCGTGCCGGTACAGCATAACCTTTTCGTAAGTACAAATGGGTTGGGCGGTGTTGGGCCACACTGGACTATTTATTATTATTTTTTGTGAGGCCATCAAGATGCAGCCGTTGCCTTGAATTCGATCGCCGCCGGTCCCGGTCGATCTAGTATGTTCTTCTGTGCGTGGCCCGCAGTGATAGAGAAGCGCGCGGCTGAGCCGCACGCGGTGGCCAAACCAACCACGCCGTGTCGGTTAGCGAGCGCCTCCTAACTGACTTACTTCGAATGTGTGCCGAGCCCGAGCTGCGCCACCCGCACCTGTGCCTCTGCTTCAAGACTCATCCGCAAAAAAAGAAAACAAAAAAACAACCACACCAATTTCTGAGTTTTTTGGATAAATCTTATCGCTCGCTGCTTCCTTTCCTTATTTGGCGCGCGTTAATTTGTCTGATGCTTCCCCAAACTGTAATGTAAGCAATTAGGCGCGCCAGTCATGTCCAGCGCCACTGATGAGCGGATGATACTTTCTACGCAGCCGAGCTGCCGAGGGGCGTAGGTCACACAGCCCGCGGGGAGGAGAGGAGTTTCTCGGCAGACGAGACGGGCAGCACGAGCGGATTATGAATTCTTTTTTGGCCAAGCCGCCAGGCCAGACCTCGCCGAGCCAAACCAACGCCACGCTACGCCACGCGCGCGGAGAAGAGAGAGGAGGCATGATTGGCTGGACTTGCAGCCCGCTGACCATAACGCCTCCGAGTTAGGTAATTAAGCTCTACACGGGTAACGCTGCACGGCCTGCACGGCCTGCCCAAGGGCCTGCATGGCCTCTGCTCGTGCGTTGGAAACAAGGAGAGTCCAACAACAGCAATGCGCGCGTATATACCTCTCCCTCTCTCCCTCTTCTCTGTCTCACTCTTTCTCGCCTCCAGCGCTCTGTAGCCGCACCTAGAAAGCGGTTCATTTCTAGAGCTCGCGCGCACAACAATTTTCGTCTGGTTTTTCAGCCTATGCGTTGCGCGGGCGGGGCAGGGCGGGGCCGGCGGGGCGGGGCGCGGTCGTCTTGTTTACACCCTAGCTCCCGGCCGACGCGGCCCCCGAGCGCGTTAGGGTGGGTCGCGCCGTGTGTGATGTTGGTGTGGGCAGGGTGGCGGCCGGGGAGGTGCCCTAGCCCTGCAGGGCGCTACAGGGGCTTCCGACCAAGTCCAAGGGAGGCGCGCGCGCACAGGCCAGAGAGGCCGCGAGCCGAGCTAAGGGAGCTCACGACCCCTACAACATCCCACCCGGCGTCCTATACCACAAAAATATTTGAAAATAGCACAATTTACAAGCAGTGTACCATTTATCCGTCGAGAAGCCAGCACCACCGCCTTACGCTGCCGTCCGGCCGTATACTCTGTGGGCTCGGCCCTTTAATACACAACAACACCCGCTTCCTCTGCAGCTGATGCTTGTAATCCCTCACGACGACGCGCCTTCCACTTACGGGCCGCGACCCCGCAGTCACGGAGCCCGTCACCCGGCCGGCCAGCCACGCGCCGCAGAGTAGGGAGTAGGGGGGTTTGATTTAGGCAACCGGGCGCAGAGGATACTGTACGCGCCTGCGTGGGCGGAGGGCACAGCAGGGCGCGCGGGGAGGTTGAGGTTGAGGGAGAGGTTGAGTGATTGAGGAAGACAGCCGCCTGGCATTTAGGCGCGCGCTTAAAATGCTCATGACATGACCCCACACGCACGCCGCCTTTGGCCCTTCGGGAGAGAGAGAACCATTTGGGGACTTTCTCTCCAGGGCCCTCTACTCCTGGTTCAAGAACACGCCGCGCACGGCCGAGCCGGGGTCGAGGGGAGGGGAGGGCGAGGGTGATGACACAGCGGCCGGACGGCGAGGTCGCAGCCCGCCACGGCGGCCTATGTCGACGGCCCATGGCAACGGCCGGCAACGGCCTACGGCGCATGGCTACCATACAGCTTATGGCTATGGCCACGGCTCGTCCCGGCCGTCCCGGCATAGCCCACATCACATCGCGGCTGCCCCCATCCCATGTGTGTCTGTCTACACAGCGTTGCCCTATTTCGGGGCCGCGGCTGGCGGCTCATTGGACGAGGTTGAGGCCCGGCGGCCGCCGCTGGTGCCGCTGCTCTCTGTTGTGTCCGCGAGAGTTATTGGGGCGGGTCAGTGCAGTGAGAGCAAGGCCGGCTGCCGCTGCCGCCGCTGCGAAGGCGAAGGCGTGCCAGCAGCCGGAGGTTGTGGTGTGCAGCAGAGTGCACTCCTTGATGATGAGGAGGCAGGCAGGCGACCGCGCCCCGACGGCGCCGCCGTCGTCGTCTTCTGCCCCGACATGACTCACCCGGTCAAACTCTCGCCTCCTTCCTCCACTTCGCGCGCCATATCGATCCCAACAACTGCACGGCCCAACGGCCAGGGCGTGGCGGGGCAGGGTGGGGCGGTGGGAGGTGCCCAATTCATTCGGCACATGTGCCATGTGCCCCTCCTGCGCTGAGTCAACGCGGCGCTCCGCTCCACCACCGCAGAGGGAGCGCTGGCGTGAGTCACGCGTGCGAACTTATGGCGCTTCAAGTATATAGTGCACGTCCGTGATGCAGAAGCAGGCGCCCCCTGCGGTCCCTCTGGCCCCCGGAGGCCACGCCAGACCGACGCCCCCTCCTGGACCAGGACCAGACCGGAGTGACTCGACGGGACGGGGACGTGCGCCCCGATGACGGTGTCCCCCGCGGTCCCCCCAACACACATCGACTCCGGGAAATGCGGCGCGGATTTCCTGGTATCAGCATCCCAGCAAGGAGCCGGCAGCAGCAGCCGCGGCCCCGGCAAGGCCCGGCTCGGTGACTCACGCAGCGCGTCAGCTGATCGAACCGGAGCGGGCCGCGGTGCGCGGGCGCGCGGCGGGTGGTGGCGGCGGGTGGCGGGGCTGGCGGGGCATGTCGGGCGGGTCCCCGGAGCAGCAGCCTGGCGCATAGTCTGGGTGTCCAAGGGGTTGGTAGGCTGTGGCAGGCTGCAGGGGTTGTTCTCGGTGACCAGCGCAGTGACCAGCACGAGGAGGGACGCCTTTAGCGGGCGGGGTCGTCCCCTAAGTGAAGCCACCGCGACGGCACGGGCAGGGCACTAATCAAGTCCTCCTCCCCCCCCCCCC
>NW_026267163.1:1993731-2004338 GCF_000697945.3 Frankliniella occidentalis
CCCCCCCACTACACCTCCACAGCCACCCCCGGCCACCCCCATGCCGCGAGGCCGCCCCGACGACAGACCCTCCCCTGATTGTGATGAAAATGCGAACACGGTCAGCTCTATGGGCCGCCCCTTGCCCTCGCTGGGGGCGGGGGCGGGAGGCGGCCGTCCTTCCTCACCCCCGCCGCCATACCGCCCGCGGGGGTGGGCGCGTGGCGTGGGCGTTGTCCCTCCCTTCCCGGGTCGGGTCGCGACCCCGCCGCCGCCGCCGCCGCCGGAAGTGCACAGGCACCAGAGAGGTCCGCTGGGTCGCCTCCGGTGTGTCCCTAGGAAAACATCCCAGGGGGTGCCGACTGAAATGCCTCGGAGCAGGAGGCAGTAAGTACAGTGCCAGTGCCGCGTCCACGTCCACGTGTGCGTCAGCCGCTGCGCGCGGCGTCACGCCTGCGTTACGTAACCCGCTCGGCGAGCACGGCCGTGCTGCCATCGTCGTCGGGGCGCCGGCGTCGTCGTCGTTGTCGTGGACGTGCCCCTGCATCGCCGGGACCATCGGTAAAACGTGTACTCCAGTTTAGCACGGCTATGGCAATGATGAAAAGAGTTCTTTTTGCCGCGCCGCTCCCAAGGGGGGGAGATGCGGGAGGTCGGCGTGGAGATCACGCACGGGATAAGCAGAACCGTGCACGATATTGTTATCACCATGCACATCGCCGCCGTCATAGCCGTCATGGGGGTCGCGCCCGGCCGCGCCCGCCGCTCTGCTGAGAGGGTGCTAATCTACCAAATGCCCACAGAAATGTCACACTCAAGTCCTCGTCGGCGGCGCACGCGAGGGTGGTGGCCGGCCGACATATGAGGGTGCGGAGGGGATGCGATACGGGCGAGGGGCACGTCACCATGCGGATATGAGTGTGTGTGTGTACACTGACTGGAAGTAAAGTCAGAAGATTGGTCATGATCGGAAAATGAGTAGGTGCGATTGGAGAAATGACTACGAATGTGACTAAAAGTTCACTGGATCCGCCGGAAAAGGCCTCTGCCCGACGACGACGACCATGAGCGTGCTCGCCTCCGACTTCCCTTATCTCCGGGCGCCGAGGAGCATCGCGTCACCACCAGGAGTGGAACCGCGGCGACGGTGTTGACCGGCCGGCTGACCTTCACCGCGCCGCCGCCGCGGCTGACCCCCGCCCGGGCCGCACCCGCCGTCACGTCGGCTGGAGACGCGACACTCGCCACTACTACTACTACTGCAGGTCGCGGGGCGCTCCACGGCGGCGGCCGCGCGGCGAACACCGCGTCCTAACCGTTCTAATTAACGACCAAAAGGGCATCTCTGCTGGCGCCGCAAACGGGCAAGGGCAGCAAGCCGAAAAATGTAGCAGCGGCGTGACGTCGGCGGAGACCACCACACTTTCACCCGGTTAGCATAGCGAAGCATAGCGAAGCATGGCTTATCGCAAATCTCATTACCGCGAGGCCCACGGCCCACGGACCGGGCTGCTCGTATTTCGGCGGAGGCGCGTGCTCCACGGCGTCTAATTATTTCAGTCGGTAGGCTTGTTTTGCGGTTCTTCGTGCATTTTTGTGAGGCTGGGGCGGGGAGGGGCGGCGGGTGGTGGGGTGTGGCGTGGCGGGCGGGGTGAGGCGTGGCGGGCGGGGCGGGGCGCCGCGCGTCGCAGGCATCACGGGACGGACCCTGGACTCTGCCTGAAAAGAGTTCTGCATTCTTACATTCCATCATCCCATCCCTCTCTTCCTCCTCTGCTGTCGCATCGTCTACCGCTCGCTGTCCTCTTCCTCGTCTTGTGTGCGACTCGCGGGTGTGCTGTGTGCTGCTGCTGATTCTCCTCAGGGATATACCACCGCCTTCCTTCACCGCTCCGCCCCGCCGCGGTCCAGCCGCAGACCATGGGGGGCATTATTCCCCCGACAGCTACCGGCCGAGACCAAGTCAGGGACCCTGCTGGCGCGACACAAGGGCTTCTGTGTTCAGCTGGCCGATGCCATGATCTGTCATGGGTCGTGGTAGTGCCCGGTCTTGTTGTCCCGGGCCCCGGCTGGGCCGCGCGCGCGTCCCCAAGGTCGGCGCCCCGCCGCCCGTCCACCCCGCCCCGCGACGCCAGGCACCCGTTCCCTGATGTCACTCCTCGATATAAGCTGCCTCGCTCGATCGTCTGCTCGACCTGGACCTGGACCCCTGCTCGGCGCGAGGAGCTGCTCGCCAACGGGGCGAGCTTTTCTCCTCGGCCTCGCTCTTCATCAGCGGGGACCGGATCCGAGAGCGCCGCCGGACTACCCGGGCCCCGGCTCGCACCGAACAGAACAACAACGGCGGCCCACCGGCGGACGAGCGTGGAGGGTACTTTGGCGCTGGGAATGAAATACCTGAGCGGGTGCGCATTGTGTATGCAAGGTGGCAGCCCGACGCCGGAAGCCCGGCGCGAGGCTATAACTCGGACTGCGCACCCCAGCGCCGCCGGCCACCGAGCGCCGCCCCCGCGCCGCCCCTCTTCCGCGCACTCGTCATAAAAATGTTGTCCCCTCATCAGCACGCCGAGCATCGCGGCGGTGAGCTCGGCGAGGGCGGGCTCCAGTGGGGCGGCGCGGCGGCGCGGGAAGGTGCCGGCGAGACGAGGCGAGGCTCCCCCCGGATACACATCACACACACGGCGAGACTTGAGGGGGGCATGTTGTCCTTGGGGTGACCCTGAGGAGGGCAGGAGACTGCTGAGGTGAGGTGAGCGCGTATCGGCAGGACACGCGGCGCGGGTGGAGGGTGGGTGCGAGGAAGGGGGGGAGAGAGCCCCGCCAGCACTCCCAGGGCGCTCTATCTCTATGCGCCCTGCGCTGCGTCGCGCGGGACGGAGGTGGATAGTGAATGTAGCACACATGGCGGCCATTTTGGAGCGTCGCCGTCGCCGTCGGTGTCTCCTCGCCGGACGGGCATACGACGCCTGTTTAACGAATGACGTCAGCCGGTCTGCTCGCGCGCGGTGTGCGCGCATCCGCGGGCCGTGGCGTGGCGTGACCGGGCGAGAAGTGGCTCTTGCTGAGGTGGCACGGCATCGGCGCCCCCGAGGCTCGGTCGGTGGGGCCGGGGCTCAAGTAGCCGTGGCCAGCGCGCAGAGGCACGCCGCGCCCCGCCACGCCGCGGCTCGCCTGGAGGGCGAGAATACCCGCACACAGAACTGGTTCCTACAGGGGGAGACGAAGGCCACGATGAGCATCGCGCGCGGTCCCAGCCAAGAGGGTACCCGCGGCCGAGCCGGCCGGGGGGTACCGACGAGTACCCAGCGGGCACCACCACCAACGACTGGCCGGAGCGCAGCGGCGTTGCCAAAACGGGCAGAAGACGCGCGGCAACGCGGTGGTGGCCGCGTGCCCTGGCCGTGCCCTCGTGGTGCCCTCGCGGTGCCCGGCCCGCGCCCTCCGCTGCTGCTGCCCCCCGGGCCGCTGGTCCAGTTGGTACAGTGCATGTCGTCGCGGCGGCGCGAGCGAGTGGTGAGGTGACGGCGCAGGAATGCTGCCGCCACCTGGCCTGGTGGCGTCGCGGACAGCTGGTCGCGCCCCGCCGCCGAGTAGCTCGCCGAGGCCCTCGCGGTGGTCCCTCTTGGACCTCGTTCTCGACGGCCCGGCCGGCGCGGCGCCGTAGCGAGTGCGCGGGGAGTGCTTCACGTACGTTCGTACGGCGGCGGCGGCCCGCGAAGAGGATCCCAGAGAAAGTGGGGGCCGCGAGTGGCGGGGCGGGGCGAGGCGCGGTTTCCACGCTCTTCTCCACACTGCAGCCGCGGCCTGGCCCGGGCGCCGCCGCGGGGTCCTCTTCGGGGTCCCTCAGCCTCCCTCCTGGCCCCGCGCCGCCGGTGCCCGTGACGACGCACGCCTGTCCAGGTCCAGGCAGTCTGCATATCTCCGCCCGTTTGTCATAGCTCTCTGCCGTCGGCGGAGAAAGACAGATGGACCGACAAACAGACTGAAGAAGAATCCTAGAGGAGGCGGAACTGACCAGCCCCGGTCCCCAGTTCGACCCACTAGCCGCACACACACACACAAACACACAGACACACACAAACACACACACTTTCATGGCGTCTTTTTATTTTATCACCACCGGATCCGCGAGCGAGCGGTCGAGCGGTGTTGTGTGAGTGGAGGAGAGAAGGGTGAGTGGCGGACTGAGAGAGGGAAAGAGCGCGCGCGCGTAGGGACTCAATAATAACTCAATCATCAAACTTTCAAAATACTAACAGCAGAAAAAAATGCTGCAGCTGAGCCGGGCAGCGGCGGCGGCAGCGCGACACACACACGGGAGAGTTGGACAGGTGGTGTATAAAACTGCCTTGGGGCCGCGCGCGCGTGAGAGCAGCAGCAGCAGCGGGACTTCCCTGTAAAGCACACCGCCAGCAGCAGCAGCACCGCTCGCTCGCTCAGCTCGGCTCGAATCAGCTGGTGGTGCAGGCCCGGTGTACTCCTTCGCGCTTACCAGGCAGTCTAGTCAGCCAGCTACCCGCACCCCCCCCCTCTTCCCCGCCACGGATTCCACCTTGCAGCAGCAGCTGCCGCGCACGCCGCCGCCGCTCTCTTATCGCCGTGCTAAATACCAGGCCCTCCTGCAGCAGCTGCAGCTGCAAGCGGATGCAGCTAGCTAGGTGCAGCAGCAGCTGTGTCCCGGAACAATGATTTTGGTATTGCTCCGCGCGCTTGCTCATGATTTGACGACCCCTTCTCCTCCTCCTCATCCCATCCTCCCCTCCCCGCAGAGGGGTCCGTGCCCCATCCTGCTGCAGGCACTGCAGAAAAGCAAAGCAGCTCTCGTAATTGCGGCAAATACCATCCCGACGACCCTGCTGTCATTTTCTCTATCATTTTATTTCACCAACTCTCCTTGTGCAAATTCCTCCCGATCATCTCTCTCTCGCTCTGCATCCATCGCCATTTTTCGCCCCGGCGTCGTCGTCGTCGTGGCATCGCCGCATGACTTCTTCTCCGCCGACGTTATGGCAGAGCTGCGATGGTTCGTGACCGGACACTCCATGATGGGGCCATCTCTCCAGCGTGATGCACTTGCGATAGTTTTTCTTGCGATGATGCAACGTTGCAAAGAAATCGCCAGGTAAAATATGGTCACTTGCGCGAGAAACGCAATGGTGGTGACTCTCGCAGAAAGCGAGAGGGCGCGTGAAGGTGCGGGGCTATGGAACGCCTGCCGGAGGTGACTTCTCTAGAGAGACATTTTCGTGCAGGCAAAGGCTGTGGTCAGGCGCGCGGGGCTGGTGGGTCCGACCGACGGGCAGCAGCGGCAGGCCGAGAGCATTCCGTTAGGAGGCAGCTAGACACCAGTGTTGTCCAGTGCCCGTTCCGTCCAGTGTTTGGTTTGGAATGCAGAGCTGCTATACAGAGCTCTGGTGGGGCGCGGTGCGGCGGGGCGGGGCCGCGGGAGGGGAAGGACGTGACTGTACGGCGACGCGGGCGAGAGAGGAGGCCGGCATCGGGCTGCCGGCGACGGTCGGTATGCAGGAAGCAATAAGCCTAAGTGAATAAGCTTGAATCTTCCGCACCGTTTGGATGATGTTTCATTGCAGCGAGCGCGAGCGGGAGATGGAGGTGAGCAGCGAGCAGTGGGGGAAGTGTGAAAGGGGACCCCCTCCTCTCCTCCAGGATCCATAGGTGAGAGCTGCTGGGCGCTGTGACCTTGAGGAAGCACTGCAACTGGCATTATCTTGCCTGTGTGGTCCTCCCTCACCCTTGCAGCTCACATCAGCCCTGGCGCGGGCTGTCCTTCTGCCGCCCTCCCCCCTACCCGGTGACGTCACCGGGGACCTGGAGGAGTGTTGTGTCGTGGTGTGGGTGAGTCAGAGCGCGGCCCCGCCCCGCGCCGCGCCTCGCACCGTGCCAGAGCCGTCGTACAGTCCGCTTCCTCGATACGGCTCGGTTTTCCATCTCAACGCCTTCCTTTTGGGCGACAGGCTCTCCGAACGCCTTATCTTATCACTTCCGCGGCTCGCGCGAGCTGCTCCGGCCGCGGTCACGTCGACGCCCCGTCCTTTTCGCCCTCTGATAGTGCTGCTGAAGGAAGGCGTTGCGAGGGGAGCAGCGCAAGGGGGTGGAAAAGGCTGGCTCGAAACCTACGGACAGATCCCAAGACCTGTGGTTCATGTCGAAGTGAAGTGTACTGTACCAGCCTCGCAAGAGTCAGCTCCATTCATGTTACACGACACCTACATTTGGGACACAGAGGATGAAATACAATGAGTTACATACGGCCCCCTTGGCTATGATTATGTTCTGTAGTAGTTATACAGATCACCATGCAGGTGTACCGGCCTATGCAAACCATGGTGGTGGTGCCGCATGCTCGGCCTCGATCGGGTAGGCAACCCGCCCACACGCCTGCACGCCGTACAGCATAACCTGCACGGCGGGTCCACTCGTCCGTGGGCCAACCAAGCTCCTTGTTTTATATCGATTTTATTTTGACAGAGTATAGGGCTCCACCGATGCACCTCCCGGGTCGGCGGCAGCGGTACGGTAAGGTATGCGTCCAGAGGGTCGGGGTCCTCATGACGACCCACGACCCCAGGCGTGCGACCATCGGCCCGAGGCCCGCGTTGCGGTGCCGGTCCGGTGCCGGTGTGCCTGGTGCTAATTCTATCACTGTGCTGCCATAGCAGTGCCGGTGCCGCGACCCATATCAGTGCAGCAGGGGGCCGCGGCCCGCGGGGGCCTGAGAGAGAGGTATGCTCGCGGGGGCCGAGCCGGGACTTTGGAGAGGAGCTTCGCCTGGACGGGCAGCAGGATGCGGTGATTCTAGTACGCGGAATTTCCCTTCCTCGTAAACACTCTATACAATATACATGTCTCCTTGGAATCTCGCTTTTTCTGTTTTTGTTTGGTGGTGAGATGAGAGGGCAGGGGGCGGGGCAAGGGGGAGAGAGGTAACGTGTAGAAGATTCTTTTTTTCGTCTGCTTGATGAGTGGAAGGGTTGGGACTGCTCCACGAAGCGTGGCGTGGCGAGGCGTGGCGCGGCAGGCGGGGAATGGCTTCAAATTAGCACCGAGCTAGCACAACTCTAAGTAGGCGCAGCCAGCAGGGACGACGTGTAACCCACGGGCCGCGGGAGAAGAAGAGCAAGTGGTTTTGGAGGCGTGGCGGGGCGTGGCAGTGGCGTGGCGTGGAGCTCGGCGGCATCGCGTCACGCGGAGGGCGTGCCCGCGGGTGAGGGGGCACGGGGAAGGGGGGCACGGCACCCGATGTTGCCGGCTGTGTTTCACGGAGAGTGAACGAACCCGGTCGCCGTCACCGCGACATCCACGGCCGTGTCAGAAGGAGAGAAGGAGAGAAATGCACACATATGACGTCCACCAGGCGTTATGTAAAGGACACGCGACACATTGAGTTCGGACCGGGCACAAAAATCACTGCGTAGATACACACGAACCTGCCGGAAAAGTCCAGACACCTCCTTGTTGGCCCTAATCGTCTGCAACTTTCGACATGTCACCAACGCGCTGTCACCCGCGCGCGATGGAGGATTTCAAATGGCTTATGGTTAATACCCTGCTGTGCTGTTGCCACCGCCGAGGGAGCATAGCAGCAGGAGAAACCCGCGCGCGAGCAGGACACGATAATCCCAACAACAGAATCGCGAGCCGCGGAGGGAGGTGAGGTGAGGGGTGAGAGGGGGGTGGGTCACTGCGAGCAAACACATTAGCTGACCACACCGCGGGAGGCGATGAGGTGAGGGGACCCATCTGCATAGAGGCGTCGTGCGGCACACAGTATGCGGCGGCGGCCCCGCCCAGCACAGCGCCGCACAGCGCGGCCGCCGCGGAAGGTTTTTACTTTCTTTATAATAGCGGCGGGGAGGGAAAGCTCTTTGCTCTTTCCGAGTGGCTCTTTCCATTTAGGTATGCGCTGCGCTCTGTGCTGCGGTCTGCATACCGCCGGCGCACACGAGCAGCAACAATGTGTGTACTTTACTCGTGTAACACGTTGTAGGGGCGCGCGCAAAAGCGCTGCCGGGCGGCCGCACTGTGTTGTTGTGAACAACGCCGCCGTGTGCGTTTGAATAGCATGGACTGGAATGGAATGAATGAAGTGTGTAACACTTTGAAATGATGGTAATATGACTGACGCGGCCAGCGTCACATTGTCGTCGATTTGCATGGGGAGTGGAGTGGCCTGGAGGAGGAGCGGGGCCATAACCTGGAAAGCAGCTCAAGGGCCAAAGGGCCTAACCACTGCAGCGCAGTGAAAACCTGAGCCGAGACAGCGTCGTCGCATCCTTCGGGAGGGCGGGGCGGGGCGTGGCGGGGCGCTGCCGGCGGCGTGGCCCTGCGAGGAGGGCCCCCGGAGGCCCCGAGGCGGAGTTTGTCCTCATCTGCATACCGACGACTGAAAGAAGCGACCTACCCTGCCATAAAATAGAACAAGTTTTCACTAATTGGGCCCGCGATGCGACTTTGGAAATTAAATCCAAGTTTGAAGATGGTAGAAAGGACAAACTTCTGCAAAAACTTGAATAAGGAGTAGGAGGAGTATTATTCACAGAGCCAATCTTAATAAATCTCATTGGGCAATTTTCGAACCGAATAAGAGTCATCGGAAAAAGCGGTGAGCCTCTTTCTGTCTGCGTCGAGGTTTGGCAAGGTCGACTACCGTGTGACTCACGGCGGGAACCTTAGGCCCGGGGTCCGGGTTGTGTGGACCATCAGAAACAGGCCATGACGTAGCTCTGTCAATACCCCCCCCCCCCTTCCACACAACCTCTCCTTCTTCATCATATACTGCGACGCGACTCTCCTCGTCCCAACAACTCGTGTTTTTCGAAGAACAATTTGCTTTCCATGACGTCTCGATCGATGTATGCATATCTTTTTATTTCCTTTTTGTTCGCGGCCTTCTCATAGCCATAGGCGATGATCTGCGAGAACAGCACGCGTGACGTAGGCAAAGCCATGGCGCCGAGATTAAAAGCCTTATCTGCTCTCTCCTAACAGCAGGGCCGGGCCGGGCGGTGACGTGGAGCTAACGTTATCTGCGTTACGGTGCGCTACGGCTGAAAGCCACCTCGCCTGCCTGCCTGCCTGCTTGCCGCAGGTGTTGGTGCTGGTCCCAGTTATGTATTATTGTACAAGTAAGCACGTTTCTGAGACCACAGCAGAACGGAGAAAAAAAACCTCTAAAAAGCAGTGTCTACTTTAAATAAAAACGTGACAAAGGTACACTTCAGAGAAAATCATGTAGAAAATATTATCGTGAGACAAAACATCCACAGAAAGGTGTGTAGCAAAAATATATTATATACGGATCAAAAATCGTCACAATCGTAACGCTTGAATTCATCTTTTTCGTGGACTGACTGAATCTTGTCCACACTTATCTGAGAGTATGGCAATAAGGTTGCCACTCACAATCTTGTCTGACTTCGGTCGTTCAGTAAAGTCTCGTCCACTGTGCCCGTGGCGCGCCTGGCGGGTCCGAGGTAGGCAATCCACCTCACACCCGTGCGCTGGCTACGGCCTACCAGGCGGGCGTCTTGCCGCGGGGGCCACTCCCCTGTCCTGCTGGGTTGGGTACTATCAGCCCATATGTGTGTGCCTGCCCAAGCCCACCACCCCCTGCACCGCCACTACCCAAACGCTCGAAATAACACACAGACACACAGAGCCGGTGCGCAGCTGTGCACAGCCTCCGTGCTCCAGACCGTGTGGCCGTGGCGGTGGTCCATACGCCCTGCATGCGGGTCACACAAACAGTCTGCCCGGGCCTCTCCTCTCCTCTCCGAGAGCCCAAAGGCCCGCCGAGGCCGCGACCGGGAGACCAGCAAACAACAACCTTGTTGCGATTGGAGCCCATCCCATCGGCCTGGTGGCCTCGCCGGGTCAACCGCCCCCCTATATTGCTTTTTGGAGGCGTGGCGTGGCGTGGCGGACCGGGTCAGACGCTCGCGGGGTGATGATAAGACGCGGGAATGTGACCTTGACGGGGCGTATATGTCGAGCCGTTTGTTTTTTGCATCGCCGAGAGCCGTCGTTGCATACCGCTGGGCATGATAAGAGCTAGGCGGGGAGGGGGTGCAGCGATAGTTTGTGGCTCGAGGCGGGGCTCGAACCCGCCACCACCGCCGCGGCCGATACGGGCGCGGCGGCGCGGGGGAGGTCACCCCTAGGGTCGCCCCCTCCCTCTCTCTCTTCTCTTCTCTCCAGTGATGAACTATGTAGCAGACGTAGCGCGCGGTGTGCTGCTGCGCCCCGAAGAAAAGTTCTCCTCTCTCTTTTTTTCGGCTCCCACGTGGCGCGCAGCCAGACAGGGGTGGCGCTGGGGTCCGAGCCCCGCCGAGCCCCGCCACGCCTCGCCACGCCCCGCCACGCCCCGTCGCTATGGCTTCTCTCTGCTCCCGCGGAGCTTGCTACGTGTAACGCGAGCGTAGTAGCGCCCCCTGTGGGGTCGTGCGCACCCGCGCGGGGGAGGGGAGGGGCGCAACCCAACCCGACGGGCATTGACCTTCAGACCAACCCCTTACCTAGCGCAGCCCGGGCCAGGCTCCCGCCGCCGCCGCCCCCGCAGTGGTGGGGCCGAGCGGCCGCGCAGACAGCCTCTCTGCCCGCCCCGCCCC
>NW_026267163.1:2004388-2006196 GCF_000697945.3 Frankliniella occidentalis
CATCCCCACCCCGCACTTTCACTCTCGTAGTCAATGCCCCGGCTGGCTGGCGCAGCGGCGCGGTCCATGTCCTCCTGGTGGTGGTGTGGGACCTGGACCAGACAAACCCCTCAACTTTAACTGCAGCGAGGCCAACATAAAATTCACACGTAAATTTTTGTCGAAAAGAGAAACACTAAACAATGTCGTGGAATTTGCTCGTGGTAAAGCTCCGGTCACTCTGGCAGAAACAGAAGTAAGTCATTAACGTTTGGCGGAGAGAGGAGTCTGTATGGGCAGGATTGGGGAGGGGTGTGGCCGGGGATGAGTGGGAGAGGCCAAGTCCATCTGAAGGCGCCAACAGAGGCACGGCGAATCCTCCGTCGCCCAGCAGGCGCAGCACAGGTGTGTGTGTGTGTGCGTGTGTGTGTGTGTGTGTGTGTGAGTGTGTGTGTGCGAGCGTATGTGTTTTAGTACGTGCGTGCGAGAGAATTGTGATCCGCAGGAGGCAGGGCGGGGCGGTCGGTGGCTGAGTCGGGGTCGAGGGTGGCGAGGTGAGGGGTGTGGTGCGTCGCGCCGCCGCCTCGCAGTGCCGTCAGTGACGCCACTCCTCTCCACTGCGAACAACGCCCTCCAGAACGCTTATCGAGCTGCTCGGTCCAATGGTGCGCGTCATTGGTTCATTGATTGAAGGAAATTCCATGAGGAAATTGATTCATTGATTTTAAAGGACATTTACTATGGGAATTGCCTCGATTTATGGTTAGTCAAACTCGATGAATCAAAGCCAGTTCCATTGAAAATGAGATGTGATTAACTTTTCACTGGAATTTCCTTGAACCAAAGTAACCATTTCCCGAGAGTGGTGTGGAGGGCGTCGGGCGGGGCGGTGCCAATGCCGCAACACCGGTTTTCGCGGATTGATTCTTCTGTCAGTCCCGGTCCTCTTTTTGCGCTTTTCTTTTTCTCCCCATCCGGCCGGTGGTGGGCTGGGTGTCGTTGGCGGGGGGCGTTGTCGTCGTTGGCTTGGCTTGTCTCCTCGGCCCGGCCCGGCCCCGGACTGCCCAAGTCCTCTCGATCGAGCTGCAGCAGCAGCAGGGCGCGGCGGGGTGTGGCAGGGCGTGGTGGCATCCTGCCTGCGAATGGAGACGTCCCCGTGTTGGTCCGCGGCGGGGACGGGATTGTCTGCCCATCCGGACTTTTATCGATTCTCATGACTGCTGCTGCTGCCGCTGCCGCTGCCGCGCCGCCGCCGTGAGGCCACGCCCAGCACAGAGCGACGCGATGCAGCGGTGCAACGCGCTGCATGCCATGAAGGCCGAGGCGATTGTCAGGCCATTACTCTGCGTGTGTATGTGTGTGTAAATGTGTGTGTGTGAGTGTGTGTGTTTTCGGCGGCCAGCTCGACTTTATGGTGGATTACTTCCACTGCTGACCACTCACTGCTTCCACCCCTCACCGCCGCGGTACCTGCATCGCCTACCCACTGCTGCAGCTGCCTTGCGCTGTTATTGCACTGGTGAAGTCTAATAAGTTCATTTTCCAATTGTTTAAAAACTTCCACATAAAGTTATTGTGGTGGAAGGTGTCGGTCGTGTGAGTGGAGGTTGGCACGACGCCTGGATTACAGCCCTGCAGGCGCCTCGTGGATCACACAGTCCGGTCAGGTGCATGTACCGCAGTGCAGTGCAGCGAGTGCATGTGGGGGTGGAAGGAGAGGAGGGAGGGGGTGAGAGGCAGCAGAGTAGGGGGAGGGGGCGCTATCTGCACTCGCAGCCTGACGCTGACAGCGAGGCATCCCGAGGCGACACATACACGGCGGGGGATGG
>NW_026267163.1:2010104-2016121 GCF_000697945.3 Frankliniella occidentalis
TCCCCCTTCCCTCACCTCCTCTACGTGCTCGCCACCGCCCAAAATATAAACTACAACCTGCGTGGCCCACGGCAGTGGCCGCACCCGCTGCTAAATGGCTCCCTTACCGGCAGCTACGCCCGCCACGCCCCGCCCCGCCACACCACGCCACGCCCTGCCACCTTCCTGTCCCGGAAGGAAGCATCTCCGGTACCCTGACGTGCAGGAGGCCACTCCGCCCCCCCCCCTCCCTCTCACACCGTCCTCTCACGTATACGACCGTGCACCGCCAAACATGGCCGGGACAGGCAGCTGCTTCAAACACCGCGCGCAGCCGCCCAGCTCGATGCGATTTGCGCGGACAAAAGTTATTGAAAAGACCCACAGAAGTACACGGCAGGTCCGGCCAGAGGACGACGTCGTTCGCGGGCTGCGCCATGCTTTTAGTTCGCGCCGATCGATTTGGCGGAACGTTCAAAACGCTACAGGAGCCCCCCGTGCGGGGGCGGCGCGCAACCCTCTCCGTTGACGTCACCGCTCCGAGGCGCGAGGGCCGGGTCGCCATCGCCGTCACCGCTTTGATACAGCAGCAGCTCCCCGTCCCCGGGCTCCGCGACACGCCCGGTGGGCGCGCCCTTCACTCTAAAGAGGGGCCCTTTAGCGCGACCTTGGCCCAGCAGCAAGGCGCCGCGGGGCCGGGGGCCCTTCCGCCGCCGAGAGGGGCGGGACGAAAAGCGAAACCAGGGCGAAGCTGTCGATGGAACAGCAGCAGCGGTGACAATTATGGTAATGTGCATACACTGCACTGTGCAGCTCGCGCTCGCGAGGCGCCGCGGAGTCTTTTGGGGGAAGGACCACAGTTACGCTCCAATTCCACTCAAAAAAATAATCATATTTGTTTTAAGTTATGGACTGTAAATGTTACCATGTATCATGTTGGTACCACGAGTTACCTCCAAAATTTGGTAGTTTTTATTCGACGACCGCACAAACGCAGGTGCATTAAAATGGAACAATCCGTGGGCATTTGTTTGGCCGCTGTGCCCATCGTAAAAGTTCTCCTTTTTTTGCAGTTCGGTTTTGTCACTTGCCCTGCCCTTCGCCCCGCGCCGCCCGCATCGCACCAATGGTTCGGCTCGGATCAGTAACTCCAACACTTCCTGTAAATGTCCCACAGCCGTGGCAGCCACACCCATCCCCCACCCGAAACACGAAACAAAACAAAACGAAACGAAATTGGGCCACGCAGAGCAGACGAGCAGCAGTCGTGATGCATACGGCAAACGACAGGTCGCCGGGCCCGTGGAGGGTGGATGCTTGGGTGGATGTGGATCGTGACAAACATGCCGAGTGTTTGTGATGTCGCTTGTTGCCATGGGCGAACTTAAGTGCAATAGGACGAAAACGCGAGGAAAAGCGTTACTTTCTACACATAACTCGCAGAGAGGTCTCGCGATACTTGAGCTCGACGATGACGCCCTAGCAACGAGATCATCGTCGGGGAGAGGATCTGGCCAACCCAACGTTGCGGTGGAAGAGCAAAGGCGAAATAACAAAATAACAACCGCCGATCGGCGAGATAATCTCTGGCCGTGGCGCCACCTACTCCCCCAGGTATGTCGCGGGGCCTAACACACTACGCCTTATCAGCTGTTATCAGCAGTGCCCGCCCGCACCACCCACCCCGATACGTGGCCATGCAGGGGATTAATCGCCAAAATAGAGAAAGGGGGGGGGGAGAGAATGAGAGGATTACCAGCCAGAGACAAGAAAACACTTGAGAGTATGGTCGGTTAGGGTCCGGCTCATACCAACGTCACTTCACTTTGAGACTAGCGGTACGGGCCAGTCCTTTTACTGTTGTGCTTCGCACAGACTAAAGTCCACCCCATCCGCCGGACGTAGAGGATAGAGTCGAGTCCCGGTGACAGTTGTAGTATACCCAGTCCAATCGTCTCGATTAGTATCATTGTCTCTATCCAACAGCTAACGAACTCACTTCGACACCGTAAATCTGCGAACGTATTAAAGACCCCACTACTGCTGCCGCCACCGCACCGCCGCCGCCGTTGCCCCTTTTGGGAGCTGACAGAGCAGGCCAAGCAGGCCCTGGCCGTGGATGGAGCGGACGCCTTATGTGCGATTGGGGGGACGGAGGAAGGAGGGGGAAGGAGAAGTGGAGGCATAACGGCGACAATATCGCAGGCAGTATGTATGTATGAGGATGGATGTGCCGAGAGTTGCCAGGCGACCGCTTATGGAGCGCGACGCGCGCGCACCGCCGCCGCGCGTTTTGCTGCGGGCGGGAGGGGTTACGACGAGCGTCGTCCGGAGAGAGAAATTATTTATTGTCTTCTGAGAGAGTGTGTTCATTAACGCGTACTGTGTGCGAAGCGATCTCCAATAACCCCCACAGCAGCCCGCAGCCGCCGGTGACGTAGGCACCCCGCACACGCGCCTTGCGTTGCGGTACAGCATAACCCTGCCGCAGCAAGGCTTTACTACTGTCGCAAAGTGCCGCGGCCGTCGTCCGCAAGAATGTAGCGTGAATTCTGGAGGAGCCGAGTTTCGCCGAGTTTCGCCGAGCTGCGCCATATTGTCGGCATTAAACTCCTGATAATCAGACCTATAACCCCCGCGCAGGGGCGCGCTGAGCCGCCGAGTCCCGCCGCCGCGCCACGCGGTTCGCCTGCAAATAAAGCTGGCTGCTTGCTCGCCGGCGCTGCTCGGCTCGCCGGCTGCTCTACTAAATCCTGCGCGGCGTTGCTGAGCCTCCTCCCTGCGGGCCTCCTCCTGCAAGCCTGCAGCAGGCCCCTGCGGGGCGCGCGCGGCCTTACAGGGTGTGCGCCACCGAGCAGTACATTCATGGTAAAACACCGCCTGGTCCGCCGCCGCCGCGCCTCCTATCCTGCAGTCAGAGCCAGCCTGCAGCGAGCTTGCTCCTCCAGGGCTATTTAGCGGCGAAAGCAGCAGCAGCAGCAGGCCCGCGTGCTCGTGCCGCTGCCGCCACCGCGCCCGGCCCAGATAAGAGCATTTTAATCTGCTTCTCCTGTCGATGGTCTTCCGCCGATACAGTACCGCGCACCCCGCGCCGCCTCCACCACCCGCACCCCCGTGGGGGCCACCACTAAGGGCCACGGGATCTTCCTAATCCGGCGGAAAGCGAAAGAGAAACTAACTCTCCATCGCGCTGCGCTCCCCTATCGGTGCAGCAGCAGCAGGGAAGAGTGTGCCCCCCCCCCCTCTCTCACACACACATACACAATGCAGGTGAGACGGCTTGAGCTTCAAATCAAAGTCATATTCATCTCCATGATGCCCATATTTGCCCGGCACTTCATATAAATCATCCTTATACGTCTCAATAACGGCCTGATCAACAGAACAAAACACACGAGCCAGATCAGAGACCATTACCGCAGTCGGTGAGCGGGGAAGCGGGGAGAGCGAGAGAGAGAGAGAGGCGGGGGGAGGGAGGGGGCAACGACGATGGAGGTGAAGGTGGTCGGAGGAGAGGGGGGAGGTGGGCAAGGGGAGGAGGTGATCCGTTGACCCAACATAGCATAGCGGAGATACACTTCCTTTCTTGGCCGCCCGATCACCTGCGCTGCGCTTGGTGTTAGCCGCCTCGCGGATGTCATCGCTGGATGTGGGATCATCCAGAAAGTACGTCCGCTTTTTTTCAAATTCTGAAATTCCTCCCGCAAATTAACGGAAACTCGGCGCCTGCGACACTCGGGGTAGGCCACCCCGCAGTACACCTATGCGCTGCAGATGAGATGTTGCCCGCCTATCAGGCGCCCAGTCGGCTGGGCTGGACGGACTGTGAGGAATTTTGAACGGTGAGTGACAGACGCACTTTTTGGATGATTCCTGCGACGAAACCATGGGCAATTGCAAGCTAATTCCACAATATTCAACGAAAGCTCGAAAAAGCGTACATGCAGTCAAAAAATCACCGCTGGTCTTAAACCAAGTACCTATCATCAGGGTAATGCAATGCGCTTCCCGGCTGAAAAAGCAATGAATGCGGGTGTACATGACCATGGCCTCATTGAATAGGTATGCAGAACATTCAAAGAATTGTCTCTTTGCGGGTGCAGAGAATGGACGACCCGAGTGAAAAGTACCGTCTAAGTTGTTGCTTTCGCTGCACTTTGACGTTCCCGCCCGCGTGAAGTAAGTGAAGTGCATGAAGTAGTGTACTATATTTGGTGAGACGCGCGGCGGGGTAGTAGGATGTTGGGAGCGGGGGGTTGGAGGGGGCAGAGCGATGTGTGTCGGTAGCCATGCGCATCGCACTGGCGCGGGGCCCATGAGAGAGGTAGGCGTGGGAAATATCAGGGCAATTCCCGCGTCCGAGGCGAAAGGGGCGCGGCGGGGGGGGGAGGGCATTGCATTGGGATTGTGAACCGATGCGTCTCATTTTCTCCCGCTCGTTGACATCACGTTCCCGTCGCACAGCAGAGGGGAAAGGGGGGAGGGGGCCGGCGGCGTTGGCCTATAGGGGGCACACCCCTCTCTGGCCTTGGAACCGATCCCCATCTCTAATTCTGCATGAATGGCGCATGGGGCCGTTTTGAACGCCATTGTCGCCGCCGCGCCGGCCGTGCCCGACGCCCGACGCCGACGATGAGGGGGCGGTGGGTGGGGCGGTGGACGCGGGGGTAGTTTAGTCGAGCTGGTGGTGGCCCGGGGGGGGGGGCACGTGATCAACATACCCAACTCCATGGGCGCCGGTGGGAACCAAACTTAAGTTTCGCTGTACGCCGTCTACAGGGGCGAGCAGGGTGTCGGCGACGGGCGTCCAACTCGAGTCCAACCCCTCGCCGCCTCCGCCCACGTCCGTCGTCCCTCCGCCCTCTGTCACGCCGTCCTCTGCGCCGCTAAAGCTGCTTGCCAGCTCGCTCCCGCGAGGGAGCGGCGCGCGGCGGGCACAGGAGGAGGAGACACAGTCGCGCCTCCGATCAATGATCAATAACGACCCGATCACCATCTCCCTCCTCCATTGTTTCCTGCTAAATGGCACGAGACCTCCGCCGCTGGCCGCCGCGCCTCCCGAGGCGTTCACCGCAAACCGGCAGCCTCGTGGGGGACTACACTCACATCCAGCGACACAAACGTGCGATACCGGAATCGACTAATCGACTTCTCACGGCCCCGCTTTGTAAAGGATTGAAGATCTTAAGGGGGCCGCATTTTGACCCTTGTGCTTGGACAAATCGCCTCTCACACCACCGCTTCCAAGGGTTTGACAACACCACCCCTAAAACTCACACTCGGTCTCCATTTCCGAGGGGAAAGCGCGGAGGAGGGAGAGGGGCGGTGGCAGGCCGTAGGGGGCCATTTCTCCTGAATGAGACATATTCCCTTTTAAGTCGCGCGCGCATGAGGACGCGGAGTGGCGTTGCGCAGGGCGGCTGCCGGCCGCCGCGGCGGTCCAGTAGTCGGCCCTCCTCCTCCTCCTCGCCCCCTACCTCCTCCCCTCCACCGCGGCCTCCCGCTGCGAAATGAACGAATCAATCAATATGAGTGCGCAATGGTGAGAAAATTGCGACTAGTTGCGTCTTAAGGCCTGGTGGTGGCGGTATGCTCGGGCCGCGAAGTGAAATGGGAAAGAATTTTATACAAGACGAGTTTGTGCTCAGCATGCACATGCACAACACACAACATGATGCGGTCGATTGGTGTTCGTTGTCTTTGTGATTGCCAGACGCATCTCCTGACGGTGCCCTGATCTCCTCAGTACTCTATCGTGTCGGTGCTTTACCACACATCTTCGCGCAGGATGTTTGAATCCTACAGAGCTGCATCCGCACCCGGTCCTCGCCCCTGAGGGGGTGCACCCTGGCCTGCACGGGCGCCACCGGGCCATGTCTGGGAGTCTGGGGCGAGTAGACCCGCCGCCCGTTCCGTACGTACGCGCGGGACGTGCGCTGGACGTATAAGGCGACGACAAAGGGGAGAGGAGAGCTGCGCGGGGGCGGGACGGGGGCAGGGGCGTGGAGGTCAGATCCGAGCCTTGCACCGCCGCGGCG
>NW_026267164.1:0-1022 GCF_000697945.3 Frankliniella occidentalis
TAATTATTGAATAAACCATATGAACCATGCGAAACTGTCACTCTTAGAGAGAGAACCCGCTCCTAACAGTTGGAGGTTAATACCCAGCCATTACATGGTGGCAGCGGTGTTCTCTTTGAAACAGTACGGTATACCACCCAAACGAGGCATTAACGCAGCCGGTTTCACTTTCAAAGTGCCGTCCCGGTATGGGGGATGAGAGGGGGGGGGGGAGGCAAAGGGACGCTGCTGCACCAGCGAAATGAAGTGACATAATGACGACGATTGCACCGATGTTCGTGCGGCGAGGGGGGGGGGGGCAGAAAGGGGACGTGGTGGAGAGCAGTTGGGGGATCGGGTGTAGGGGAGCGGCACGCAGCTGACGCACTAGGCGCCCCGGCGAGGGCGCCGGGGAGAGGACAGAATGGGCTCCGCACTGGGGCACCGGAGCAGCGAGAACATGACGGAATGTAAACAATTACTTGTCACGTGCCAAATCGAAAATGTAAATATTTCTTCTAAGTAATTGTGGAGCCATCGCAAGGGGAGAAAAGGGAGAGAGGGAGAGGGGGACGCGGGGTCTCTGCGGCGCGCAGCCCCGGCGGCGGCAGCGCCACTGTCACATCACACGGGGCGGTCCTATTAATCCTTTTGGGATCGTGCGGCCGCCGCCTTTGTGGAGAGGGGAGGGGGAATTAGTTTTCCTTTCTAGACTCTCCTCAGATTGGCTCAAGCCTAAGGACTTTTGTTTTGGGGACGACGCAGCCTCCCGGAGCAGAGAGACAGAGAGCCGAGAGGTGGACAGACGGGATGGAGACGGGCGAGAGACAGTGTGGGAGACGCGCCACCACCACACCACACCACGCTCTAGATGTTCTGTTTCGCTCTCTTTCTACCTCGGTCAAGGTCCATTTCCGCCCGGCTCCGGTGGCCCCACCCCGCCGCCCGTGCCCTGCTGATGGCTCTCAGCGCCACCGAGATTGGATCTGCATTGATCCTCGGCCATCGCAGCCCAGGTGCGAGAGAGAAAGAGATAAGTGCAG
>NW_026267164.1:2063-6021 GCF_000697945.3 Frankliniella occidentalis
AACCATGCGAAACTGTCACTCTTAGAGAGAGAACCCCACGCCGGCCTGGTCATAGAGAGAGAATCCCATCTCCACCATAGATATCATAACCTGGCCATCACATGGGGTGATTGTAGCACCCAGCGGAAGAGCCCCCGTTTACAGAGTATTCGCACTCGCTGTAAATTGTTATAACATTTATATTAAGAAAACGGTTCTAACAGCTGAGGTCATTGAACCACGCCCGTGACACGTGTCGGCGCCGCTGCACTCTCGCGGCCGCCGACCCGCGCCGCGGCGTGGCGCATGCAGGCCCTATGCGTTTGGAGCCCGGCGGGCGCCTCTCCCACTCCCGAGCCACGCCTCGCGTCTGGGAGGGCCCCGAGGTTACAAAAAGGGTCTGCCCTGCGGAGCGGACACACAGTCCCGGCTCCGCTCTTCGTCTGTACACAGCCTCGCTGCCCAGAATGAGTAATTATTGAATAAACCATATGAACCATGCGAAACTGTCACTCTTAGAGAGAGAACCCGCTCCTAACAGTTGGAGGTTAATACCCAGCCATTACACGTTGTTTGTTAAATTACAATTATTAGGAATTGTCAAATTACAGGCACTCTGCTGTATCGACTTGGAATTCATTGACGAGCGACAAGCAAAAATTGGCTGTCGAAAATTTCCTATCTATTTTGTAATTCAAAGACACATAATATGTTGTATTTTAACCGGGATATTTTCATTGTAAAGGAACTGGAAGATTCACCAAAACTTAATTGTGTGTGAGTGTTGAAAGTAACATATATTATGATATAACATTTCCCATTAAAATCCCATCAAAATGACACGGATTGCATTATGAATAAGGAATAGTTTTCATATATCTACGAATGGAACGGGTATGGTATGGGGGTTGCAAATGGTGTGTATGGCATAAACTACAGGGGCTGACAGCAACCTGGAAATGAGAATTTAGGTTTTGCATATTTACATTCGAATTTACATCTTGTTCAAAAGCGGCTATCGCCCATCGCCCGCCGATATTTTCGAGGCGTTATGAGTTCTACCGCCGCCCCCATCTCTGCACGGCACTACTCGCACGCGCGCCGCTTTTAGCGAGCGAATCGACTAGCCTCGCCTCGGCCCGTCTAATCTAAAGGGATGGCGGCGGTTCCCTTCGACCGGGAGAGCAGCGGGAGGGAGAGCAGGGAGAGGCGGTGGAGAGTGAGGAAAGGGGGGAGGACGAGGAGAGGCAGCAGAGAGAGTTATACGCGAGCCGCGTGGTCAAAATTGGACTCGAGGGATCCGGAGCTCCGCTAGCGGGCGCGCGAGAGTGGAGGCGGTGGGGCTTGCAGGCGCCGCGGTCCAGCCGCGCGTGTCGCCCGCAGAGCCGGGGCCCCGAGCAGCCGCGGCCCGGCCTCGGCCCCTCGGCTCCAACCCGTCCAGTCCACCGCCTCGCACACCAGGTCCCCGGCGACCCAAAAATATGGATATATGTCTCATAATTGTGTCGGCGTGCTTTTACACACAAACGAGTATTTATGGGACAACAGTGTGTGTTAAAACGCCTGCCCCTCCCCCTCCACGCCCCTCCCTCACGCGCCCCGCAAGGCACACGGCGGCGCTGCCGGATTAGGGCGCGAGGAACCTGTGCGGAGCGGCAGCGGCGGCGGCAGCGGCAGCAGCGCAGCCATACGTCAGTGTCGGCGAAATTTTACGTGCTTTATGAAAATATACGAGCACATATCTCAAGGTTCCGGCCGGGCGGTGGAGCCGTGTGCAACCCCCCGGCATTGCACAGCTGCTCGCGGGGCTTGCCTCTTTAGCGGCCAGAGATGGGCGCGCGAGGCACAACGCCGTGGTTACCATTCCATTTCTGTGCAGGGGGCGCAGCGCAGGCCTCTCCTCCCTCACTTACCCCCCCCCCCCCTCACCCTCTTTTCGGCCGCCACTCGCCCAGCAGCCCAGCTGGATCACACTGTGATCGACGCTTTTCGCCGTAAAGCCCACCAAGGATGTCTGAGGCACGGCTTTGCCGCCGAGCCCCTTAAAACAGTCTCTCTCTCTCTCTCTCTCTCTCTCTCTCTCTCTCTCTCTCTCTCTCTCTCTCTCTTTCTCTCTCTCTCCTTCTCTCTCTCTCCTTTCTTTGTAAAAAACGAGTCGGTTGCGTTAACCCGTAACTCGGTTCTCACAACCGAGTCGCGTAGTTACTTTTGGCGTTACTAGAAAGTTGGTTGTGTCAACTATAGTTTTTAGTAAGGTAGCCTGGTCATAGCAACTAACACGAGATGGTTATGGCAACCGAGTGACCTTAGTTCGGATAACCGAGTTACTAGTGACGAAAATAAAATTTTAAATCTTCTCGAGGCACTTCCGCCTCGTTCCCTCACCCTTCCGAGCGAAGTTACCATCTTGCTAACCCAGTAAGGCCCTCCCGGAGGCCTCCAGTGTTCGCAGCGGTCGGGACTTGAACCCCGGGCGCTGCGACTGCGAGACCTCCGCGATACCACTAGGCTACCGCGACGCGTATGGGGGAGCGTGCCGGACAACGACCACGTGCCGCTGCCGACGCGATCCCGGAGCCACCCGGAGCGGGCGGTGGCGGCAGCGGCCGGGCGGCAGCGGGGAGTGGGGCAGGTGGGGGAGTGGAGGGGGGCTAGCCGAGGCGCCCCGGATCCCGAAGTGCAACCGATGGCTTGGTTGCAACAACCATCTCGAGTGACAATCTGAAATAGTTGTGGCAAACAAGTCGCCTGGGTACCAACATCCCAAAATCAGTTCGCCCAACTAAATCCGATGGTGGCCCCAACTAGCAGCCGCCAACCGGCAAATATGCCGGTTACCCCAACCAACCTTTTTTTTCCGTGTCTCTCTCCATCTCACTCGCGTTCTTTCTCTCCCTTCGCTGCCATCACGCCACCAGAGAGCTGCTCTTTATCTCGAACATCCATTTTCTTTCCCTTTTTGAATTCCCATGCACTCTTTTCTCGCGTCATCCTTCTCTCTCTCTCTCATTCTCTCTCTCGATTTTGGTACGTTCTTTTTCACCCCCTTGCGGCCGCGTGACTGCCTCCCTCCACCCCCCTCCTCCTGCCATGCGGTTTTCGCCCCTACCCTTCCTCCTGTTCCTTTTCGGCAATCTGGAGGAGCACATAAACGCGCACATTAACATATAGAATACCTCCCTCCCACTCCCCCTCCCCCTCCGCCTCTCGTTTTTTAGAGAGTATAACGGCTGTCCCGGTCCTCAGGGAGCCGCTAATAATGATCCGATCTGCTGCTCCTTCGCTTTGTGGCGGGGACACCAGAGGACACCTCCCCTCCCCATCAGGCCCTGGGGCCGGCCCTCCACCTGGAAGGAGGGGGGGGTGCATCCGGCGGTTTAATGAGTTCATATCCGACCCGCCGTCGGGTAGGGGTGGAGGCGGAGGGACCGACCGGGGGCTCTGATTGGTGAACGGGGGACAAGCGGGGGAGAAAGGGTCCAGACCCAAGGCCGTCGGTATACTCACTGGGTGCACTCCTCGGCGCGCGCGGCGGTCAGCAGCAGCAGCACCAGCGGCGGCAGCAACGCCGCCCAGCCTCCCCGGCACCGCCACGGGGTGGGCCACGGACTCCACCACATGGTCGCGAAGGGTCACTTCTTCATGTCAGTTCCTGCGGGCAGATAGAACAAAGAACATTGGTCAGAGAGGGTGTGTGGAGGAATGACGATGATGATCCTTGATACCAGCTCTAGTTGTGATCCCGTGAGGGGTAGCACACAGTTGCCTGTACTCGTTGACAAAGGCAACACCAACACGTTACATTATGAGTACACGTCATTAGAAAACTAGAACTTATTTAGAAGATTATAATTAGTCAACGTTATGATGACATTTCACTGACAGTGGTGTGTACACGCGAGCATCTTGCCCCAACATGACGAAGAGAAGGGTGGATTATGCAATACACTTAGACCGGAAGTTGTCTTTGGCCTCCACT
>NW_026267164.1:6126-9843 GCF_000697945.3 Frankliniella occidentalis
CGCCGCCGCCGCCGGCCCGGCCTCTGCGGTTTGGCGCCGTCGAGGCTGTGAAGGAGGAGGAAGGCAAGGGTTTGGAGAGGGATGGAGGAAGGAAAAGAGAGGGAGGGAAAGAGGAAAGGAGGAAAGGAGGAAAGGAGGAAAGGAGGAAAGGAGGAAAGGAGGAGGGAGGGAAGGAGGGGAGGGGGAAGAAGGAGGAGGAGGAGGAGGAGGAGGATGAGTGAGTTATGACGCGAGGGTCGATCACAATGCAGACGGCGCCGCCAGCTCGATTAATTACACGTATTGTGAATGCTGCGCTGCCGCACAGGCCGAGGGCCACGCGACAGCTTCGATCCGCGTCGAGCCGCACAAAACAATTAGATATTAATTTTGAAGCAAAACCAATTAATAAAATAAAAGAACTCCAATGGTTGATGACTTTCTTATGGTAAAATCCATTCGGCACCGACCATAGAGAAAGCAAAGAACTCTTGTCTGACTTTACAATGTGGAATCCTCTCGGCAGAGAAATTCTTCGAAACGATCTAAGCATATTAGTACTTTAAATTAGGAGGATTTTTAAATTTCTTTGTTTGTTCGTAGCATCTCAGGCCAGAGCAAGACCCCCTTTTTTTTGGTCGGTTTCAGCACACAATGCGAACAGTACACTGGTCCATCAACACTTTGCAGCCAAACTTCAACGAAGGCAGCTCTGCGAGGCAGCAGTAGCGGCAGCAGATGCTGCCCACGGTTCGCAACAATGTGCGGAAAGTGGTAGTTTGATCGGCCAGTTCCGGAAGTAAAGTCCAAACCGAAGGAAGTAAAGGCGGTGCGGGGGCGGAAGGAAGGAAGTTGGCTCGGCAAACACGGCAAGAGACAGGGGCGGCGGCCCTCATAAAGGGGAGCGGCGCCCCGGCTGCAAAAGCACGGGAAGGGGAGGGGAGGGGAGAGGCTCACTGCCCAGCACGCCTGGAGCCGCGTCGAGTCATGCAAGAAGAGTCGGCCGCGCTGTTCAGGCAAGTTTTAAAACTCATGCCCGGAGACGCAGCATCAGGGGTGCCGCTCGGTTTTACAAGCGCCGCGCCACGGCCCGCTCGCAGCGCAGACTGTAAAGCGAGCGGCGGATCGCTCATCTCGCATTCAGAAGAAATAAAGCCAGCGACCATAACTCGGCGCGCTCTGGGGATGGTTGCGGTAGCTGGGCCCCGACGCACTGCAGTGCTGCTGTCGCTCTTCATACAGGGATCGTGTACGCGGACTAGAATAATGACAATGACCATTTGAATCCGAGTCCGACCCCCTCCCCCCCCTCCCCTGATTTGTTTCAATATTAATTCGAACCTCCCCTAATTTGTTTTATTATCAGGCAGCCAATCATTCGTGCTGTAACCCGGCCCGGTCCAAATGTCGCGTTCGGTCTGATTTTCACCCAACTACAACTACGATATGTTTGCGTGTTTGAGTTTCGAAGCGACGCCCGCGCGGACCGTGGCCCGGCGGCTGCCAGAGAGCTCTGCCGCTGCCAATTTCTGTTTGCTGTTTCCGGATATCGCACAGCAGCGCGACGAACTTTTTGTTTGGGACACAAAGTAAACAAAAGAGAGGGCGGAGAGAAACGGGGGTGAGGAAAGCGAGGTGTAAAACGTTCGGTTTGGTCTACCGTTGGCGCGGAGTGCCTCACATTTTCCGTTTCAGGAAAACAGTGACGAATCGCAAAGCTAAAAGGATTTTCCTGCCCCCTAACTGAGTACGGAGCGGGTAGCGGAAGCGGGCCCGCGGGCTGCGCGGCGCTGCACGCAGGCACAAGGTTTTTCGGTATTCACGATGGTACCCTGGGCCGTGGGGAAATGAGATCCCAAGTTACAGGAGATAAGCCCGAGGGCAAACGCGCGCGCGCACTGTGTGTGTGTGTGTGTTTAAGGTGCAGGTGGGGAAAGAGGGAGAGGGGGGCTCACAGATGCGCTACGCGAGACTCAAAGCCTGAGGGTATATCGTCTCATTCTTGAGCGTCACACGCCCTGCTGGTAAAAGTAAGAAATAAATGGTGCCAGCCACGTGACCTCAGGCGGGCAAGAAGTACGTAACGTACACCAAAACAACAGCCAACGTATCTCAATAGCTACAGTTCCGCACGGAAACCTCTACGTGAGTCTCCCTAGGCTGACTTGTTACCTACAAACAAATAAACGTCTTCGCACAGAGGGCTGCTAAAGCAGGAAGAAACTATGAGTGGAGTGAGTACAAAAGTGAACGCACAGGGCGAGGCAAAGGGCAGACTCAACCTCCTGAGTGGCTCGTCAGAAGAAGGAGGCTGCCGCCGGCAAGATGAAATCTGTGAAAGCTGTGCGGTCGGAATAGATCTAGAGAACAACATGCAGGAGAGAGAGAGAGAGAGGGAGGGAGAGAGGCAAGCAGATGACAAGCCACAGCCACGCCTTCCCGTGTCCGGTAAAGGGGCATTAGCTTCCATGCCACACGATTTGGATGCGAGAGGGATTATAACCAGGAAATATGTATACAACGCGAACTTAATAAGAGAGCGAGAGGGGAACAGAGGGAAATAATAAAGGAAAAAAAAACTGAGCGAAAGCAAAGGAGAGGGGAAAAGGCAGGAGGCGAATCTTGTTAGTATGCAAAATCGTGCGGGTTCTCTCTTCCCTCCCGCGGCGGCGCCCCTTACCCGCTCTCCATTATCAGGAGCCCCACCTCTCACATACGCTGCTCTAGGAGCCGAGCGGGGCCGAGCGGGACCAAGCGGGGCCGAGCGGGACCGAGCGGGTCCGAGCGGAGCCGAGCGCCACAAATTACGTCGTTATTATCCTCGGAGGAGGCGAGCGGCGACAACAGCGCACGACAACGTCGTTACAGAGTTGGTGTCGGCCTGGCCGGCGCGTTTGGAAAATAAAATTACGCCTCGCAATGGAATTTTATACGGATCGAGCAGTTCGTCGTGGCGGGGCGTGGTAGGACAGGGCGGGGCGAGGCGCAGAGTGGCGGGCGCAGCACTCCCGACCCGCCCGCTCCCTGACCCACAGAGTGCGCGACCTTGGGCCGGAGCAAGCCACTCTGGACGCCCTCTCAGCCGCACCCCGGCCGTGGCCCCACCAGCGCCAACCCCTCTCCTCTCTCTCTCCCTCTCTCACACACCTCGCTTTCTGTCTGAGTCTACTCTCTCTCTCTCTCTCTCGCCTCGCTTTCTCCCCCTCTCTCTCTCTCCCTCTACCGCGCCCTGCTTTCTCCCCCTCTCTCGCATGACCCCGAAATCAAACAGAGCCACCCCTCTCCTGACCTACCCAGCAGTAAAAACAGGGAGCGACGGGCATGTAATGCATGCACAACTTGTGCTGTGTGTACTTTGAGACATACAAATAGTGTGTGTGTGTGTGTGTGTGTGAGTGCGAGAGAGAGAGAGAGAGAGAGAGAGAGAGAGAGAGAGAGAGAGAGAGGGGGGGGGAGAGAGAGAGCTTATAGAGAGACAGAGGACAACTTAGAGAGAGGCGGGCTGACTGCAAACGCGTACCTCTTGACTGTGCATGAGCTGCGGCGGAAGGGATCGATTTCCAATTTCTCATTAGGTTTCCCCAGTCGGGTCGGATGAACCTATAGTGTGAGGAGAGAGATTATGCGTGGGAGGGGAAGAGCGGCGGAGAGTGGGGGAGTAAACAGCTCCGTGCAGTAATTGCATGTTTCATTCTCGTCCCTTTGATCAGCCCCGGCCTGCCGCCTAAGCCAGCCATC
>NW_026267164.1:9899-15366 GCF_000697945.3 Frankliniella occidentalis
CCCCCCTACCTCTCATACCGTCACCCACTCGCCACAACCACCCCCCCGGTGCACTCCACCCTGACCTTGCGCACCCTCCGCTCTTGTGGTTTTATTTTGTGTTGTCATACCGCGCATACTCTTTTCCGTCCTCTCCCTTTAAAGCAGTCTACACACAACGTCGACTGCTCCTCTCTTCTGCAAAAATTGCTTCACAGATATTATTTACTCTTCTTTTTAAAAGCCAAAAAAAAAAATAATCATTTGAATTATATATAAAGGAAAAGGAAGCGCGGCGGCGCTATCCCGCACCCTCTCAAGCCTGCCGCTGCAACCGACTCGGCGACCCGCCCCCCCGGCCGCCCCCGCCCGCGACCCAAACAATAAATTCCAAAGCCGAGCTTGGGAATAACATTTCCGGGGCGCTGGATGGATCGCGCCCTGCGGGACAATACTACACGGCGCACGGCGCCTGCTCCACGCCGGAATGAGGCGAGGGGTGGCGTAGCGTGGCCCGGGCCCGCTGCGGCCGGCACCACCTCAAGCAAGTGCCCATTACAGACGACAAGCACCCCCAGCCTTTTCCCCTCTCTCCCAAGTAATTTCACTTTTGACGACGGGGCTGTTCGGCGAGGCGCGTCGTCCGACCACCACCTGGCCTAAAGCGGGACCAGCCGACCGGCGAGCCGACCGGCGAGCCGACCGGCGAGCCGACCGGCCTGTGGCGCGAGAGCCGCGCAAAATTAAGTAAACAGCTGTGGAAAAAAATAAAATAGCAGAGTGTAGGAGGGAATAAAGAAGGCGATGGAGCTTTCACACAGACTTGTGCGGCGCGCGCACTAAGTGCACTAACCACGTCACGCGTGTCTCCTTAAATCAGTGCCCAGGAGGGAGAGAGAGCCCCCCCCCCCCCCCCATCCAGCGCGGGCCGCCCGCGGGGCCGCCACGGACACGATCACCAGTCCCGAGTGGAGGGCGGGCGCCAGCGTGGCAGCAGGCAGCAGGGGCGCGGGGGCAGGAGCCGGGGCGGCGCCACAATTCTCAAAATGTCATTACTGGGGTAAAGGCGTGACAAACCTTTCAAGCAGCCAGCGGCCAATGCGGGTCCTGGGCGGAGCTGGGCAGGCCTCCTCTCCCAACACAACCCAAAGTCTCTTGCCTCGCCAACACTGCAAGGGCATCGTTCGACGGTTCCAAAAAAAATCAACTATTTTGTTTGCAATATTAACTTCGTTTTAATCAAAGAGTAAAAAACCAAGAATCGTAATAAATGTTTTTAAATTTCTCTGTTGGAAGAGATCAGAAAGAAATGTGCCTAACTCTGCAGTTGCAAATGTATTTAAGGTTATATATTTTTTTTAGAAATGATCGCCAGACCAACACTGAAAACCACAGCGAGTGAAACTGTCGTCATTCAGCTCGTGCTTTCTACGGGATACCAAAACCCGCAGAGCATGGACAATAAATCCGTGGAGCGCGGCGCTTCGCTGATCTCCTTCTCCTTCTCTGTCTGCCACGCCTCGGCGCGCTTCTCCGTCGCCCGTGTTGGTGGGATCGGGAGGGGTGCGTTTGGGGCCCGTCATGCAGTGGCGCAGACTCCCTAACGAGCGCCCCGGCACCGTCTCGCCTCGCGCTTTGAACGCAAACGAGAGACGAGTTCAGCAAAGATTTGAGTCCCTGGCGCAAACGGAATGGTACCGCTGGAGTCCAAAGGAGGAGGGCCTGTGTCAACGGCAAGTGAAAGCAGGTGAACCGCGAGCGACACGTCGGCCTCGCTCTCGCTCTCGCTGTCTGTCTGTCCGTCCGGCCGGCCGGCTGACGGGTCGAAAGGGCGAAGGGCGACCGGCCTCGGAGGCCGGGAGGGGCGGGGGCAATGGGGGGACAGGTTGTTTTGGGTTGACGGGTCTCCGGGACGCATACAGATGAGACCAGTCACGTCTAGCGCCGCCAACCCGCGGTGGACACACACAAGGACACAAGCGAATAATAGATAGAGAGAAAAAAAAAGCGCGCCAAGCATAAACAAGAAACAAGCGTTTTGCATTTCACTTTAAAGCAGGAGAATTTACATTAACGTGAAAGTGACAGTCGATTTCTCATAGAGCTGATGGCGACTAGTCTGTGTTTAGATACATCACATTCAGAAAAAAAAGAGAAAGAAACGCAGGCCGCAAGCGATGGGAAGGTTTTTTCTGTCGCTATGTTGTTTTTCCATTTCGCAAGTGTTCTCCCGTCCGCCGCTTCGACTGATCTCAATAAACAAGATAGGCACAAGCGGGTTATTGGCTTTTCCGATCTGAAAGGGCTTACTCCAGTCCCCTGGACAGAATTAATTTCCTTGCAAAAGTTTGCATAAACTTCCACAACAGAGAGCGCCGCCCCGCACCGCGCTCTGCCCCACCAGGGACCGACCGGAGCGACCGGGACGGCAGCGCGGCGTGTCGTAAACCTGCTCCTTATGAGAAACCGCAGGGCAGCGCACAAAAGGAGAGAAACGAGCAGGAAAGAGAGAGAGAGAGAGAGAGAGAGAGAGAGAGAGAGAGAGAGAGAGAGAGAGAGAGTGAAGACGGGATGGATAGGAGAGGCGCGCGCAGCTCAACAGGAATAAAGGACAGGGGCGGGGGACACATAATTTCCTCACAAAGTTATTTTATATGTAACAATAACATGCTCGAGACTGCAGTGCGCGCCCGTGTCTAGTTTTGTTTTAAGGAAGCCCCTCGGGGGAGCTCCCCGCTCGGCTCGGGCCTCGCGCCGCCCTGCCCTCCGGTGGGGCGAAATGGTCGACAAGGCGGTGAGCGGCAGGCAGCGGGCCAAGCGGGCGGGAGAAGCTGGCCGCGGCGAAGATGAGACAAAGTCGCATTGGAGCGCGTCCAAGTGCGGGGCCGACCGGAGCACGCCGACATCATATTGTAAGAGACTGGGATGAAAACCAATGGCCAGTGTAACCTTTTCCCTTTACATTTCCCACTGCTGTTGTTTCCGTTTTGCGTCTTGCCAAAGGGGTTAAAGGGTATAGGAGTGCAAATTTCGAGAAGTCTAGTAGCAACAGCTCAGTTGCCACGGGGCTCACCGCTCTCCGTTATCTCTCTCTCTCTCTCTCTCTCTGTGCCTCTCCCACTCTCTGTCTCCCCGGACAGACGGTAAATAGCTCACCTTTCCTCACCTCGACTCCACCGCATCCTTACATTAGTCAGTCCTTTTCCATAGTAAATGCAAAACTTTCGCGGAATGAATAATTTATTAACAATTGGGCTCCATGAACGCCCCCGGTCGGCAGCGGCCCAGTGGCAGGCGGCGCCAGCGAGCGCCAGCAAGCGCCTCTAAAGGATAGAGGATTCCATCGCTCGCGGTTTCAAAGTGAATTCATGAATTGCAGAGTGCGACTTCGTTAATTTCGAGTGTGAAAAGTAGCACTTTCTTCTTCGAATTACGCGGCTTTTTGCTGTACAGCCTCGAAAGTTTTCCGAAATAATTGCATTACTCGTGCGTCGAGGCAGGGTGCGGCGGGCGCGCTGCCTGCTGCGGGGGCGGACGCTACTCCTCTTTCCGCCGATCCTCTACTTATGCGCCGGCCATAACTCAACCCCAACAACTACTGGGGGGTCATCAATTAAACTTGGTCACAAATCAAACGGACTGGCTCCACAGCGGCCCGGCCGAGCGGCCCCGGCGCCGCCTGCACACTGCACTCGGGAGAAACAATAATGGTTTAGAGTCCGGGCGGGCCCGGCCCCGGCGGCCGACCCGGCCCGAGTATTGAACCCAGAGTCACGCCGCACCGCGCATCCAGGCAAATTGCACTGGTAATGGGCGGAGGACCAGTGTGAAATTAGTTGAGACGAGAGCGGGGTTGGTGCACTGAAAACTGCGTAATAACGCATGTCATCACTGCATGATAACGCGGTGCACATTCCAGTTTTTGTAGAATAGTTTCTAAACGAGCTCTGACATTTAATTTTTGAAAGCACCATTGAATTTCCCTTAAAATTTCCGATCAAACGAGCCTACATGTGACGGTAAAAGGAACATCTTGAAATCCAAGTAGATCTCTTGAAATTCAAGATGTCATTTATACCGTGGAGCATTCCATTTATCTGGATGAACAATAGGCCCCGCGCGATGGATTCGGTATGTTGCTTGCAACAGAAAGAGCTCGACGTAGGGTAAATGTGAACGACCCAAAAGAGAGTTGCAAAAGTAGCCTTAGTCACCGAGATGAAAAGAGGTGTGATAGCCGAGCAGGGTCTGGTTTCGTGGCGGCTCTAATGCGGGCGGTGGCGCCGCTGGTCCCGAGCAGGGACACGCGTCCAGTTGGCAGTGTGGTCAATCTCCGTGCTGAAACACGGACAGAGCGGTTGGATGGCATTGAGTTTACCGCCCCCCCCCCCCTCTTCCCAATCCCCGGCCCTGCCTCATCCCCGCTCCCACGAGATTTGCCATACGTGGGGACTCGCTCAGCGCCAGGGGTGTGGTGTAGGAGGAGGGAAGAGGGGGGGATTAAGGGTAGTGGGATAGACTCCCGCTCCCCAAACGTGGCCACTCATGAGTAGGAGAGCGTTAGCAGAGCGTGTTCCGCGCCGAGCAGGAGGCTGCTGTGCGTCGGCAGCGCAGTGCTGAGCGCAAGCGTCCCGGTATGTGAAATGAAAACGTATAGTGTGTGCAGCTGGGGGACTGCAGGAGGGAGACAGGAGCTACGCGGGGGGCGTGGGTGGGGGAACGTTAAACGCCCCCCGCCTCCCCTGCCCTTGTCAGCACACACCAGACGCGTAACAGGGTTACGACTGCCTCAGTACATATCATTACAGCGTCTAACTGCCTGTAACGCGATGACGAGATGGGGAGGTGTGTGCGAGGGAGTGGGGGGGAGGGGGCTGCTTTTTACGACCAGACGTCAGCACCAAAGTACTATCTTTTAAAAAAGAAGAGGAAAATTTGCAGTGGACCCGGTTAATGTTTGTCATTCTACCCCAGACATCTGTCCCTCTCTCTCTGGCCAAAGCTGTGCGGCCAGGAACACAGATTGAGCTCGGTGGTGCACTGGTCTGCCTGAACTGACGCCCGCCCCCCACCCCCCTCTCCGGCCCGGTAGAACCCCGCGGACGGACGGCAAGGAGCTGGGCGGTCATCCAATATGCACCGCGACCGGGGCGCTGCGCGGGGCGCTGTGCGGAGCAGAGCACACAGCGGTGGCTCTCGCGGGCCCGACCGGGCTCTCTCCTAACCACCGCCAATTATTAACAAACTGCTATGCAGCATTCATTTTTCTGTGCGTATAGAGCCGCCCGTGTAGTTAGCCCCTCTCTTGTATAGCCAGCCCAAACCTTTTTTTCCGCCCTTGTTTAATTTTTATTTTTCCCCCGGACCGCGCTTTTTTATAGCTTTTTTTCTGTGCTCCGCAAAGACGCCACAAGAGTGGCCCAACGGGGGCCCACTACGCACCGCCGCCTGCCGTAACGATGTCGAGCGCCCAAAAAATATAGCAGAG
>NW_026267164.1:18659-22156 GCF_000697945.3 Frankliniella occidentalis
GGGGTAGACAGAGACGGACAGAGGAGAGGGAATGTGGCAGTGTTGTCAGCATAAGCAGACCTCAACCAACCAGCAGCCAGCTGAAAACTTCTAATAAAAAAACAAAACAGAAATTAACAGTGGAAAGTAGACATCCGTCAAACTCAATCCTTACCAAACACAAAGTGGGATAAAGACCGGAAGGAACAAAGGAAAGAGAAATTGATACAGCTGAAAATGCACTAACAGACAACATTTAAATTGCCAATAAGTCGAGTCCCTCAGCAAAAATACGCCACGGAGCAGTCTTTCCGGCGAGCAGCACGAGGAGTGCTGGCAGTGCCTCTAAGCGCCACTCGCGTCGCTATCAGATGCCCATTCCCACCTCCGTCTCTTCTTCCTCCGTCTCTCTTTGCTCTCCCTCTCGCGCTCTGTCCACACCAGGGAGCAGCAGCAGCACACTCTGCAAATCTGACTGCATAGCAGGTCGAAGGATTTTACTAAAAAAAAAAACTGGACTATGACTATGACAGTAACAGTTTAATCTGTCAAACTGTAGGACTAGCGTAGCATGACCGAGTTTTACAAATTTATTCGCAACCTGCAGTTTTAGAGCGTTTGACCTGTAAAAGCATGAAGTTTTGCAGTTTAAACTGTGAACTTGTTAAGCAGGTTTACAGAGCAGCAGCATCGTTCGCGACACGCCGCGCTGCCAGGCAACCTGGACTGCAACCCCCCCCCCTTTTCTAACGGCGCTAACTGCTCGCGTGTGTGGGCATCAGATTTACGTCGCTATGACCACGTGACACCCCTGTCTGCCCACTCCCTCGCGTGGACCTCACCCCCTCCCCCTCCAGCGAGGGTCCTTACGCTCTAACGCGCGCGCCCCAGCCCCAGCTCTCTCCCTCTTTCTCTCTCTCTCCGTTGGGGTAACAGAGCGACGGCGGGCCGGTGAGCTGAGGCAGAATCGTACGCCCCAGGAAAGCGTAATTATTTTTACCCTAGGTGGCGAGGCGTGGGGCGTGGTGGGCGGGCGGGGCCGCACCACAGCGCACCGCACGGCGAAACTTTCCAACCATTCACCCACGACGTGCGGACGGTTTCAAATAAGTTTGTTCCTCCAACCACAAGTACTTTATTGCTTACATACCGAGGGCGACAGTGCGCCCCACGGCCCAACTGCCACACCCACCGGTACTGCCAACCAGGTATGCATTACAAAGAATCAAAATTCCTCGCAATTGCGAAACATTGCTTCGCAGGATTTTAACAGTGTAAAGTTGGATAGCAAGATATAATGTTACAGAACGAACAGGTTTGTGTTATTACAAATTTTTGGTGGAAGGCGGAAGTAAATGCGAGAGTAAATCACTACTGTTCTTTTGAAGTGAAAATTTGTTTCAGAAAATTTTGTGAATGTTGTTGGATAACAACATGTTTTGTTTGTTAACAACATTTGTTGCTGTCAAACTACATCAAATGTGTTTTAAATTTACAATATTTTTTTAACAGTGTAATAATTTGTAACGAATAGTTCGTTACTGAAAATAATGAGTAGCCTATATATTATTCGTCAATTTTGAGTACGAACTGTTCATAGTGTGCGGTACAAAATCAAACGATTTGAGACATCACGGTCGAATGGTCGCTTTTCCAAGAGCGAGTTTAATGACTCCCTCTTGCAGTGCATGAGGCCAGCGTTGTCGCAACGTTGCCAAAAGAAGAAGAAGACGTCTCATGACCTCGTTTGGTCTTCGAGTCGGCCCTGACCAAGAAAGTTTGACTAACGGCGCGGCGAGGCGCTGTGATAATATTATTCAAGCTTCGCCCTGCTCCGATGAGGAAGTCAAAAAGAGAAAGAAAGAGAAAATGCGCGCGCGACAGCGACATTGAGTACAGCACCGGCGAGGGTTTGGCGTACAGAAAAATCCTTTCTTGTTTCATGTATATTTGTATTCAGGTTTGCATACACCGGAAACAATGTGTTCTCAATTCAAGTATCGTACTTAAAATTTTGAGCCCAATTTTTTGTTTTCACTGAATCTGGATTTGCGATAGATTTCTGCAAAATAAAGCTATGTCACCGAACATTCTTTTCCAGTTAGACACTGAACACAGCATAGTGAACGAGTGCTCTGAAAACTGAACATTGTAAATTGTATGCTAAAATATCAGCAAGCACTGGAACTTGAATCAAGCGTTTTGGTCTCACGTCTAGTGCAAAATGCTCTTCAATCATTATGAATCAAGAATACGGCTTTGTGTGTGTAGCTTCAGAACCGACCAGTGTGCTTGTCTTCCTAGCAAGTTTTGGAATTTTCCAAGCAACGGGTCGCTTTTAGCTGGAAGCTGAGCAGTGGTCCATGCACCACGCCGCCACGCTAGGCCACGCCCGGCTAGGACTCGCCACGCCACGCCGCGCCGGTCGAGCTGGCCTCCAAAAGTAGCGGGCTGAGCCAGCAGCAGCTGCCAATACCACTAACTTTTCCATTCCCGAGAGCTGCATCAAGCGCGGGGATCCAGGGGGCGGGGCGGCCGGGCGAATAGCGTGTGGCCACCGCAGAATGACTACGACGGCGTGGCGCGTGGGTGGCGCGGCTCGAAACCGCTGGAGAGGGAGGGAGAGGGGTGGGGGGGAGGAAAGCAGAGGGTTACATTCCTCACGGCCATCCCCTACACATGCCTTCAGCCTAGAGGCGGTTTCCACCTCGCGAAAACAACCACCTCAAAAATAAACTCAACAAAACGGAAATTCAGCAATTTATCATAGAAAAATTGTCACCTTGCGTAAAGATTCTCCGATTCGCCACGCAACCTTAACCACTTCAAAACATATTTGATTCAACTTCCAAATTCTCAGTGTGTACGTATATGGGGATGGTTGAGGAGTGGGGTGCCTTTTGAGTGGCCCGTCCCTCCCCGTCCCTTGTCCCCCGCCGAGCACCGCCGCCCTTGCCCTTGGTCCTGCCCTGCGCACAGCGCCCCGCCCGCCCCGCCCCGCACGGCGCCGCGCCCAGAGCCCCCAGCGAGGCCGCGCCCCACGCCACGCCAAGAAAGGAAGAAATATGCACGTCCGTTGAGTCCCGGACCCGCGCGCGCAGCGTGGCGTACGAAACGGCCTAAACCTCGCCAAGTTCGCGGAAACCCACTTTACGCTTACGCTCGACTTTGTAGCACGCGTACCCGACGTGCCCAACCGTGCCCCGTGCTCGCCCCACACACAGGACCGCACCCAGCCCGGCGTAGCACCGTCAAGCTAACCGAAAAGGAAGACTGGCGTTTTCCGTCGGCGCCACGGTGGAGTTTGGAAGTGCCTCGCCCACCAGCGCTCCCGCAGCGCCGGCAGGCAGCGGCGCACAGCGGCGAACAGCGGACCCGCCCCGCACGCCCACTTCCATATTCATCTCCAACCTCCGCCTTGAGACACCTCCGACCGCCTCTGCCGGGAGCCGCGCCTTTGAGTTGGACCGACCGGGGCGGGCGACACCGGGGCCCTGGGTAAGGTGAGAGAAAGGGAG
>NW_026267164.1:22395-25624 GCF_000697945.3 Frankliniella occidentalis
CGGGGTGAGCAGCGAATAGTAAGGTTTCAGAGAGGGCACAGTCGGTACTCCGGGGATGACAATTAACGCACGGCCCACGACGTGCAGGCCTCTCGCAGAGTGTAAGGCAAAGGATGAGCTCAGGAGCTGGAGAGAGGCGGGATGGGGCGGGGCGGGGGCAGAGAGCACGGAGAGAGAATCTGAAAGTCAAATGCCAGGAGGAAGAGGCGGGCGGGGCTGGAGACGCGGAGGCACGACAGAGCAGGACGTGGTGCCGGGACAAAGCGGGTGCGCAGGGTGCCGTGGGTGCCGTGTGGAGGTGGGCGGGGCACCCTGACCTTGCGGGGTCATTAAAGGCGCAACTAGGCCGCGCCGACGGGTATAGTGTGCTCGAGCAGCTCGAGCTTGAGCGAGGCGCGGAGCGCGGCGGGGAGGCGCGGGCCCGGGCCCGGACCACCTATTTGTTTCTACAAAACGAGATGACTTTGGAATTCCAATGATTGTGTCGGGAGGAAAAGGGAGGTGGCAAGAGACCTTTCACTCCTCTGGACCACTGCTGCTGCTGCTTCCCGTTTCATTCCGCATCCGGTAAAGGGCAAACTGCTGCGGGGGGAGGAAGGTTCTCATGAAAAAACACAACACGCGATCCCCTAGGGTGGGGGAGGGGGAGGGTGCAACGTGTGGACACTGCTAATATGGACATCATAGGGAGAAATTGGAAGAGGAGTGGGGGAAACAGAAGGAAGGGGGCAAAGCCAAGTCGCGCAAGGTCATAGCAAAGCTTGCTGGCTGGACAACGGAGCAGCGCGGCCGATTGGAGGATAAACATTGAAAAAAATAGAAGATGGGAGCTAGCCTATTTTGATTTCTTCTCAGACACTTATGATTTTGTGCAGCAAGCGATACTTGTACTGTGCTGGCAAACATGGGAGACCTTTTACACCAGCAGGACCGTGCTGGACCGTGTGTAGAATTGACCAGTTTACCCCAGCGTAAAAAACATTTTATACACCCTCTGAAAGGCAAACATTGTATTATACTTATATTTATGGCACACACGGCAGCTAAATGCGAATAAGAACCGCGACCAGCCCACGCGGACCCCTCTTCAGTCGGAAATGAAGATCCAATTTACTGGAGCCGGTGGGGTGGATATGTTCATAGAGGTTTTCCTTTTCCGCGTGCCTCCGCCTACTTATTCCCAGCAGCATGAAGGGGATGAGAGGGGAGAGCGATTGACGGCACGGTATTGAATAAGGCAGGTGGGGCGGGGCGGGGGTGCGGCGCGGTGGGCAGGGCGGGCTGGCGAAGGGGAAATTACCCTTTGTAGGATTATTGTTGTCGTTGCGAATTATCACTCAGCTCTGGGGCACGAGGGAAAACGTCTGAGATGGAGAACGAGAGAGAAAGAAAGAAATGAGAGGGATAGCGAGAAGAGGAGAGGGGCGCCGTGGGGCGTTTGAGTGCGGCAGGGCGAGGGGCTCCTCCTCCTCCAGGATTGGCATCGCGCCCCGCTATCACACCCCCGCTCGGGCCGCCTCACTCCCTCCTTCTCGCTCACTCCCAGTAAACCACTGGGCCGAAAAGTCCCTCTTTCCTCCGCTACTTTCGCGCGCGGTGTGCCGCAGGGGAGAAGAGTTGGAGGAGGGAAGGATGGGAGAGTAGGCACCTCGCCGAGTTTAGAGGGGATGGAGAGCAGCAGGGTGGCGGTGTGGAGGAGGGTGTTGCCCGCCGCGCTTCCAACTTTCTGGCGGTGCGGGGCAGCAGGCTGGGGGGAGTATTTAGCGCTCACTTTTCCACCCCACACGTGCGGCCGTACCCCGCACTACTACTTGGTTTGTTTCAAATGAAAACAACAAGATGTGCGGCTAAACAGTTCCCCGCTCATCTCTTCCCCCGCGAGGGGCCCGGCTGCTATCAGTGCGCCCATCAGGCTGGCGCCCAAGGTCGCGGCCGCCGTGGAGCCCGCTGGCGGGAGCTCCCACGGGCCAGGCAGCGCAGCCGAGCCGAGCGGAGCCGTCAGAAAAGATCCACCTCGCCCCGATTCTCGGCCCAGCCCGCAACCCTCGCGCGCAAACGCGCCGTACGTGATCCGTATTTGCGCCATTTTCCCCCGACGCGTGCGTTGGTGGTCCCGGCGCCCGCGGCGGCGGCGCCCGTGGCAGTGCGTCTGTGAGCGCGGCACGCAAAAATAAAATAAAAAGTCTTTTCCGGTAGGCGCTGCGCTGCTTGGCGTTGGCGGGGGCCTCTGCTCACCCCGGGGGCAGCAGGGTCGGAGTCGGGCCGACTGCCTGCTCCACAAATTCGACTATACTGCTCCCACCCTTCACACACAGACACACACACATTCACACACACAAACACACGCGCACGTACGATTTACTGGGCCCTTAATGTTAATCCCCGGGGCGGGCTGCGCCGGGCCGGACCAGACCGGACCAGACCCGAGCCGGACTGAGACGAGCCCCACACGCCGCCGGCTGCCAACCGCTCTCACCTGAAACACACGGAAACAGGACGAAAATCAAACAAAAATCAACAAAAAACAAACAGAGCATGACGCGACAAGCCAACTTAATTTCCCATAGCGACGGCTTTGTGTGTCTTCATTCTCTATTCGGTCTCGACTGCCTATAAATCGCTTCGATGTTGCTGTGTGTGTTGCTGCTGTTTAGCTGGAATCACTCTCAAAGGGGATTATTCACAGCGACCGCTCCCCGTGCTTACATCATAGGCAGCGATGCATTCTTTATGGATGACGTGCTCCTCCGGCTGAATACCCCGCCAGGCGCGCCTGCCCGGGACCAATAGAGAAAGCGCCCCCCCCCCCCCCCTCGTCTCTGTGATCGACACCCCCCGTCCGGCCCGCCGACAACAGAGGCTCACCATTACACAGGGACAGAGGGGGACAGAGAAGGGAGAAGGGGGGGTAGGGGTAGGGGAAAGAGAGAGAGAGAGAGGGGGGGAAGCTAAACTCTGGCGGCGCGGCTAAAAGTAGTCTCGTCTCCCCTCACTCCACTCGAGCCCTCTCGACCCCTTCACCTCCTCTACACCCTCCTCCTCCTCCCCTCCCAGAAATCGCCTCATGCCTCTCCCGTTCGGCTCTGCTGCTAGCCCCTCCACTCCCAAACAGCTGGTGCAAAAGCTTTGCTTGAGACAAGGCCTTATAAATGGAAATGTTGTGCCGCATGCGTGGTGAGCCGTAACTCCCGGGATGAAAGCAGCGCCGTGCGGCGCGGTGGTGCCCAAG
>NW_026267164.1:26105-29954 GCF_000697945.3 Frankliniella occidentalis
GGCCCCGCCCTCCCCCACGGTCCGCTCCGCTCCGACCGCACGGTATGGCTTATGGCTGCGCTTGCGATGCTGATGGTCTTCCCCGCCGTGTAGCAGCGCACCGTGCCGCGCCGCTCCAAACCAAACCCTCGAGCCATAGCCGAGCAGCCGAGCCAACAACGAGAAAGAATACTGGAGCGCGGCCGCAGCAGCGCTCCATCCCGGCCGCGAGTGGCGGGGCGGGGCGGGGCGGGGCGGGGCCCGCGGCGGACCGAGATGCAGACAACAAGCAAGTTGGCTGCTGCTATGCCGCGAATAAAGATTGCATGGGAGTCGAGTCAGCTTGTTGGGCGGGCGGCAAAGTGGTTGCGCGAGCACGCAAGTGTGTGTGTGTGTGTTGTGTACTTCTCCGTGGGCGAACAACAGAGCGAGAGCGGGCATGGCAGCTGAGTAGGCTCGGGCGCGGGCTGGAGCGAGCGCTAGTGCGCCAGGGGAAGGGCGCCGCCGTCGCACTCTGTGCCGCTCTGCGCGCCAAGGTGAAATATCTCCGGCCCCCGAGTGCGCCCCGGGCCCACCGCGCCGCCTGCAGCCCCCCGCAGCTGGAGTGTAAAATGTTGCCATACGGCCGGCAGCCGGCAGCCCAGCGGCGGCGCAGCCGAGTTGGTTGTAACTTCGTCAGTTCGACTAACAGTAGTTGGAAATGGGGGTAACTTGGAGGCTTGCGAGGGTGGGAAGGGGGGCAAGGGGTGGCTAGAGTCTTACTCTAAAACGGAGCGGCTCAGAGCAGCCAGGGCGAGAGCAAGACAACACGATATAGCACGTCCCGGGAGAGGGGGCAGGAGGGGATGCGTGTTCGAGAGAGAGAGAGAGAGAGAGAGAGAGAGAGAGAGAGAGAGAGAGAGAGGTGGGCGGTAAGGATTAGAGTGAGGAGAGGAGGAGCAGGATGCCGATAGGGAGGAGCAGGAGAAGGCGATTACGGCGAGACAGCAGGAGGGCGAGGGGAGAGGGGGGGAGGGAGTTGGGAGAGCACCGCAGACCACACGGCCCCGAGCCGACACCGACAACCAACCTAGTGACAGCTTTGACAGTTGCCTCGGCAGGGAAGGGAGTGCCTCACTCGGGCTATGAGGCGTTCCTCGCCACCACTAGCGGCCTCCTCGGCCCTCTCCACCAGCCCCTCTCCTTCGCCCTGCTTCTTCACTGACCGCCAAACATGCTCGTGAAATATGTGCCATGTGTGTCCTGTTGTTGTTGTTGTTGGTGCTGCAGCGAGCGAGGGCTTGTCAAGTGTTTGCTGTCCTGTCCCCGTGGCCCCCGCTGGCCTCACACCCAGCGCACACACGACCCACTGACCCACACACACACACACACGCACGCCCAAGGTTGCGCCCCTGTTCGGCCAATCTCGCCTCTTCTTCTTCGCATCCCCCCTCCCCTTTCCCCCGCAGCCCCACCCCGCTTGCAGCACGTCTCGAGATAAGAGGACCATTCCAAGGAAGACGAAGGGCCAAAACCGACGCAGAGAGGGCGCCCCATCGGGGTCCAGTTGTATGAGAAATCACTGCGCAGAAACGTGTTCCATTATCTCACATAATTCGCGATTTGGCAGAACGACAAAAGTAAATCCCCGGGCGAAATTGTTTGGTAAATACACCATCAACTCCACATCCGCGCTTCCTCTAACGAGACCCTTAACGAGGACGGCTATACCGCTCCCGCCGGAGACCGTCGGGTCCCGTCGTGCATAAACCGACAATCACACAAAAGAGAAGCAAACACAAGACAAAGAGGCGGGGGGTTACGGCGGTAAGAGCGGCGCACAGCACCGCCGCGTGCACTAAGGGACGTAACGCCTCTCCCCTTGCTGTGCGTTCTGAATCAACATTGCTTATGGTCCCCCGCGAGCGCGACAACACGCTGAGGCTGGCTGCTCCTCAAACAGAAGCGTGCGAGACTGGTAGAAAAAATCCTGGGATTTCATAGAAGCACTCGTGAAAAGTATTGCCAAAGTCCTTCCCTAAAGGATTTACCAAAGAACTCTGAACATCACACGTGTCAAGTTTAGCTTTGAAACATATAGACAAATGAAAAATTCCACCTTCAACATCTGTTTCAGTTCACAAAAACTAAGAACGGAGTCCTCTGGTAATTTATAATAGTGGTGGAAAGTGAATCTTCGGGAAATCCCAAGAAATTTTTATCAGTGGACACTTTCAAACAAAGAAAAGTAATGCGCAACAGAATGTCACACACAAAAAGAAGGGTCATTCACAGAAAAGTGTGCGACGTGAAAGGAAAAGGTATGGCTGCGTCAAAGGGTTGTCGACATACTGTCACACACTTTTGCGTGTGACATTATCGCCACGCACTTTGAAGTGTTTGAATGTCACACATAAACATTTATTTTCAGGGTGAGCACCAGGCAAGGTGCCCCGCCAGGCCTCTCTGTGTTTTCCTAGGAGAGTGAAACAAAATAGCGCCTGCGAGGTAGGCAGTCGCTGCGCTTGCCGTGCTCCGGAGCGTGGCGGGACTGCCTGGGCTGCAGGCGCTCGCACACACTGCGGCCCGGGCGGCCTCGCCACGCCTCGCCACCTCCGCGCCTCGCCACGCCACGCCCCCACTCTCCGCTCCAGTTGGGCTCCGCATCGTCCTCTGAGAGGCCGAAAACGTGATCTGCCATCTCAAGAGGAAGAGAGAGACGCAGCAGGAAGCTGCGCTGCAGCCGGAGAGAGGGCCCCGAAGACCTCGCCGGCCCCGCCCCGCCCCGCCGAAGCAGGAAAAGAAGACGGCGAATTGACAGGCGGAGCGGGAGCACGGCGCAGAGCTTGTCGGATGCTGCGGACGTCCGGGACGCGACGGGTAGATAGTACGGGGTGGGCGGGGACCGGTACGGGAAGGCAGGTGACTGTCTTCTGTGCCGCGAAAACAAAACATGAGAAGAAGAAAAGAGATCAAAATATTGATAAATAAACTTAAAGTGTAACGTAAGAAATTTCAAGAAGAGCGTTTAAAGAAGAACATAGTTTCTTTTACGAAAAATGAATAAAGTTAATTTTTAGGCAAACATTAAGCTGTGCCTGCCTGAGGATGAGATTCACCGGATTCACCTCTCTTTCGAAAACAGGGACGGTACTCCTAAAATGCCAGTGCTCAGCTCAGTCATTTAACTCGTAAAAAGTCGTGTACTATAACCTTTACCCCCTTAATCGTTAGTACACTTCTCCCTTGGGTCTCTATTGCCCGGGATACTAACTGGGGACACGTTTTGGAGGGATAGGCGAGTAGAAAGGAATGACACAGCTGGATCGATGATCAACTGCGACGCGCACCCGAATAGCCGTAATCAGGCTGGACACTGTCCTCCTGGAGCGGGCGGGGGCGCCCGGATGTGCAGCGTAGCCTTCATCCACTCAGTCTGTCTGTCCGTCCGTCTGTGCGTCTGTCCGTCCGTGTCGACCCGGTCGGTTTGCCTGGAGGGGTCCCAGTCAGCACTTCCCTGCGGTGCAAAAAGGGGAGCGTAGCGACGCGCCCGGGCCGATTAGGGTCGGCATCTGGAGAGAGAGAGGAGAGAAAGAAAGAGAAAGAGATAGAGAGGGGAGAGAAAGAGATAGAGAGAGGAGAGAAGAAAGAAAGAGAGAGAGAAGACGGATACCGGAGGAAAAATGTTGTCCCAGTAGCCTCGGGGTTAGCTTGGGGGAAGGGGGTAGGGCCGCCCAACCCGAGACAGCATCGCCTGAAGGATGCGCTCTATGAAGAGGCCCGCAGATGACGGAAGGCCGCCTCTGATTCGGGCGATTTATTCAGCACACAGCCCATTGGGCGGTGGGGAAATAAAGGCACGGTCGTTACGTGTCCGCCTCTTGCCCCCCC
>NW_026267164.1:30154-32234 GCF_000697945.3 Frankliniella occidentalis
CTCCCTCTCCCTAATTCTATCTGCACCCAGAAAAATGATAAGCAATGGCAACCACTTATGGTTGGCTCAGGGAGCACTATAAAATATAGTTATGGTCAACAATGACAACGTGATGGAAACCATATTTTTTTGGTTCTCACAACCACGATATATGTCGCATCAACCATTTTTGTTGGTGCTTCCTGAATTAACCATTAGATGGTCGCTACAGCTAAGCCTTTTTCTGGGTCTCTCTGCAAGTCTTAAAGCTCACACTCTGAATTTGCCATGCAAGACAGAAGACAGTATTTGAAAATATTCTTTCGCTTATATCGTTGACATGGAAATAGGACGAACAAGTGGGGTGGGGTATCAAGGGGCACACAGCGAGTACTTTACAACAGGGAGGGGCGAAGACATACTATACGAAAAAGGGAGAGAGAAGTGAGAGAGGCAGAGGAATAGGGGGGGGGGGGGGGAGAGAGAGAGAGAGCGAGAGAGAGAGAGAGAGAGGGGACGTCAAAGGGGAATAAGGGAGGACAGAGAGTGGAAGTAACTGCTCGTGAGCCGCCGGGTCCTGCAGTGAAGCACTGTGGGGCTCGTTAGGAATTTACAGCCCAATGGGGATAGGTCAGGGATCGAGTGGGGGCGGCCCGGGCGGCGCGGGGGCGGCGCGGGGGCGGCGGTCCTTCCCTTCGGCCGGGGCGAGGCCGGCGAGGCGCAAACGTACGACTACTTACTGCACTCCGAGACCCCTTAGACCCGCCTCGCTAAATTACCCCAAATCCATTTCCCTGCGCGCCTGCTCGCTACTCTGCCAGCTCTCCCCCTCCCTCCCCCCCCCCCCTGTGCGATGGGGGAAGCGCCTCGAAAGGCAGAAAGGCCTGCTTGCTTTGAAATCTCTTCCCTGAACACTTAGGAGCGGTATAATTGTTAAAGTAAATTGCGACATCCTCGGTGCGGAAAAGGAGTAAATTAAAATCAGCACAGGGTAACGGTTGGAGCTAGAAACTCTAGGAATTTTACAGTTCCCAAGCACTTCTACCTGAATCAACGAAGTCCATTAGAAGAAAAAAAAGCAAAGGTCGTGGTCGCACTATACTGGTTCTAAGGAAAACAGATTTTCAGCTGAACTCTACAAACGTTTGGGAAGCTTCATGCTTTTGTTAGGAAAACTGCTTTAACAGTGCAAATCCCTCCTGCCGTGGAGCTCTTGACTCGGCCACACGGCCACAGTATGACCGAGAGAGGAAACTTTGCGCGCGCGCTTTCAAACAGACGCGACAATGGCCAGCTTTGTTTGAAATGTGAAGTGCAGCACCACAACAGATAATTACGTTAAGCAGACTCGGCAAAGTTGTGCCCCTCCCTCATCCGCCCCCTCTACTCCACCTGCAACTGGGAATCATTTAACTTTTTTCCAAGAATGGAAATAGTGGGCGAGGTAGCGGGAGGAGGTACAAAACAGACGCGAAACAAATATAAATTCTGCCGCACCTCGCCGTATAATTGCGTATAAAAGTTGCAGCCAACCCCCCCCCCCCTCCTCCACTGCCCCCTGGTCTGGTCGCCCCTGGTGCTGGTCACCAACAAACTCTCTGCAGCACAACACAAAACTCGTTACCTTCATCGTTTACCTAATGAGACAGTGTGTTGTGTGTGTTCGGCTCGCCATAATAGAGCACGGCAGGTAACGACACCGAGAACGCCTTCTTACTTGCACCCGATGGCACCAATCAGAGGTCTGTTATTCCGTGATGTACAGACCATCTGGCTGTGTAGTTAAGTAAAAGCATCGATGTGACAGTATACCCCATACTGCCTCCCTCCCCTTGCAAGGGCTAATCACGAGCTAGCTAGCATCTTCATAGCCAGGGAAACACAACTCACTCGGAAAAATATGTTTTCTTCACTGAAGAGCGCTTCCAGATTCTTGGCGCTTCTTCACCGCCCGTTTGTCTGTCTTCCCCAGACGGTATGTGTCCTGCTGTCTATTTCTCTTTCCCAAGGCACACTTATTATCTTGCCATTTACTTTTCCGCCCCCTCCTTTCCCAGTCTTTTCCTTACCTACATTCAACTCCCCCCCCCCCCATCCTGTT
>NW_026267164.1:32284-34942 GCF_000697945.3 Frankliniella occidentalis
GTACCGGCCGCCCAAAACGAGAGAGGCGGGAAAAAATAAATTTTCCAACAGAAAATTTGCGCAGAAAATCCGTCTAATCTGATCCAGGTGGCGCCGCCACGCCACGCCACGTACACGAGGGGGCGCCTTTATGGCAGCGAGTTTGTTATTTGCCTCCTCCTTCTCAGCCGCCACCCTGCTGCCCCCTTCTCACCCCCTCTCTCTCTCTCTCTCTCTCTCTCTTTTCCCATTTTATTTCATTCCCTTTAGAAAAGAAATAAACTCCCCAATGTTTTAAGACGAACTCTCTTCTCCCAGACCCCCCCCCCTCCCAGCCAAACACCCACAGCGTCTGCGCTGCTGCTGCTGTGCTGTTCAAGTGACTTTTGCGGACCCACAAATCAATGCGACAAACTGCCGACGCGCTTTCCGCCCTGCAGCAGCTGCTGGCGCGGGGTGGCGTGGCGTGGCGCGGCGCGGTGGATGCTGGTGGGGACAACACGTGTCGTGTTCGATGGCGCATCGATCGAGGCGGTGCGTCCGCTGTCACTGACAGCAGCCACAGCCCCCCCCCCCCCCTTTCCAGCCACAACTTTTTGCCTCCCCCGCAAATGGCTTCCCTCGCAGTGTGGTCGTGTAGGAGGAGGGGAGGGGTAGGGAAGAATGTTAGAGGGGGGGAGGGGGGCCAGATTGAGGGAAATATGAAGCAGGATGACGAAAAAATAAATAGAAATCGTATGAGCGTAAAAACGACAATTCAAACTTATATCAATGAATAACGTATTACTTAAATTAACTTGTCTTCGTTATGATAATTGAAGTTTTTGAAAATTTGAAATAAGGAAAGATCCCACAGCATAGAAACAGCCAACTGCAACAGTGCCGGCAGGCCAAGTGGGTTATGGGTTGGTACCCCCCCCCCCCCCCCCCCCACTGTCCTCGCCGCCCATTCGTTTCTCCGTGCAAAGTCCTCGCCGCTCCGGTGGTGGCGTTGGCGCGGCGAGGCTCGGTATTGCTGAGCCAGGCGGGTGGGCCGGCGGCGCCGGGCGGGGATGGGAACCACGTCAGCGGAAACTGATTAGGCCCTCGGAATCACCCAGCCAGCCAGTTCGGTTCCGTCGCCCGGCTCCCTCGGCTCCCTGCGCCACCCCTCTGCTGCCACCCCCACTCTAAATGGCCATGGATATTTTTGTAACCAGCCAGCGTTATTACAAAAGATATCGCGCCAACGAGAATTCCTAACTCACCCCTACTCTGAACGAAGTAAAAACGACTTACAAGGGAACTCATCTAAGTGTTAGTCCCCGATTTTTTTCCGCCTTGGGGGTTTTGTAGAGTGATCGTATACACAACGATTGGCAATGAAAATTCGTGCCCAATTTCATATTCGTATCTATAGGGGAAATCCATTTTCTCCAGAAATTACGTAAATTTTTTTTTTCTGAAAAATCCAAAAATGATCCACAGCTTTTATTCGACATTTTAGCGACATTTTAAAACTGAATAGAAGCTGTGGATCATTTTTGGATTTTTCAGAAAAAATGAAAAAAATTCAAAGAAGTACAGTATTTGCACAAAAATGCACAAAACAAATTTTGTTTCAAAAAACTGCTTGGATTTCAAATTTTTGGTCTGTGCTGTGCAGAGTTATGAAGTTATGAAGTTACCGACCGACACAAGGCAATGAAACAGAGTTTGATCACCGCGCCAGATTCTTTATTTCCGTGTGTCCCACCGCCTGCCCACCCTTGGGGCCAACCCGGGGCCACCCCTGCGCGCCGTAGCCACCCGTGGCCACCTCCAGTGGGCCGGGCCGATGCGACACAGGCCGCGCCACGTCCCATTCGGCCAGCCCTCGAGTAGCGCTCCGCTCCACTCCGCTCCAAGCCTCGGCCTGGACGGCAGAGAGGCTTTTCACTCAGTGTGCGCCATCAGGTAATGGGGCGCTCGCAACCGAACGGGAACCGAACGGGCACCGAACGACCTGCGCGGACGGGACGGACGAACGGACGGAGACGGGGACAAAAAAAAGAGAGAGAGACACCACTGCCATGTGAGTACTTTTTGTGTCTTTTTTTTTTTTCGAAACCCGCAGGACCATCACGCCCAGGCGAATTGCAGCCACCGGGGGGGGGGGAGAGAGAGAGAGAGCGAGAGAGAGAGAGAGAGAGGGGACGTCAAAGGGGAATAAGGGAGGACAGAGAGTGGAAGTAACTGCTCGTGAGCCGCCGGGTCCTGCAGTGAAGCACTGTGGGGCTCGTTAGGAATTTACAGCCCAATGGGGATAGGTCAGGGATCGAGTGGGGTCGGCCCGGGGGCGGCGCGGGGGCGGCGCGGGGGCGGCGGTCCTTCCCTTCGGCCGGGGCGAGGCCGGCGAGGCGCAAACGTACGACTACTTACTGCACTCCGAGACCCCTTAGACCCGCCTCGCTAAATTACCCCAAATCCATTTCCCTGCGCGCCTGCTCGCTACTCTGCCAGCTCTCCCCCCCCCCCCCCCCCCCCCCCCCCCCCCCCCCCCCCCCCCCCCCCCCCCCCCCCCTGTGCGATGGGGGAAGCGCCTCGAAAGGCAGAAAGGCCTGCTTGCTTTGAAATCTCTTCCCTGAACACTTAGGAGCGGTATAATTGTTAAAGTAAATTGCGACATCCTCGGTGCGGAAAAGGAGTAAATTAAAATCA
>NW_026267164.1:34992-40239 GCF_000697945.3 Frankliniella occidentalis
CTAGCCCGGTCATATCCATCAGGGGGGCATTTATGACCGCCGTGTAAACAGGTGCCATAATGGACGCGATATTGGACCGGGGGAATAAAGGCGGGGGAGAGATTCAGACGCCCGAAAGCACTGTAATTACCTGGCTATAAGAATGATTGCAACTCGAGGGTCGCAGCCGCAAGGTGACCAGAATCTCTCGCTACATGAGCAAACAACACTGTGCGTGCGAGGCCTGCTTGGGCCGGATGATAGTGAGTACACCCAGAAAAGTATGTTCTTGATTTCTCCATGGACTTGAATTTTTGAGTAGAATTGTTCTTGATTTGAGCCAAAATACTCGGTAAACAATTTTGTTCTTATACCAAGTATTTTGGCTCAAATCAAGAACAATTCTACTCAAAAATTCAAGTCCATGGAGAAATCAAGAACATACTTTTCTGGGTGTAGGCTGTACCGGCCGCCCAAAACGAGAGAGGCGGGAAAAAATAAATTTTCCAACAGAAAATTTGCGCAGAAAATCCGTCTAATCTGATCCAGGTGGCGCCGCCACGCCACGCCACGTACACGAGGGGGCGCCTTTATGGCAGCGAGTTGAAATCGCCCGGCTCCGCCTCGCTCCTCCGCAGCTCCGCTCTCTCTGCTCGCTCAGCAATTAGCAACACGTGCAGAGAACTAAACTCGAATCAACTCCGCAGAAAGTACGTGGCGCCGGCACAAAGGCTACCAGGTCCTTGCCCGCGCCCGGCCCCGGCCCCGCTAATGCTAATTGCTGGCAGTGTTGTACAGCAGGCAGCATCAGCGCGTAGCATAGGGGGAGCGGAGCGGAGCGGAGCACAAGGAGGAGGCAAGTCAACCACCGCAGCGCGGAGCAGCGCGCGGGCCCTCTGCAGGTAGTGTGTAGTTGGAGCCACACGCAGACTTTCGGGCGAACCTCACATGCAAGCAACCGACAGCAAAAACGATTGCTGGCATCGGTCCAGTGAAATTCAAAGAAACAAATCAGAACCAATTTTGTTTCGTACACAAAAACAGTGCAAAATAACTCTGTAACATTTTGTTACGCGAAATAATTCACGCTTCACGTGTCACAGAAATTTGTATAAACGGTAGAAAACTTTTTTCTGTAACATGATCGAAAAGCTGTATATCACCTTTTACAGAGTCTGTTTCCCATGCTACACATTTCTGTATCGCGAGGGGACAATGAGAAACACGACGGGAATCACTGGGAATCAACGGGAATCATGGATTCCGGGAATCATGTGTATACACTTGAACTCGGAATTATTGCCCCATTGCTGCATTGTCAAATATAATCAAATAAATATGCTAGTAACTCCAAAATACGTCTGGCCCCACTGTGGACGTGACCGTGCAGAGGCATGCATACCCCACACGCTGGGACCGTCCCGCCCCGCCCCGCTACGCATTGCAGGCCTAGCCACGGCCATTGTTTTCCCCTCCAACTTTTCCCCTCCTGGAGGGAGGCCCGCCCAGCTGCTGGGCGCTATTAACACAACAGCGCCCCGCCACGCCCTGCCCCGCCCAATCGCCCCGCCCGCCTCCCAAAAGCCCACCACGGCACCACGGCCTCATTCTCCTCGCAGGATTATTCCAATAGCCTAATTCCGGCTTATTACGTGAATCCCTAGGTGTAGAGGAATAATTTTCACCCGCGTTCTAGCAACTGATTTTAAATTGATAATTTAACTACGACAGAGACAGAAATATTTTCAGCAAATAACTATTCTGAGTCGTTCTCTTTTGAACAGGTAATAATACCAGAGTGTGAGGCAATCTCCACCCTTTTCATAGCTGAAGGGTGGAATAATCGCACAAGGGAGGACTGCGACCAACTCTTGGTGCATCCCAAAACAAATGTTCTTGGGGATGTTTCGGTTTTTACAAGTATAGGAATGTGACGTCACATATGAATTGAATAACCGTGCCAGAGCAATATTTGATGGGTGTTGAACTTCGTCTTTGGGCAGAACAATATATTTTAATGAAACAAAGAAACAAGAAACAAAAACTTCCAACGAAAATTAAGTCCGGCGGCGAAAAGTCGTGGAGCGCGGGCCATTCCCCTTGAACGCCGCGCTAATTAGCTAACACGACGCGCCAATGTTTCAGCGACAACGCGTCGTGTAGCTAAATGTGAACAACACGCAGCAGTTACACGAAGTGTGAATAAGCGACCTGTGAGCGGGAGGGGGAAGGGTTGGCGGTGGCTAACGTGAGGATGACGTGAGAGCAAGTGTGAGGGTGAGGGTCGGGAAGGAGAGGGGGACCAGCCCCTCGGCCCACGAGCCGTGGTGGAGCAGGGCGTGGTGCCGGTGGTGGGCCGGCATGGCGTCTGCTGGTGATGCTGATGACTTCCGCAAGTTTCTCAAAGTGTTGCTCAAGTCTGTCCACCTCTTGCCTTTCGGGAGGGGTGGCGTCCGACAGGGAGGCTGGGGTAGGACCCCCCCCCCCCCCTCATCTACTTCCACCTCTCCCTCCATCTTCCCTCCTCCCACCCTCCCTCCCTCCATGCATCGACGTTCTCCGAGACGGACGCACTGAACGGTAACCGACCGGCAACCAGAGAGAAAAGGCGAAAGAAGGGAGGCGGCCTGCTAGGACCATAGCAAGAAAAAAAATGCAAACAAATCGCCTAAACTTAGTCCGATTTTCCGGGTCGCCATGCCGTGTAACCAGCCATGCGACGCGCGTAGAATAAAATGAGCAAACAGGAAAAAAATATCTCATTTGAAACTCGCGAAATGAGACGGAGCAGCGCTTTATTTTTCAAAGTGAATTAATTAAAATCGGTGCGAGACAACGCGGAGTTTACTTCAAGACTATTACTCCACGGTCACATGGTGGCCACAACGCCACAGGCGAAAGGGAAAAGGGGGGATTGTAGGTTTCAAACTGGTCCAAGGGAGTCGTGATGTTTGCTGGGAGAAAATTATGATAAATTTATAAAAAGAAGAATTCGGGGATTTCGTTTGAGAAAAATGCAACGAGCATAACCCATGGACGTTTTTTGCACCCGTGCAATTGTTTGTTGGCGCGTCGCGTCAGCCCCCGGAGTCTGCTTGCAGCACATGGGTACGCTGCAGTGACAGCAGGATGTTCGTAACCCACCGCTGACGCCAGCTGACTGTTTGCCACGGCTTGCCACGCGGCGCGATACCCGGGCGGGTAGGGTACTCTTTTGTTGTTGTCGACAAAGCCAAAAGGGCCGTCGACCTGACGCTTTGCGAGGCTTGCGCTGCAGAGTGTTAGAGAGAGGCTCCTTTTGACAATGGCTCGGGCTCGGCTCTGTTTTTCAGCCACCCCTAAAGGACCATGAGCACCATCAATAGTCTCCGGAAGAGAATGAAGAAAAAAACACGCTGGTCAAAAAAACAAAAAACAAGATCCATGAACATGGTGGTGTTCACGTGACGCCGCAGGCGGGAGAGGGGGGGCGAGGGGAGGGGGCTAAAACTAGAAAGAAGTACGAAGGTGGCGAAGCGAAAGGAAGGAAAGAGGGCGCGAGGAAAGGGGCGGGTCCAGAGAGAATCGTACGCACTGTGGCTGGCTATGCGTGCCTCCCGGGCCAGCCCTGCGGCGCCCTGCGGCCCCGCCCCGCCACGCCACGCCCCGCCGAAACCTCGCACCCAGACAGGCAGACCCTCCGCTGCAAATCAAGCACGTGTCGAAGGCCAGGCAGGGGCGGAGCGGGGGGCGGTAAGGAGGGCGTGAGGGCGGCAGAGCGGCAGAGCGGCAGAGGAAAGGGAGGGAGGGGGAGCGAGCGAGGAGGGAAGGCCAGGGCCGAACAAAGGACTGCAAATGCCTACAAATTGGGCTACGTACGGCATGGAGGGGAGTGGCGAGGCGCAGCGGCGGGGCGTGGTGGGGCGTTGCGGGACGGGACGCAGCGGGTAGCGGGGCCCCCGCTGGAGATGGGAGAGGGGCGGAACAACAAAGACATCCCTTCATTTGTCTGAATTATGAAAGGAGGAGAGAGAGAGAGAGACAGTGGGTCGGGGCGGCGGCAGCGCAGTGCTAGGGCTGGCTGCCCCCCGCTGGCCTCGGTGAGCCCCTCTGGGCCCCCCGGGGGGGCGGCCAGGCACTACACGGTCCGGTCCGGTACTACAGCACGTCCGGGGGCATACCGGAGGAGAGGGCGAGGTGAGGCCAGTGGCGGCCGAGTACTCGGAACAAAAAAATACCCGCCCTTCAATGTCAACACGGTGACGGTAGCGGGGGCCCCGGCGGGTACCGGCGGAAATGAACTTTAACGTTAACGGGTGGCGTGGTGGTGGGTAGTGGGGCGCGCGGAGAGGGGCGGAGCGTGACGGTGGCGCGGCCTGAGAATGAAGCGCTCCCCTCACCTTAAAACAAAAGACTAGCAAAACTTTCCTCCCAGGGTGCAGCGGCGGCAAGAGCTCCTCCACGCGCGCCCTCGCGCCGCCTAACCTTCTTGCTCCTCCATTCCTCTCGCTTCCTCCCTCTCCCTCCCTCCCTCTCTGTCCCTGTTTCCCTATCTCTCTCTCTCTCTTTTGCTCTCAGTCTTTCAGTGTTGGGTGGGTGGGTACTCGGTATGTCGTTCGCCCGAGCGAGCAGCGGGAACCTGAATAAGTCGTGAGGCCGCACGGACTGAGCGACCGAAACTTTGACAAAGACGCGGAGCGGGCGGTACTCGCCTTGCTTTCAATACAAGACACAGTGAAATTAAACACGGAATTGTTTTAAAAATATCAATAAGCCCCGCCAACCAATGCCACCCAGGCGAGAGACTGAAAATGTGATCATGCAGGCCGGCATATGTGGCGCGGCATATGAAAGGGTCGCGATCATCAGCCTGTGACCCCACCCACGAAGGTAAAACACAAGTAAAAGAGAAAAAAGAAACAGAAAAAAATAAAGGTATATACAGCGTGGTACGGCGGCACGAGCCGATTTATGGCCGATGTCGAACACTTTACGAGCGTGTGTGTTAGCCGCACACCTCTCTATCGTAAACATCGGCGCCCCCGTGTCAAGGCGGGGCGGGGCAGACGACAGCAGCCGGACGCGGACCTTTGAGTCAAGTCTCGCGTGAAACACGAGCGTCCGCGTTTCACGTCTGTTCCTTGAACGCCTGACTTCTGAAAACTTAATGTTTCGTGTGACAGATCGCATGAAATCTTAAGTCTTGTTTAGCTTTTTGGTCTTGGTTGTCTATGGCGATGGCGAGGCCTGGTCTAGAAATTCAAGATTTTTTTTTTGATTTTTTTTTTT
>NW_026267164.1:44539-47355 GCF_000697945.3 Frankliniella occidentalis
ACCGGTCGTATCTTTATCTCCGATCCACAGGCCAAAGGCGGGGTTTTGATTGTCTACCCGAGACACTCCTAGGCCAGACATATTTTTGGTCTAGCATCAACCCCCAGGGTTTGAGAATTTAAAACTTAAAATTAGCTATTTGGAAACATGGTGGTCGTGTGGCACTGAACGTGTTAATCACGTCTGAGGGCATTACGAGGCCGGCCTCCACATAACTGTGCTCTCATACACATGCTCTCTATGCTGTCCCTCTCTCCCTCTCCCTCCCTCCCTCGCTCCCTACCTCTCTCTCTCTCTCTCTTTCCCTCACTCTCTCTGTCTCTTCCTCCTCTCATGACCCCTGTGGAGCAAGGCATAGGCCACCTGGTCAACCAGCGAGGCCGATGTTTGCCTACCCTCCAGGCGCTGTACGCAACATGAAGTGTAGAAGTACCGGGGTCGTAACTGTGAAAACGCAGCAGTGTTGCGGTATTGAATACTCTATAGGGCCTCAGGGGAAAAGGCTCCTTACGGGTGTAAAGAGTAGGCAAACTCGCAACACTGCTGTGTATTTACACTGTTACACCCGGTACACATATGCAAACATTTCAAAACTTCTCTGTACGTCTGGTGCAGGGTACAGGATAGAGCCCCGCAACGAGCGAGCTACGCGAGCAACGCTCCGGAGGCCGGTTGGTGCGAACAGGCGATAGCTCACACGCGGACGACAGCAGATCACATCCGAAGAGTAGCCGAACCTTCGCCGAACAGCTCGGCACCGACTAGCACCGACGATCGGCTGGTCATAGCTTCGAATCCCGCTATCGCACTATTTTTTGGCACCAAAATTGTACAAAATTGAGTGAGAAATTGCATTTGGACCTCAAAATCACATTCTCAGCAAAAAAAATTGAGTTTGGTAATCTGAAAGTCGAGAAAATTAAATGCTTCTGGCGGGAGTCGAAGCCCCGCCGCAGCCGCCCGCCGCCAGCTCGCGAGCTAGCGCGAGACGAGACGAGATGAGCTATGCAGTCGCGAGACGAGACGAGCTAAATGTACCGGTCACAATCCGGCATTGGCGTTAGCTCGCGTAGCTCGCTCTTTGCGGGGCTCTAGTACAGGATTCAGGCCTGACTATATGTTTTAATTTTCAATGCGATATGGTATCTTTGGGAAAGCACCAGGACAGACTGCATTCCAAACAGGGATGGCAGAAAAGTGTAGTATACCCCACCCCCGACCCCTAGCCTTCATGTTGCACCTCCCTCTCTCCCTTCCTGCTCTCATCAGAACGGCGCGCGTCATCCCGTTATTCCGCCTCCCTGGCGAGCGTCATGCGTGTGCGTCCTTCTCTGTCGCACTTACACACGGACACACACACACACACAAACACACACACACACACACACACACACACACACACGGCACGGTTGCGGTGGGCGCGAGCCTCCCCAATTGAGCCTCACAAAGTAGACGAGCGCGGCGCTTAACTCTGCCCCGAGCCGCCCGGGACGGCCGGCCCGACGGCAGCTCCACCGCACCGACCGGCGGGTAATCCTATTTCCGTTTTGCTTTCTGTGTGTAATAATGTCCTGCGCTGGTGGGTGGCGGTGCTCTCCGGAGGAAGGGCTGGGGGAGGCGGCGTCTGGAGCTGGACGGCTGTGCCGGAATGCTGGCGGGGCAACGGCGGGTGATTTGTTATGACCGCACAGCAGTGCCGCCGCCACCCTCCAGCGCGCCACGGCTCCACGACACGGGCGACGAGCACGGGCATTTTGTCCGGCCGGACATTTCGGGACATTTCGGGAGAGCCCGAGGGATTTGGGAGGGAGGGGTGGCGCACGAGGCTGGGGCTGAGCGTGTGTGTTGTGCTCACCGCGAAAGGCTTGTTTTGAGGGGTATTCGACCGTGTGTTGGACGGCGAGGGGAGCGGCGGGGGCTGGAAGAGCGGTAAAAAGAATGGGGGCCGCAATGGACCGCCGCTGCTGGGCGCTGCTGGGGTAAGGACAAGGGAGGCAAGGATGGGAGGCATGAGTCCACCTGTCCCCCGATCTAGAGGAGCGGCGTGCGTGTGGAAGCGACCGTCCAGCCGAGAGGGGAGGAGGGGGATTGTTGTTGGGTCAGGGCGTATGACTAGTAAGGTAAGGACGATAACAAGATGGGAGAGAGGGAGAGGAGGTGAGAGTAAGCGTGGGTGGGAGAGAGAGAGGGAGAAAGAGAGAGGGAGAGAAAGGAAGAGAGAGGGAGAGAAAGGAAGATAACGGAGGAGAGAGGGAGAGAGAGGGAGAGACAGGAAGAGAGAGGAAGAAAGAGGGAGAGGGAGGAGAGGGAGGGGGCAGACAGACAATTGTCCAGCCGTAGCGGCGCAGCACAGCCCCTGCTGGACCGCAAGGGCGTGTTATAACAGAGGCTTGTGGCGGGGCTGGGCGGGGCGATCCAATTGTACTGCGTTCCACACCGCGACGCACAACAGTCGTGGCTGCCTGCCTGGCCTGCCCGCCAGCCCGGTCGAGAGAGAGAGAGAGAGAGAGAGAGAGAGAGAAGGGGTGGGCTCTGGTTCAGGTGTTTGCGTTGGCGCCGGGAGGCTGTTGTGGCATGTGTTTGGTGTTAGTGGGACGTGCGCGCGCGTGAGTGTGTGTGTGTGTGTGTGTGAGTGTGCGCGTGTGTGTGCGCGAGTGCACAGCGGTGCAGCGCCGGCAGCGGTGTAAATTAGATACTAGAGCAGGGAGCGCGTGCTCTCTCTATATTCTCTCTCTCTCTCTCTCTCTCTCTCACACTCACAAACAGAGCCCTGTCAAAGATAACGTCCGTCGTTAGGCCCCTCCCAGAGGCCCGAC
>NW_026267164.1:47405-48645 GCF_000697945.3 Frankliniella occidentalis
GGGCGGCTGTGGACTGTTTGAGTGAGAGATCTGCTGCAGATGAGGGCTTGTGCTGCTGGGGGATGAAGGAGCGAGGGGGTGATTTTATTTTTTCATGGGTGGCTTTGGGGCGAAAAGCGAAAAAAAAAAACAGCCAACAGCCTCGTCTTCACATTTCCATTTGTGTGGGTGGGTGAGTTTTTCGGACACTGCATGTGCCTACCAGCTCGCTAGAGGCGAGCAGGAGCGACCGCATACACTCAGAGAGCGAGCAAGAGAGAGCGAGAAATCTAATATTCCACACTCTCACTCGCTCTCTATACTCTTCAGCTGCCAAATGGCACAGAGGTCTGTAGGCAGAAATATAGGCGCGCGTAAAGCGCAAAAGCTTTATCAAAATCGCCCCTCCCCGGGCCAAAGACGCGTCTATGTGTACGCGCGTGGGGCCGTGTGTGTGACACTGTAAAAAATACCGTAGGCAGTTACGGTTTGCCTACGGTCCGTACCGTATTTTCAGCGTACGGTCAGGCCGTAACAGTACGAAATGTACTTTCTAGTTTGGGCTAAGAGCTGTATTCGACTTCCCCAACATTTTTTCAAGTTACGGTCTGTTCTGTTTGACACGGACCGTAACCAAAAATTACGGTGCCGGACCAGGCAACAAATTTACAGCGCAGACCGTAGGCGTTTACCGTGTGTTTTTCTAACAGTGGAGTTAGTTTACACGCGCCACAAACTCGTCGGATGATAAAGTTTTACTATCGCTCGCGTCGTTTTAAGCGCGCGCTCCTAGAGATGACGTCCCCACCGCCGTAACGACGGTCTCGCGGGCGCGGCTGCGGCGCTGCGGCGCGGCGTTAGGCCCCTGGAGCACCTCTCGCGCCTTGGAAGTGGTAGGCAGGAGTGTGGGATACGCCAACGACCGCCACCTCCCCCTCTCTATTCCCCCTCCCCCCGTGACCTCGAGCACAACACGGCTGGACACACTGACATTGGACGACCTCGGGCCGTGGCGCTGGCGCTGGCGCTGCGGGCGGCGGAGCGTCGTCCTGCGCGAGCACGGCTCACCGCACACGTTCGCCATGTGCCCGACAAAGACGAGCCGTCGGCGAGCCGTCGTGCGGCGGGAAATTTAAAGCAATTACATTGGAGCGGCAGCTGATGTACTTTCACCCCTAGTCTGTCTGCCTCTCTGTAAACCTGGAAAAAAACACCGAAGGTTCCCTCTTTGGTGTGCTGACCTAAGACATTTTTTTTTTTG
>NW_026267164.1:53360-56127 GCF_000697945.3 Frankliniella occidentalis
GGGCGGGACAGGGCGGGCCGAGGCGGGGCGAGGCGGCCCGTCCAGCCCACGCAGCCGGACCACTATCAATTCCAGCGGACACTAGCTGCCGCCTGATGAACACCCTCGCATAGCTCACCTCGCACCGTGAGCCCCATGGAGCCCCGCCGGCCCAGACCGATTCAATAAACCTCTTGAAAAGTTTACGACAACAGCGACACGTCATGCCATGCCAAATGCCTGCAGAGAATACTACACCAGCAATTTGTCGCCGGGGTCAGTATTCGAACCCGGCCCAGGACCGAGGCCGGGACAAACCATAGCGGCCACCAGCTGCGCGCCGAACAGCCGTCCGGATGTGGAAATGAGGCAAGTCGCGGGCGGTCCCCGTCGGTCCTCGTCCCGCCCGCGGCGGCGACGCCCGACAACGGATAAATGGCGAGACGTTCAGCCCGCCCAGCCGCGCCGCGCCGCGCCGCGCCCGTGAGCGATGCGAATCCGATACTGAAAGCAAAGGAATTCCATTTGCGCCGTGGCGACGCGTGAGGCGCGGGTCCCGCTGCTCCTCCTCGGCCTCGACGGGGTCCTCGCGGAGGGGTGGGAGGTGGCCGAGGGGGAGGGTGGTGGAGGCCGCGGCGGCTCTCGAGAGCTTTACGATTCCGACGGCGTGCGCGGCGGCGGTGCTCTTTCCCTGCTCGGCGCTGGCGGGGCCGGGGCCATCCCTCATCACGCCGAATTGTACCCCCGCCTCCGCCCCGCCCGGCCGTACCCGCCCTGACTAATGGGCTGCTGGCAAATAGAGCCGCAAGCACCGCGGGGCGGACGGGCGGGGCGGGGTACGGGACCGAACATCCACGGCTATTTTTCCCGTCGAATGCCGCGCCGCCGCCCTGCCTCCTGACTTCATCTCCCTGCTCTTTATTTCACCCCCGCCGCCAGCAACCCCCCGCTGGCCCCCCGGCGCCACTCACCACTCGCGGCGCCACGAGGCAACACAAGGTCATCCCTCGGGGCGGGCCCGCGTGGGTGGCGCCAGGCCGGCAGGCCGCACTACACAAAGGCAGGTACCACAGCGTGGCTAGCGATGATAGTGCTGCAGCTGGGCGGCCCGAGGCTGGAGAGATGATCTCCATGGACCGCCCCGTCGTCATGCCAGCAGCCAGAAAATTCTTACTTACTCTCAAACTTTTGCTTCACAGTGTACCTTACTTTATCCCAAGGAATGTTTTTATTTGTCTTTGCTAGAAACCATATCACATTGTATGAAAACGATGTTTGAAAAATATTACTTTTTTGTCGAGATGATACTGTTAAAAATCAGTGGAAAAACGTATCTGAACGGGTAATTAACAGACAACTTTACAGTTCTAGCGCATTTCTTTTCGTCTTTGAACCCTCTCCTCGTCCTGGCCGATAAAAGAGAAAGGCGAGGCGCAGGACAGCATTCCGCCACATGAGGGCAAAGAGAACAGGCGTCCTGGAACGACGCGCCATTCCAGGCCTGCTCCGCGCCATTCTTGTCCCGTGTCGTGTCGTGGCGTGGCGTGGCGTGGCGGGGCGTGGCGGGGGGAGCGCCATCTGGTGCGGTGCTGCTGTCCATTCCATTGTCATTTCGTGTCCTCGTCACGACCCCTGAGCCCCAACCTCGCCGCGACACACACACAGGCGGACCCAAAAATATGGAGAAAACACAACAAAAAAAAATCAATTTCGAGATTCAGACAGTTAACTGGACAAAGCACTAAAACTTCGCTCTCCAACTTCGTCGTTGGATAAAGTTGATAAAACCACGTAACTTTAACTTTTGTCCGAAAATGCGTCAGCGTAAAACGTTCCTTCACTCTGCAGAGAATGGGGTTGAGGTTGAGGACAAAAAAAAATTCACAAAAGGCGCTTGTGGCGCAGCTGGGTCCTCCACGCGTTCTTATACCCACACATTACCACGATGGAGATCAGCCAGGAGGGGGCAATTACAATTGAGCGCGAGTAGGGAGAGAGTGGAGAGCGAACGGGTCCCAAAAAGGAGAGGGGCACGCCTACCCCCGGTCTCGCCCCCGAGCCCCGGCCGGGCGGCGCCCCTTGATAGCCAATCGTTATTTGTTTTTTACGCCGCTGCGGGCGCGGCGGGGCGCTTGTCCAGCGGTGCTGCCTCCGGAGGAGAAGGGCTGTTTGAAAAAGACTCTTCAGCAGTAGCTACGTCTGCTGCGTCGCAGTCGCGGGCTCCTGCGACCGCGTTCAGTAAACGTCCTCCTCTCCCGCGCGTGTTCGCCCTGCCTCCAGTCCGGAGAGACGCGGGGAGCAGGCCGTCGTAGGCTCGCCGTAGGCCGTCCCCTCGTCATAGATTATACATTTCAAGTCTCCCAAAAACTTTCTGATAAAGAACTCGGCCGTGCACACCCTTTCTTCCTCGCAGCCCTTTCCTTTTCTTTTCCTCCTCTCTCTCTCTCCCTCTTTAGCTAAATGAGGGTTTACGCGCGTTGACGTGCGAGGAGGCGGCCAAGCCCCCCCCCCCTCTCGTTCCCTTTCCCATCTACCCCAGGCCAGCGCCCGGTGCGCACAAGGGCGAGCGAGGAGATACAAAAACCAGAGTGCCGTCGTCCCCAGCTCGGCCCCAGCCAGCTCGCACCTTAATTTCCTCCCCCCTTTCTCCGGCTATGGCCAGTTCCTCCTCGTCTTATTCTGCTGCCGCTTTTTAATCTTTGTTTTTAATCCCTTTCCGCCTTACCTCTCTCCTCCTAGCTCTGCCATAAAACCCAGCAGGGGACCCTCCACCTCCACCTCGCCTTAC
>NW_026267164.1:56177-57336 GCF_000697945.3 Frankliniella occidentalis
ACACCTACCTGGAACAAAAAGAAAGAAAACAAAAGGATTAGGGGGTTAAAAAAAAATTGTGAGTAAAACATTATTCTCGAGGCGAGACAGGAGGAGCCCCGCAGGAGCGACGAGGGGCCGCTGGGAATACATCGAGTATAGAAAGAAACAACAAGGCGCTCGGACGCGCTACAAGCTGACGCCCACACACGCACGCACGCGGAGACGAACCAACGTTCACCAAGGCGGTGATAAATCATTGCGTGGCCGAGCTTGGCTTTAATGTGAGCGCGGCGCGGCGCTGCTCCCCCCTATCGTCCCCCCCTTCTCCTCTAAACATTATCGCAAACACACACACCCAAATTGCGAGTGCGCTGCTGAAAGAGGAAGAGAAGAAAGTGCTCATAGTAGTAAAGCACTTTGTCATCAATTAGATTATTTATTATGGCTAAATGGAGGACCAGAATAACCTCCATCAGTGCGGGAGTAGGTGGAAAATGTGGGAAAAGGAAAAAGGGTCAGGGGCAGCGAGAGAGACATGAAGAGGGGGTAGGATAGAGAGAGAGAGAGAGAGAGAGAGAGAGAGAGAGAGAGAGAGAGAGAGAGCAAGGTAGAGCGGAGAACAGCGAAGGGGGATAAAGCATACCACACCGAGGTTAAAATGACAACGAGATGCGAGTTCCATGTCGCACATGTCGCACGGCTGACGTGGAGGCGCCTAATGAGAGGGTCTCTGTAATGTTTAGCCCCAGCAGCGTGTCGTGGCGTGGCGGGGCGGGGTGGGGCGGGGCGGGGCCGCGGCGACACTATCCACCAAGATGCGCAGCGGCGCGCTCATCCCGGCCGCCACGGAAGTCATCAACCAGGCCGTGCAGGGTTGGCGTGGAGGCGCCTCGCCTGGCGCCTGGGCGGCCTGGTCCCAGCCCCGCCCAGGCACAGTAACCTCTCCCGGTCGTAAAGACGCCAAGACGACAAGACCCCGGCCACCGACACCGCCGTAAGCGCGGCGGGTGTGTTCTCGCCGTCACCAGCGCGGGCCTAACGCCTCCCGGAGGAGAAAACTTGGCGTCATTTGTTAACACGTTCAGTGCCAGGCCATTTTTAATTTAAAAAGTGTCCGACCTCACGGTGGTCGTGCGGCACAAGGGTGCCAAAAAGTGCACGACCTCTGGTGTGGTCG
>NW_026267164.1:63098-65945 GCF_000697945.3 Frankliniella occidentalis
CCTCCCCCTCCATGTAACCTCCTCCCAGCGCTTCTCTACGCCTCGGCGATTATCCTCTCATCAATTAAATCCCTTCAGTAAGTTGATTTCGGCTGCCGCCTACAGGTCAGCGATTTCCATACGTCTCTTCCAATCCCTTCCCCCTTCCGCATCTTCCCCCTAACATCTCTGTCTACTATCTCTACAGTACACCCCCTCTCTCTATCTTTCTATCCCCCCCCCCTGCTCTCTCTCTCTCTCTCTCTCTCTCTCTCTCTCTCTCTCTCTCCACGCCCATTGTCTGACATAATAATCCGATTCACTCAGACTTCTATCCAATTAGCTGTAGTCACGCACGCGACCAATCTGCATGCGTAAGCGGAGGCTCATTGGGGCACCCCCACCCCTGGAACTCACCCTAAAGCACACAACAAAACACAAGCAAAAGTCACACACCTAAACACGACCGAAATGCACCCTAGAAACACCATACTGAATAGGCCTCCGAAAGCTTAAAACAAAACAAACTCAAAATACGACTGCAAAATTAACAGCCGCGTAAACGCTCGCAAACACTGCTGAACACCCCAAAATTCCACGAAACACACCATTGTCCGGCTCAAAAGGCAACATCGACCGGCGCGTGCCGTAACGGCCGGTCACGGAGCGGCAGTTAGCGCGCAGATCAGAGACGACCCTCGACGGCGAACATTTCTCGCCGAAATCACCCCTCCGACCGCATTTCCGACACGAGCGCCAGCAGCTCCTCTGGGTAGGCACGTCATCGGCCAAGCCAAGGGCGGCGACCAGACCCGACCAACCCTTGGCAAGTCCGCGAACAAGCTGTAGGCAGCGGCGCTGGAACCGGTCCAAAGGGTTGGCGCAAGGGCTGGAGCTGGTGTGAAGCGCCCCGCCACGCCCCGCCACGCCCCGACCCGCGCCATGCCACGCCACACGTCAGGGCATAGAGAGACCCCACCAGTACTTAGTTAACCCCACAACAACTTCGCCGTCGCCACCGCCCCACCGCGCCGCCCCCCGCCCCTCGTCGACAGACAGGAACGGCAAGGACCAGGTAAACTACAGGTCTGACGCTTGTCAGTTGTTTCCAAGTGGTGGTGTGTGCGTTGTGCGTGTATGTGTGTGCGTGTGCGAACGGAGATGGTGCGCCAGCGCCAGTTTAGCGAGCGGAAGGCGCGCACGGAGCGGGGGGAGTGCACCACTCGCTAATAACTTGCAAATTGCGAACATCATTTATTGCAGAATTCATCATCTCTGCAAAGGCGGCGCGGCGCGCGGCTGCTGTGTGCGCACCTTTCAGGCGGTGGCGCCGGGGGGGGGGCGTGAGGGGGTAGTTAATGTGCGTGCCGTCCCGAGTGTGGGGGAGAGAGGGGAAGAAAGAGGGAGCGAGAGAGAGAGAAAGAGAGAGAGCGTATGCCCGTGCGTTAGCGCCTCGTTTCGACAACAGCGCGCGGTAAATGAAGAGGGATAACTTTCTTGCTTGTGCCTAAATGACGGCCATACCTTCCTCTTCTTGCCGTCATTAAAGCCGGTTTTGCCGTGACGGTCGCGCCGGGGCCTCTCTCCGCATGTCAAACTGGCGGGAAACACTTCAAAACGGAGCGCGCTCGAGACAAAGACGACAGGCCTCACCCAGGCGAAGCAGGCAGTCTGCTCTGATGACGGAATAACTCGCGTCGTTAAGGTGAGGAGGCGAAAAGTGCACGCGCAAGGTTGGCCCCTCATTTACGTCAAGAGAGTGCTAAAATATACAGGCACAGGATACAAGAGCGAGCGAGGAGACAGAGACAGAGGGAGAGAGGAAGTGAGAGAGAGAGTGTGACATGGGCAGCTCTGAGATTGAACGCTCGCGGCCTGGCGTGCGAGAGAGTGCGCGAGAGTTGCACAACAAGAAGAGGGCGCAGGGGGAGGGGGGAGGGGGTGGTCGCGCGCTGGGGAAGACACGCCATTGTAATGACAAGGCCAACTCGGCTCTTTGTCTGGAAAAGTTGGCAACAACTTACACTTTTGTTGTGACTCGCTGACCTGTCTCAGACTGCTGGGATTCACTCTGCCCGCCCGGCTCTGCTCACACAGCAGCGCACTCCCACCACCACCATCGCTACCGCTGCTCCGCCACCCCGCCTACTTCACTGCACTCCAAGGCATCTCACCGCCAAACTGCCTCGTGCTGCAGAGAGTTGTGCGCCACGGGCTTGACGGAGAATGGGGAGCGGGGGCGTCGGACCACTCCGTGAATGAAGGGGGCGTGGAGCAGAGGGGGTGGAAAAGAAGCTCGTACTATTTCCACCTGCAAAACATTTAATTTTTCTGTGTAGGAGGATGCGTTTGTTTTTGTTTTGAGCGTAGGGAAGTACAAAGCAACCCAAACGTAGCCTGGAATAACACGACTCCGGCCAAAACAACGAAAAGGAGCACAGAATATCAGGACTTCCCCCTCAGCCAGCAGCCAGGCCCTGACCTACACAGCGCGCTGCGCTCGTGTGTGGAGGGAGCGGGAGGGAGGGAGGAGGGAGAGAAGGGCCACGCAAAGCAGAGGCAGCATTACACCAAAGGGGCGTGCAGCTGGCGGAGCCGGAGCGAGAAAGAGAGAGACACACCTCTCTGTGCCCGGGCAGCGGAGCCCCAGGGGCGCAGCTGCACCCGCCCAAGGGCCTCTGGCCCCGGCCAGCTAGCTCGTCCTGGCCGGGGGTTTATTTAGCCAAAATCAACAATCGTACAGAGGGTGTGGCGTGGTGGTGGTGGTGGGGGAGGTTCTAGCAGGCAGGGCTGGGCAGCAGGCGCAGGGCCCGCATCGCATAGGTGAGCGCTGCTCCCCTGCACTCCCCGCGCTCCCCGCGGTGCCCC
>NW_026267164.1:65995-67251 GCF_000697945.3 Frankliniella occidentalis
GGTGTATGGACGCGCCCGCGGCCGGGTAATCCCCTCTACGCCATAAATCGCGGCCTCCGTCGCGAATTGGGTTGGCGGTGAAAGTGGGTGGTAGTGCGGATGGGAAGGGGCGCGGACTTAGCGCGTCAGAGAGAGAGAGGGGGGGGGGAGAACCGGAGGAAACGCTCTACCACTCGCTCCGCCAGGACCCTCCCCGTGGAGCCCTAAGGCCGGTTTCTTTCCTTATCCTCGTTTTATTATTTATGTCTTGTAATTATATTTACTTTTTTTTTCAAAATTTATCATCATTACAATAATTATTTCTGCGGCTGAGGCGCCGCGTTGTTCACGCGCTGCTTGAGCCGGGTTCGGCCGCGCTACGCCCTGATGGTGATTGCAGTAAAGACGGTCTCCGGGCCGAGGGGCTCCCCCTCCCCGCACGCGCCCGCCCCCTCGCCCCGTGTACCTAGGGAGCCGCATGCGCCATCAAGACGCTACTTACAGATTCCGTTTGTCTGAGTAGACTGGGCAGGGCAGGAGCAGCGGCAGAGTCTCCTCGGAGGAGCAGAGCGGAGCGGAGCACTCCGGCACCGCGGTGGCGCTGGCGGCGGGGCTGCGCTGCTCGCTTTACGTCGCCCGCCCTGGCCGCCGCACCCCGCCCCGCCACACCACGCCCAGCCCCGCCCCGCCACGGCCAACCACGCCATGCCGGAGCGCGAACATGCTCTCTAACTCGATTTACGTCGGGAATACGCGTTGTGTGGCCCGGCCCCTCTCACTCTCTCCCTCTCTCTTGCTCTTCTTTAGAGGCACACTCAAATAGCCACGGCGTTAACTTTGGCGAAAACAGGGGAGAGACACGAAGCGGCGGCAGCGGCAGAGAGGGGGCGGGGAGAGACAGACAGACAGACAGACAGACAGACAGACAGACAGACAGACAGAGCCCCTGCACGTCAGATGGGAGAGGCCCGAAGGCGCAGGGCAGGGCGCAGGGGCAAAAGGCGCAGGACGCAGGCTTACGCAGGGCAGGCACAAGGGAGCCGGGGACGGCCGGTGCCCAGCGGGGCCCAGAGTATGGACCTGACTGTAAAACTAAATGATGGATGCACGTGTCAGAGAGCGGGACCAGCGGGGCGTGGGGGGCGATACTAACAGAGAAAAGACTGCCCTTCGTGATGGTCTGCGTCGGCGTGGACAAGCAGGTACGGCGGGTGACGCTTGGCCTCGGTGGCCTGGCCTAACCTCCGGGCCAAGAGCCTGACAGCCTGACTAACGGC
>NW_026267164.1:67721-85343 GCF_000697945.3 Frankliniella occidentalis
GAGAGAGAAAAATGGATGTGTAAACCCTTAAGAAGGGTGTGATTCAAGTGTATGAATGTCACACTCAATTCGTACACTTCTAGGTGCGAGAATTTCAATTTGTACTCAATACAGGAGTGCGAAATTCCAAATAAATTGGCGTCAGCCAGTTTACAGTGCTGAACAATAAAACTGTTAATAATAATTTTAAAATTCCGGCCATACCAAGGCCATGCCGAGCCCTACTTAAGGTGGCAGCATTACAACAGTGTTCTGGGTGGCGGCCGGAGCAGAGTATGCAAACCCGTAACACTCCGTAGCGTGCACATTTGGTGACCAGACGTGTGGGGGTCGTTGGTCGTAGGTGGGGTCAAAAGGAAAGTACGGCTGACCAGGAGCCGAGCCAAGGGAAGGTGTTTGCCGGGGTCAAGACGCCAACGCCCAAACCGCTCCCCAACAACCTCCGCCGCCCCAGCCCGTGTCACTGCGGTCGCACTGGGGGCCCCGGGCCCCGCCCGCTACATACACCTGAAACTAGAAGAAAAATGGGCGCAATTTCAGGTGGCGCGGGCGAGGGAAGAAAGAGTGGAAGAGAGAGAACGATATCAGAAGACGGCCGGAGAGAGAGAGAAAGGGGAGGGGGGACTGTGAGGGGGACGGAGAAGCGGGGTGGTGAATGTGAGTCGTTGCGAGGAGGAACGCACGGCGAAGGCCACTCTCCCGTAACACCTCTCCCCTCCCCTCCTCGCACGCGGGGGGAAGAGCCAGGGGAGGGGCGCATGACGGCGTGATTGCGACGTCAAAAGTGCCGTCAGTTTTCCGATTTGTTCATCCCCGGGGGAGGAAAGACGCGGAGGGGGAGGGGGGGGGCAGCGGCGACGGCGTACTGTCTTCCCACAGCAGCGTCAGCAGCAGCAGCGGGCCGAAGTTTGGGGAGCGTCCCGCATCGGCGGCATAAGGTGTAGGACAGAGAGTTTTATTTATTTTCGAACGAGAGAGCGCGAGAGGCAGCGGAAGGGAGAGGAGGAGGCGGAGGGGGGGCTGTGGGAGAGGCTCGCGGCTCTCAGGTTGGAACGTCTCCAAGAAAAAGAGTAGGGTCGCGTCCGGAGAGCGTCGCCTCGCCGTCTCAGTCGCACGGGCTGAGGAAGAGGCGGCGGCAAAAGGCGTCCCACTCGGAGGGTTTTTACCAACGTCATCAGTCGGAGGGAGAGGGGGGCAGTTGCGTGGAGAAGGGCGTGGCGGGGCGTGGCGGGGCGTGGCGGAGCGTGGCGGAGCTCCGAGGCGCCAAACTAAAGGGGTCGTTGATCCGACCGACTGGCTGCATTTCATTCAGCGAAGACAAGAGGAGACGAGATGGAGGGCGCCGAGTGCGGGGGAAACAGCGAGCGGCGTCGCGGAAAAAAAACACGAGCGAACCAGGGCGAGGTGCAGCCTGCGGGGCGGGGAGGCCGAGGTGGCAGAGGGAGGGGATACATTGCACGCACTTATTTCAATTAAGTCCGCCGAAAAGTACGCCAAGCAGGCCGGCTGCAATGATGGGGGGAGTGTGGCAAAAGGCTGGGGGAAAGGGTCGGGGAAGAGAAGGGAGCGCGCCGAGCGTCGAAAATTTGTCTTGCATTAGTTGAGCGCGCGGGTGCTCCTTCTCCTCCTCCTCGGCGTTTTAAGTTACGGCAGCAATTATTATCATTATTTCCTGGCGCTGCTTTGCGCTGCCGCTGGAGGGCGCCTCCCAGGGCGCGGAGCGGCCCGCCCGCCGGGCCGGGCTGCCGGGCGGGCCTGCCTACCTGCGCCACGGCGGGCGCGCGGCCGCAGCGTCCTGCCTGCTGGAGTGGAGAGAGGCGAGCCGCGGCGCTGGCTGCTCGCTCTCCTCCCCTCCTCTCGCTCCCTCTCGTGCATCTCGACGCTCTCCCTGACACCCTCTCCCTTCGCACGTGCTGGCGCCCCCAACGCCGCGCCCGAGACGCACAGCTGGCTGCCCCCAAAACGCGCGTCATATCGCCCGTTTTGTTTTCCCCTTAGAGGGAGAGAAAAAAAAATACCACGTATTTTTACGCCTATCAATTGTACGTGCTGCCAATACGGCCGTAACACGTTCAGCATCCAGCAACAGCTGCAGCACCAGCGCGGCGCCCTCCCCGCCCCGCCAGCACCGCGCCCACTAATACCCTTCCCCCGCCGCTCGCCAACCCCACCCAGCCCTCCCCCCCAAAAGTCCCCCATCCTTCTCATCCCTGCAGATGTTCCTCGCAATAATATACGACGTCAACCGACAACATTTCGCAGCAGCAGCCCGGGGCGTCCTACCCCTTCACCCCCCCCCCCCCCTTTCCCAGCAGGCGAATCAGGCCCTGTCAATCAAGGCGCGTCAGCCTAGTGCAGGGAACGCCCTCTCCCCCTCCACTCTAGACGCCGCGGCCGACTTGCTCGAAGAAACTGTGGCAATCCTTGTTTAAATAAATGACAAATTTTGTACTTTTCTGTGTAAGGACTCCACCCAGAAAAACTGCTACACTTTTTTTCCTGTTCCGGTTAAATACTGAAACAATGTCGAAATTTATTACTCTTAAAACAAGCTATGATATCTAATGTGAATAAGGGAAAAATATTTGTTTCGAAAGACTGTATAGCCTTCGTATCAAGAGCGATCAAGAGTGAATTTTGATCTTGTGTTACCACAGCATCTTTGAAAAGGTTGAAACAAAGACACTATTTCCCTGGGTGTGACAATGTTTGGCTTCTGCTTCCCAAAATCTAGTCATTAAAAGCGGACAGAAGTTTGTCCTTTTGAAATGAGATCCAAATTTGGCAATATAAGCAAAGAGGACAAAGCTTTGCAGTCCCTGAAAGAAAGGCCAAAATTTGCCGTTCGAAAAGGAATGTCAAAATATTGGCAAGTAAGGCGACCAATCATTTTGAGTGTCCCTCTCCTTTTCGTATGCACACGCATTCGCTCTCTACTCACTCTCTCTACCTTACTTTACTCCGTCTTCCTTCTCTCACACGCATTTTTGCAGAATCTCTCCATATCCAGTTCAGTTGTTCTGTCCCCACTAGCTTTGTTTTTACGGCAGCGCAAGATGCGCGCAGCGTGGCGTGACTGGGCGTGGCGGGGCGTGGCGGGGCGGGGCGGGGCGGGGCGGGGCGGGGCGGGGCGGGGCGGGGTGGGGGGTGGCGGGGCGGGGCGGGGCGTAGTGGGGTGTGGCGTGGCGGGGCGTGGCGGGGGACACGCCGACACGCCGCGCGACGCCGAGACATAACACATAAAACGCACCGGTCCCATTATCGTTTCGCCCGGCGAGACAAGTCCCCCTCGTTCCGTTCCGTTCCGCCGTCTCGAGGTGGTCGCTGCAGCCCGGGGGGGACGGCGCGCTCGCAACGCTCTCATACGTGATCCGTAACGTTACACACGGCGATCGCCGCGTCCTCCGCCCGTGTGGTGCGGCAAGCAGCCGCCCTACACGCTGCCAACAGCGACACGACGTACCATGTGCTCTCGCATTGCGATCAATTTTCGCTTTTGTTTCGATGGTTATTATTTTCTAAAGAATAAAGAACAGAGGCGAATGACTTTTTCTTCAAGTATCATTCTTTTTGAGTTATTGACACTGTAAAACGCGTCCCACTCTACCAAAGGCGCTGCGGCGCGCCAATGGACAACAAGACACTCACAAGGAAAAGTCTACAAAGCATTGCTTTGTATTACAAACAAAACGGAGGCAATGAAATACAAAGCATTGCTTCGTCGTGTACGATGCTATCGTTTTCTTTGTAGGTTCCGAAGCCATGCTTTGCAGACCTTTAACAGTGCTTCCTGCATCGTGTTGACACCTCGTTACAAGTGTGGTGGTGCGGCCCAGGGCGGACAGGCGAGCAGACAGGCGGGCAGACAGACACAACGCACAGACCCACGCACCGCACCCTCGTCGTCCTAAGCGCCAGCCGATCTGTCACGGCGGCCTGTCACGCCCGTCACGCCGCGGTCACGTCACTGTCACTGCTGCCCGGCTGTCCGCCCGCGCACAACCCGTCACGCCCACGAGGTCAGAGGTCGAACTGCAATCTGAACTCGACCGGCAGCGGTCACTCACCAAGTCAGGAAGCAGGCGCAGGGAGCGTATCCACAAGCAGGCACACACGTGGTCGGCCACTCACGGCTCGGCTCGGCTCGGCGCGGCTCGGACCGGCCCGCGACTCGGCTCGGCTCGGCTACAAGGATCGCGAGGTTCGCGCGGCGGGGCGGGCTGCCCGTGCGGAGTGGCGAGAGGGTTGGGATGCTGTGAGCGTGGCGACGGCGCCTGGACCACTGGCGGGAGCTGCGCGGAGCTGCGCGGAGCTGCGCTGCCCCCCTCGGCATGTGCCTGGCGCCAGGCGCCCCCACCCCGCACAGCCGCCGCGGCCCTCGCCTCGCGGGCTTCGGGACGACGGCTCGGCTAACTTCGGCTCCCCCTCCGCCCTGCGCGGCGCTGGGCCCGAAGGGCGGGGCGCGGAGGGAAATCATACCGCCACAGCTGGCTTGAGCATCGCGAATCACACATTTGTGTCTATGAAAGAGGCAAGAGAGGGGAGTTTGGTGGTTTAGCGCGTAACTATGGGAGACGGTTATGGTTAGGGTTTTACGTCTCCTCTCGCCCACACTTAACACGTCCCCTGCGGCTCATTTTTTTTTGGTCCCCATGATTGAACATGGGGGCATGACCACATAGTGGTCATGTTGCAAGGAACGTGTTAAGAGAAAGGTACATGCAATTTTCAGAAATCCTTCGGAGGAGAGGTTACACACTGGAGAAACAAAGGTCTTAGTGCCTTTTATTTCAAACACAATATAGTGTCACAATGCTCCAAAACTTTGCACCTTTTGAGCATTTTACTGCATGTGCAAAGGGGGTAAGTTGTTAACACCTCTCAAAAGAAGCTAAAATCATTAGCAGTCGTTAAAAGGTGTCGAGTCGCACCTTTTGTTTAGAGTGAGTGAAAGAAGTATCTCTCACCGAAAACTAAACGTTGAGAATCTTTTTTTATCAGAGTGAGGTTGGTGTAGGAGACGAAAGGAGTAAAAACCACAGCAGAGTTTGTTATTGGCAGGAAGGTGCAGCGCCTGCAGCGCCGAGAGGAAGAGGAGGACGTGAAAGGGAGGGAGGGGGCGTTAAGGGCGGGAAGAGGCGGAGGGGGGGGGGGTAGCCCATCGCGCAACAAAGTAAGGCGGCACAGTGAGGCCGGGCCGTCATGTGGAGCTGGAGCACAGTTAGAGAGTTTGGAGAGCCCTCCGGTGCCCTTCCGCGCGCTCCGCAGGGCCGTCGGGCCCGACCACCACGCCCCGCCACCGTGGCGGGTGGCCAGGCCCCATCGGGCTCCCAAAACAGAACGCATTCTGCCGACCGCTAGCTACCCCAAGCCGGCCCCATCCGCACGCCCAACCCACCCCACCGGACGCCGCCAGGGTGCCGCTCCCTGACCTCATCCCAGGCCGGGTCAGGACGCTCTGTCGTCACTGCCTCCCGCCTCTCGCTGAAATGTATTCAGTTATTCATGTGTGCAATGTAAATGCGGGCGCGCTGGATGCGCGTCGTGCCGGCGCGAGCCGGCGGCGTTTTGAAAATATTAACAGCTGCTAAGTTATACACCGGTGCCTGGCGGGGTGGGGTTGGTTTGGTGCGGATGCCTGCGGCTCGCAGCGGATATTGCGGCACGGGCGCGAGAAAGTGGTCCTCCGACCGCCTCCAACGCGAACCACGGGTGCAGGCTTCGTTATAGAGAGACAAAATATCCGAATGCACGAAGAACAGAATAATCGACAGAGCAAAGCGACCACCACCGACCTTGCGCACAGTTGCGCCCCCGGCCCTGTTTGTTTTTCGTTCGGTTGTAAGTTATTTTTATTTATTTTTTTAAAAAGACTGACGCACTTTTGTGGTACTTTGTACGCTTTTTAACGACAATGCCCTGCTTCTCTGAAAGAAATCCATTGGGGACGGCATATGCAAGTAGTGCACTTTGAAACAAACGCCATCGGCTTGACCCCGGTGCCCTGCTGGCTCCCTAATGCTGGGCCAAAGAAAGGGGATGGGGGGGGGGGGCAAGCGTCCCCTTCCTCTAGAGACCCCCCGCCGCCTGCTGCTGCCTCGCCGCACTTGCCTCATACATCCCCACGGATTACCAGAGGGCTGGACTAAAAAGCGTATTAAAGTACCATTAGCTCTAGCAAGCAACAAATGGATGCATTACAATGCCCTAATGGGTCCTGCGAGAGTGCCACCGGAGGGTGCCAGCCCCATGACCCAGAGGACCGTTGCACCAGACCACTCCCCTTATTGAAACAAAGAGCTTTTTTCAATTCAGTGCAGTTAATGTTTTCTCAGCACAATGTTAATGATTAATCAGAGAGGCATCCCAACTAATGTGTAAGGTTTAGGCTCTGGCAGTGATTAGTTGACCAAGTCATCCAGGTAAATTGCCAACAATTTTTAAGCAAACATACTCGACAAAAAATAACGGCACTAAAGTTGTTTCCTGCACTACTAAGTTTTGCAAGAGTGTGGATTCAGATCAGGGCTAACAGGACCATTAGTCTAGACATAATGGTTTACTCACAGGCAGAAAAAAAGGTTCACCCTGTTGCAATAACAGAAACTTCTTTGAATTAGTTCTGTTCATTGAAAAGAAAGAGAAATATTACATTCCCCTGAAAACTCTTTTTAAATATGTACGTCATTCCCCCAGATATCTATAATGACAGCTATGTCGGTAATGGCCAAAATTACAAACAAACTTACTTGGTAAACAACTTAGTAAGACTCCTGGTCCATTTGAGACGGTCACTCCCAAACTGAAGGTAGTTCTTGATCCATTCAAAGATGTGGCAATAAGATTGCTAGTGCACAGGATGATTTTGAGGTTATGTATCATGATACACAGTCCCAGAACTCGTCCCTTGTAACGGGATACGCAGCGGACAGGCGTCGAAGTATGAAAACACATTTTGTGCAGTTAAACAGTCTCACTAAATAAAACACTGACACCACTTTACTTATTTTTTACTAAGAATCTTGACGCGGGCACTTGTCGAGTAGCGCGGCGCGAACGACGACGCGACGGCGACGACCAGAACTATAACAACAACAACAACAGGAGCAGCTTTTAGTTGGCGTATCGTATCAGCGCTTAGGCGTCGGCAGCCCTAGTTCTAACGTATTCGGAACAGCCGGAGGAAGTTAAACTATAGCGGTTAGAACATAAAGCAGGTTGGCAGGTTCCTGGTTATACTCGTACTGACGAAAGAACAACACAGTTGCCCATAAGAATACCACGCGTTGCCGTACTGTTCTTTCGTCAGGGCGACTATACTCCTGCCCTAGCCCCCTTACCCCTACTACCGGCGTGACGTAGAGGCGGGAAGCTTTCGACCAATCGGGAACGTTTATGTTCTATCCGCTCTTCTTCTTCCCTCCGTTAGCCGAAAAACGCTACATCGCCATTTGTTGGATGATACGTTTAAGTTAAAGCAATAATCGCAGGGCTTAGACTGGCATCGATGCCTCCGATTGGCTGGATTCTAAACAAAACGGATCGTCAGCGCAACGATAAGTGACACCAGTGTGACGCGATGCTGCCACCCCCCCCCCCCACCCCCGCGAGCGCGCTGGCCGGGCGCCAAACGCCTGTAAACTCGCCTAGGTTCCCGCGAGAGCAGCGTTAATTCAGAGGCAAGGGGTCGCAGCTGCTGCCGCTGCTGCTGCTGCCGCTGCTGCTGCCGCTGCCGCTGCACAAGCCCGGTGGTGTTCATCAGCTCGGCGGGCGCGACGGCTCGGTCTCGCGGCCGGCGTGGCGTACGCACCCCCGCGCGACCCCCGGGAAGAGTTGACGCCTTTACAGGGACAAATGAAGTAATTGTCTTAATGCGCACAAATGAAGACGCGGCGCCCGACAGCGATCCGCTGCTTGTGCCTCGGCGGAGGAGGACGCCGCGGCGACGACTCGGGAGCCACAAGTGCGAGAGAGACAGGCGAGCAAAGGGAGCGAGCAAGAATACGCAAAGGCGAGGAGCGAGCAAGATGGACTTCCCTTCTCTCAATTAGTTTCGCTGTCGTCTAAGGCTAAGCCGTCAAACACGACGTTAATCTCGGCTAACGAGCGTCGTGGCGCTGCGTCGCCAGAACACCAGTAGGAGCCCCGGGCCCTGGGCGGGGGGGGGGGGGGACAACAACAAGAGGGTGCCCCCGCCTTGGCACCCGCTGCCAGGCCGCGCCTCACGGCTGCTGGGACCATCACGTATTTGCCTCGCCTCGGAAGCGGAAGTCCTGGAAGTATGAGGAATCGAGAGAGGTTCCAGCGCGCGGGGGTGACCTGACCTACATTCGGGTGCCGCGCGACACGACTGTGGATCGTCAAGGTCGGGGCCTGTCAGGAGTGGGCTGAAAGGGGCGGGGAGGGAGGGGGGTGCCCCACGACCCGGCCCTCGCCCGCACCCCGCCGCGGCAGTCCCCTACGCCAGAGGCCACCGCCAGCAGGGAGGGGTCTTGATTAAGGACGCTGTGTTATCAATCCTGCTTTATCAAGGCCATCGCGACAGCAACACCAGCGGGCGCAGCCGGGCCATGGGCCGGGCGCAGCGGCAGGGGGGCCATCTTGTGCTGAGTCGCGAAAACGAGAGCTTCGCGCGGCAGTCTGTCTGTCTGTCTGTCTGTCTGTCTGTCTGTCTGTCTGTCTGTCTGTCTGTCTGTCTGTCTGTCTGTCTGTCTGTCTGTCTGTCTGTCTGTCGAGCGGTCTGGATAGCGATAGCCCCCGCGATATATCTCTGGGACGACTCCCCTCGTGGCGCTGGCCTCCAGTTCGCTCCAGCCCGCTCCCGCCCCCGCCCGCCCAGCAGCCCGCTTATCTGTTGTCCAGGGCGGCTGGTGCCCAACCTGACCTCGGCCGGGATAAATCCCCGCGCCCTGCGCCTGCCTGCGCGCGCCCATCGGTCGGCAGGCGCGTCTACTATCTAGCCGATTTGTTTATCTCGAGGCGTCGCATTGCGCTGCAGCGTCATCGCAAAGCAAAGCATTATTAAGATATCCCAATCCGGTCCATTTCTTTTGTTTCTTCGATAATAATATTGGACATTCCCTCCGCCACGCTGCGCCACGTTCGCGATAAGAAAGTAATAAAGACAAAGACGCCGTCCCACCGCGCCGCGCAGAGCCGCGCGCCCCGAAGAATTTATAATGGAAAACGTTTCCTGCTCCGATTGCCTTTCGGCGTCCAATCGCTTATTCCCACAGACTGGCAGCAGCAGGGAGAGGGAAAATAATCAGCCTCCTCGCGTTTCAAAATAACCAAACAAATACTTTAATTTTAATTTTTCATCTCGTCGGGCAGTGGCATGGCGCTCGCCGTGGGCCGCTGAGTGAGCGGCGCGCTCCCAATTTGAGGAAACCGTTTTGGTTTTTATTTTTATCTTGAAGTTCTCACAAACAATGTCCGAACAACTCATTGTCAGGCCGGTTTAAACTTGACCGATACAACCATCGCCTTGTACTAAAACCTGTCCAGTCCATGGTCCAGTCTATCTCGTCTAGCCACACACACACTCGCCGCACTCTCACACACGCACTTACATACAGTCTTTCGCATGAGGACACTTTGCCACGAGGGCATGCGCAGTGCAGAATCCACATGGCAGTAAAAATAACACAACAAAGTGCACTTTGACATGTCTGTTAGCTTGTCGCGTCGCTCTCGTGGAACTCGACGGTGAAGGACACCTGGATGCACAAGGCCCTGTCTTCGGCCGACGAGGACCTGACTTCGTTGAGGAGGCCGGTGCCGAGGTCGCAGACGCTCAGGGGCTGGAGCGTGTCCAGGTAGCCGAGGATGGCGAAGTTGTTGTTAAGCAAGGCGGTGGGGCGGTGTGTCTGGAAGCGCTCCAGTCCGAGGCTGGGGGCGAGGTAGCCCCGGTTAAAGACCAGCTTGGTGTCGACGGTCTTGAGGATGTAGCTGGTCTGCGCGGCCTCCATGCCGAAGGCCTCGCCGGGCGACAAGCAGCGCGGGCGGCGGCGGTACAGGGAGCCGAGCTCGTCCGTGGAGGCGAGCTGCAGCGCCAGCGTCCAGCCGCCGCCGTCGTCCTCGGGGCGCACGGCCATCCGCCACCAGCGCTCGGGGTCGCCCTGCGGGTGCCGGAACCACACCGACAAGTACGGCGGCGAGGCGAGCGCGGCGCCGCGCACCGTCAGCTCGTGGGACAGCGTCAGCTCCCGGGTCCCGCAGCGCGTCCCTCCTGCAGTGGTCAGGGGTCAGAGGTCACGTCAACGGCGAGAGGAGAGCCCACAGAACACGCAACGCCCCCCAAACTCACCGGCGGCTGCCACGAGCCTGCTAGGCGCGCTGGAGAGGCTGGTGGGGCTGGCGGGGCTGGCGGGGACGGGGCCCGGGCTGGAGCAGCTGCTCTCTGCGACCACTGGCCTCCTCCACATGGCGGCTCTCGACGCCATCACGGACTCGGTGACGATGGGCGTGGGGCCGTTGCGGTCCGCCCCGGCTGGCTGTCGAGGCACTGCTACCTGCTGGTCGGTCCGAGGGTGACTGAGGACCACACCATCACCTCGACACGGTGGTCTTCGCCGAGCCGCGCCACGCCGCGCTACACCTTGGGCTGGGCGGCCACGGACAGACCGAGATAAGGACCTTATCTGAGGTACCTACCGGGCCGGCCGAGCTGCAGAGGAGCAAACACACACACACACACACACACACACACACACACACACACACACACACACACACACACACACGCAACGAGTAGGTTGACGACTTGGGGCGCGTATTTTCAGGGCTATATAATCAATGTTTATGACCGTCATCTCTCTTTGCACGAGGTAAAAGAAAATACATACCAGGTGACTGATTAACCCCGTGCACTTCTGTATTTGTACGGTACCGCACGCATGCGAGCACGAGTGCAGGCGGGCTTGCCTGTCGCCCCTGTCCACGGCGCCTTACGGGCCGAGTAAGTAAGGCAACCCGCTCGCACTCGTGCGTAAGGGTTTTTCTTTACAACTAAAGAAGTGCTCGGGGCAGCCACCTGGTATGTCACTTTTTGAAACGTAACATTTGACTTATTGCGTCTCTCGCCCATGCCTTGGTCGGCATGATGCTCATGACAACGTCTATACCCTGTGACGGTTGGGTCGGGGGGGGGGGGGGGGGCAATGTGGCCATGAGGGCTTCACCTCCCGCACCCGCCCGCCCCTCCGGGAGGGACCCCCACAGCCTCGCAATTACCCTGACAAATTGAACGTGAAATTGTGATCGCGTAATATCCAGGCTGGAGGCGGGGCGGGGCTACGGGTGGGAGACTTAACCCCTTCGAGCATACCTCCCTCCAGCTCCCCCTTCTTTTTTTCGCCCTTTCCCAGCCCCAGCTACTCTCCTCATCATGATCATGGTGATGACGTTCTGCTTCTCGAAGCAGGAAAGTACGCCGCCCCCAGCCATCCGTCAGCTCGCCGCGCCCCGCCGGTGGTGAGCGACAGGCCGGAGCGATGACGACGCCCTACATCTCGCGACGCGCCCCATTTCGTTACAATATATATATATTTCAGCCCGGTAGAGCCGTGCGCATATTTATATATTACCAAGCCTTTTTTGGTGCGCCCTAAAATATGATTTGATACTCTGCGTTCGTTTACTTTGTGCTTATTTCTCCCGTCATTGCTTTTAGTACCCAATACCCGCTTAATTTTAGGCGGCGTTCTTTGCCCATAAAAAGCCGAGAGCCAAGGTCACCTTTAATTCCGAAGGCTCTTGAATGGCGAGCGGGGGGGGGGGGGGCACTTAGGGGCGCCTGTGTTCACCCCTTTAGGTCGCTCTGATTTAGAGCAGGGGTTACTCCCCCGAGGATTCCTCGCGCCAGTTCGCTGTGGAGCTCACCTTTCGCTGCCCATCCCTCTCGCCCGGCCCGAGGCCCGGCCCCTGTTCAGGGGTGGCTGATGAAGATTACATTGCGCGGCGCGAATGAATATTTCGCCGAGCCGGTCGGCTTCTTGAAGTTGAGTACGCGGAAGGTGAAGGAGGCGGGGAGGAGGGAGGGGGGCGCTGCTGGCCCTGGGTGACGTCAGGGCGTCACGGAGGGAGAAGACCGGGTCAGAGAGCAGAGGGGAGGGGGTGCGCCGGACCGGGCGGCAGCAGGCCGGCGCGCGGGGCGCACACAGCGTTTTGTTATCCCAAAACTTTTTTCATTTATTTTGATTAGTTTCGACCCAATTGGCGTTGTAGCGGTGTGGCGTGGGCGTGGCGGGAGAGACAAATAAGAAGGGTGGCGGCGAAATATTCAGGAGGCACAATTCACTTCAAAGGCTGAATATTTTGCCTATACCTACTTTACCTACGTGGTGTCCGGGGGTGTCATTACCACTTCTTGACACAATTGATGCCAATGATTTAACACGGGCGGAGTGACCACACAGTGGTCACGCCGCAGAAAACGTGTTGAGCGCAAAACGTGAAGCATTAAGCTGAGGTCTCGGCGTCTGTGCATGCACCAAATTTTGTCGTGCACTCCCGTGGTCCGTCTCGAGGAGAGAGGGAGGGAAGAGAGGGGGTGCTAGGCGCCTGCACAAAACAAAATTGGGTCGGGGCGGGGCTTGCCCGGGGCCGGCGGGGGAACGAATCAAAGAAATTGTCAATGGTCGTGTCGTTAAATGTTCCTCAAATTTTGAACCCAGCAACAATCTACGCTGATTTCTGGATCTACCATCAGCTTTTCACCCATCTCCAGGAAGTGGATGTAGTTTGAGGTTTGAGGGCTGCGGAACAGTCTCCCCTCTCCATCATTCCTCTACCGTGTGACAGGGCCACGACACAGCAGTGTTGCGGCTTTGCCTAACCTAGGGCTAGGGACCACGGCGACTGTGTGATAACTATGGTTGTAGCGAGTAGGCAAACCCACATAAAGCTATCGTACTGCTCGATATGTTTCACACCGAGGGGGCAATAACTCTGGGAATCATGTGTACACACCAGCCCGGGAATCACCGGCAATAAGCGGGAATTTATGATAATCACCACTGAAAGCAACGGAAAATCAATGAGAATCACGATGGGAATCAATGGGATTCAACGGGCATCGTGGATTCCGGGAATCATGTACCGGGTGATTCAGAGAAGACGCAGGTGCGGGCGGGTTTGCCTACCCAATGGTGCCTTACGGGCAGAGCGGGTGGGTAAACCCGCCCACACCTGCGTCTTCTCTGACTCACCCGGTATACACTTGAATTCGGAGTTATTGCCCCCTCATTTCACACCGACGTCCGCCATCATCGTTGACCAATTAGTGTACAGGAGGTTCAGATCGGACAGTCATGCCTTTCTACTTTAGGTTCCGATTCTCTGCCAGTAGAACCCTATTTGCACATTTGCAGTTGCACCGTGCTCACAATCGTGCTGTGGCAGAGCACGCAGAGTAGTCTGCTTCGCTGGGGAGAGGCTGCGCTGCGCCATGCTCCGCTCCGCACCCAGCGGCCACGCCCTGCTGCTACGGCCTGGAACTCATTTCCTGTAGAACTGCGCTGGTCTCTGCCGCTCCGCGGGGCCCGCGCCGGGCAGCCTCCAGCAGCAGGGGGGCCCGGGCCCGGGGGGTCGGACCGGCAGGCCACTGGTGGGGAGGACACGGGACATGAAGGATGGCTGTCACAGCTTTGTTATCTGCTTGGGCCGACAAAAAACAGTGCGGGATAAACTCACGTGCGGCGAGCACCAGAAGTTTTCCGAGTGATGCACTGAACATTCAGCAGAACATCCTATGGATGAGCCCCCCGACTTCTTCCCCATCCCTCTCAACCCGTAGGGCACAATGATGTGCCTCTGCTATGGATTGTCAGAGATTGCGCCTCTGCGTCTGCCCTAGCGGCAGCCCCCCGGATCTCGTACCATAGTCAGAACAATGCTAATCAGATGTCGCCGCTTCATTTCCTGAGCCGCGTTCACCTCATTACTTACTGCGGCATCAGCGTGTGTCAGCGTGCGCCACCCCTGCAGCAGGAGCAGCGGCAGCAACAGCAGGGGCTGCAGCAGCAGCAGCGGTGGTGGCAGCCCCACACCACGACACCGGGCGGCCGGGACTTGTAGTGTTTCTTCAGGTCAGTCTGCGGACGCGGGGCGCCGCCGCAGTCGCACCCCAGCAGGCCAGGCCCCACCGGGGGCCCCCGCCTACTCCCGCCTACCGGCACGAGCAGCTCGCGCGCGCAAGCCATCGCCGCGCCGCCAAGCCCCGGAGTGGCCCCGCTAGGCCTCGCACTAGTGTAAGGTTAGGTGCACACGTGCGTGCTGATCTCATGTGTGAGGAGCTGCGCGTTTGTCTGTGTGTGCGCGCGCGCGCGTGTGTGTGTGTGAGCGCACGCCACGCATCTTGCCTACCCTCCAGGGGCGTGCAGTGGGTTGCCAACCCCCGCCGGGGAGTTCAGCTCTAACGAGCGCGCGGGCTGCTGCTGCTGCTGCTCCAGCTCGACTGACAAGCCCGCGCCAACGCCCCCGCCCCCGCCCCCTTTCCTCCTGCGCCCTGCTCCGCTCGCCCAAACGCGTTCCGCAGGCACCCAAAAGTTTAGTCGAGACGGGAGGGCGCGCGCGTGCGAAGTGTGAAAAAGACCGATACTGGGAAGGGAATTCCGTGAAGCGCCCTGCGTCTGTGAGGGTTGGAAAGACTGGGAGAGGAGGGTAGAAAGAGATAGTGAGAGAGGGGGTCGGGGTGGGGGGCGAAGAGCGGTGGTGGGTTGTCAGTGACATGGCGCTTTTCGCCCTCCTTGACGTGAAGCCAGTTTGCGACCCCTCCCCCCTCCCTCCTCTCCTCTAGCTAACTGCCGCGCCGCTGCTTGCAGCTGACACAGCCTCACCCCGCAGTTAATATTTTTTCATAGTCGCGCTGGAGGGGACGGGAGGCCGACTGCTCTGCCGAGTCCTCTCGGGTCCTCTTCCTCTGCTGGCCCGGCTAATCATCACCGCCGCACTCTCCCTCACCCACTCGGATACAATTAATATCCGAAATTTATTTGGAATATTTGTAGAGACAAAGCAGGCAGTGTTTGTGATAAGAATGCGGGGCGAGGGAGAGGGATGATTCGGAAAGTTGTGGTGCTGTTTGGGGATCACAGAGGGGGTAGACGAAGTGGGGAGGGCGAGCTACCATGAAATTGAGCTGGCGGTAACGAGTAGGAGGCTCCTTGTTTTATTTTTGAAATTTCGAGTGGGGGGGGGGGCGAGTCTACTTGATGAGTCTGGACCGGGCACACTTCGCCCGCTCAGCCCCTCTGCACCCGGAGCACGTCATTTAGACGGCCGTGTCCGATCATTGGCGATGGAGGGCGGGCCGTCGTCCCGCCCGAACCGTGACCCAGCGGGGTAAAACTTTTGGACAGGCTCTGCAGACCCTAGACCAGACCCCGGGCACCGCGCTCTCCTGACCCGGGCGACCCATTTCCCAAAGTGGATGTGGGGTCAGGCCCAGAGAGGCCAGCGAGTCTCAATCGTCGCGGCGGAATAAAAAGTACGGGAGATCTAAAGCCGGCGGAGGGGGCGGGGGCGGGCACACTGTCATCACCTCGTTCCACGTGAAATTTTTGAAATTCAAATGGAGGAGCAGCGCTTCGCTTTGGAGCTGAGCGGTGGGGAGGGAGGGGGGTGCTTCGGATCGGCAGCCGGGTTGGAAATGAAGGGAGCGAGCAGGCGAGAGCGGAGAGGGCAGGGGGCGGTGGGGGAGGCGGGCGCGAGGGAGGCAGGGGTATAGCGGTGCTCTTCGACACTCGTCACGTCTCTCGGAATCTCATTGTTTTAGAGGTCCCCCGTGCCCTCGCTGCTACGGCGGCGCCCTTCGGCGCCCCGGCAGCGCAGCGCCCCACACCCAGCAGCGCCACCTGAGGCAAGGCGAGGCCACGTGTACAGACGGCAAGGTCCCCGCAGTGCACCACGGCGCCAGGGTACGGCACGGCCGCGGGCACGACCCCGGCGAGCACGACCTCGGCAAGCACCGCGCCCCGGCCCCCCCTGAGCAGCCGGGGGCCGCTGGCTGATTACCTTGCCCCTCCAGCCCCACACCATCATGCTCATCGCTCGCAGCTGCGCCAAGCTGGCCGGCACATTTACCCCCTCCTCCCCTCCCTCCGCCCTCCTCCCCCGGCGCTGCCTCCATCCATAAGAGATCGTCTGGCCGGTGATGACGCCCGACTGCTGCCCCCGCCCTGCGCAGGGCGCCCTCCCGCCGCCGGTGCGACGAGGAAATGACAATCGCTTTCCGGTCGGAAGGGCCGAGCGGCGGGGCGCGGCGGGGCGGGGCGAGGACGTAAGTGAGCAGTGGTGTGGGGACTCCGGGAGCTACATCAGCACCTCGCCAGACACAACTCTCCTGCTTGGCTTTGCCTTTCCATTTGCAGAATGCAGCCTGTGTCGTCGGTGTAGAAACTTTCTTATTTCAAGACGCACTCGTTGTGCAGAATGCGACCCCACCCCTGCCTCCAGCCCGGCTCCGTTGGCGTTGTCGCGAATAGCGCGGCCAGCGCGGCGCAGCGCGCTTGGCACTGTGTCGCTCCCTGCTCCCTAGCCTAGCAGTAGAGCGGGGCTGGGGAGCGGTGCTACATGAAGATGATCAGCAAGGTCTCTCTCGCCTTTGCCGACAAAGGTGGTGATCACACCGGGACCGGGACGGGTCACCGATCGCCGCGGCCTCCCCGGCCTCGCCCCGGGCGCCAGGCCGAGCGGAGTCCGGCGGGCGACCAGGCCAGGACGCCGCCATGGAGACGCCGCTCCCGCCGCCGCTCCCAGCGCCAGGTGAGCATTCCGCCGGGTGATGATGTTCTGCGTAACGAAGTTACACAGTCTCTGCGCCCCGTAGCCCGAGGACCGGATGTGACGGCGAGCCGAGCGGCGAGCTCAGAGTCCAGGTTGGGGGTTGTAATTATTGTGTCCTCCCCGCTCCAGCCGCTCGCCCGCGGCCGGGCCCGGGGCTACACAAAGAGGGTGCTCTCGGTGGGCGGCGCGCTGCTGCTGGTGCTGCCGCTCCAGTGTGTCACCGCTCGGTAAACTTAATGTTTACCGGCGGGCCCAGCAGTGTCGGCCGGTGGCGCCGGTGGCCGCTGCGCACTTGGACGGCCTCCCCTCCTCCTCCCCCTCCCCTCCCCGCGGGCGGCCTACCTGTCAGGAGCCGCCGGCGCGTCGTCATGCTGGCGTTGGAGCACAGCAAGGGCGCCCTGAGCCCCCGGGGGCAGGACGGACCGGCAGGTGGGCGGTGCTGGCCAGGCGGCCACTGTGCAAAAACTTACTGACACGAAACCTAAACGGTTCAATTTTGAATAACAACTCTTCTCTTCGCACGCGAAATAAGGGCAAAGGTTGCACTCTGCAGCTGAGATCATTTGGTCTTATGGCGTCAGAAACGAGATTATGGACGTCTCATCTGGTATACCAAGAGCAATTTACTTGTTTCGAGATCGGCGTTTTTAAGGTGGATTCACGAATCATCAATCGATTTTTTATTGTAATACGTTTCATTTAAATGCAGTTTCGCAGCAGTGTGTGTATCAATTTTGCAATAAGTAGATTTTTGAAGCAGCGAGGCAGGAGACCGTCTGGTGTCATCGTCCTGTGATCAAACATGGGCTACAGGAGGGGCGGGGGCGGGGAGGG
>NW_026267164.1:86690-91515 GCF_000697945.3 Frankliniella occidentalis
AGCTCGCGGCGCCCGCCGCGCTGTCTCGCTGGGGCCCGACCAGCCCGACCAGCAGCCCGACGCACTGCACACCCGCCCATCAATCATCTGCTATCTCCCTTTCTCCCGTGGCCGGGCTCACCGGGCCGGGCTCTACGGGCCGCGGGGCGCCGCGAGGCGAGAGTGGTTCTCGAGTGAGACCGCCGCAGGACCACCGCAACCGCACCGCGGGCCGGGATAGAATAATTAGAAGGCCTAATTGTACTGCTTATATAATTTATCAGGGAAGAATAAAATAACTAGCCAGGATCTGCGGTACATACCCGCGACGCTAAGCAGTTCGCAAAAAGAGATTCATCTGAATCAGTAGATCGTTTAGAGATGTTGTGTAATCATGTATCGAGTTCTTTTCTGTTTTAGTTCTATGTAGGCAGTCTCCAGGACTGTCTCTGTCTCTAGTCTTGCCATCTTGAGTAAGTAACTTTTATTTTAGGTGTGAAAAATCACGCAGTTATTAATCTCCTGCTAGACTAATCAATTCAAGAGTTTTCGTTCTTTCAGAAACGGGCAGGCATTCAAACATAAAAGTACCTAGCCAAAACTTACATCAGTTTATACTACTCGAGGATACGCAGCCGAACGAGACCAGACGAGTGCTCGGGTTTTTTAAAATGCATGGTAGGTAGGGAATTTTATGTTATATGCTTATGAAATATTCAAAATTAGGACCCCGGATCGCCTTTTCGCCCCCAAAGACCGCCTTTCCGGGTAGCGCGTACCGCCATCTAGCGGCCAGAGAGTCGGGAAACACTGCGGCATCCAACAGCCCGGGCTCTTGTCTGGCCCAGCAGCCCAGCCCCAGCCCAGGCCAGGCAGGCTGAGCGCCGTCATTGCCTGCCACGCCACCGCCACGAGCAGAGCAAGTCAGTGTGCCTCCGGTTCTGGGTTTTGGTCACACTCAGGCCAAGCTCGAGTCAGCTCCTCAACCTCAACCCGTCTCACGTTCACCGCTAAGAAAGCCGAGGTAGGCTAGCCGACTCTGCGTGCAGTGCACACGCTGTGTTTCGTGTGTTTTAAAGTTTTGCACTAAGGTTAGGTCCCGCCGTGTTTTCAGTTTCCTTCTGTCCTGGACCGTGTGGAACCATGAACATGGAGCAGCTGCCGGACGACGTGCTGGTAATGGTGATGGAGTACGTGTCCGTGGGGGACGTCTTCGCCTGCCGCCTCGTGTGCAAGAGGTTCTGCGGCCTGGCCCTGCACCCAGACGTCTGGCGCCACCGATCGCTCCGGGACAACGACCCCCGCGCGGGCGCGGTGCTGCGCCTGGCCCCATGCCTCGACACGCTCACCGTCACGGGCCGAGTCAGGGCTGCCAGGTCCGGAGTGAGTCAAGTCGCCAGAAGAGGGCGCTCGAGTCGCCAATCGTCGCCAGCCGCCCAAGTCGCCAAAAATCGCCCGCCACAGATTCAAATCGCCAAAAATCGCCAACCTTTTAGTGGGATAGCCAAAAAAGAGGCAAGGTAAAATTGAACTCGGGTAGCACCCAAGAGTCAGCAAATGTGACAATGTAGCGAGCTGCTAGGCCCATTTCTTAGAAATCTATCTCCCCCGGGCTGGGAAAGTACTCAATCCCTTCGTAATCCTCGCTTTCGTGGGGTCAGGTAGCCCGAGTCGCCCAGGATCGCCAAACTTGGAGCTCAGTCGCCAAAAATCGCCAGGCCAAAACACGAATCGCCAAAAAAATCGCCTGGCGCCAGTCTGTCTTTTCAAGTCGCCAAACCCGACCTAAAATCGCCAATTTGGCGACAAATCGCCAAACCTGGCAGCTCTGGGCCGAGTCCCGACCCTGGCGGCGACAACGACCAGGTGCGCCGTAGCATGTTTGATTCTGCGGGCCCACTGTAAGGAGGCTTTCAACGCCGCGGAGTACGCCTTGGCCGTGCGCAACCAGGAACTCCTCGGGCGCCTCAGGAGGCTGGTGATGGACCTCGGGAGAGTTGTGAACGCGCTTATGAAGGTGTCGAAAGCCAACGTGCTGTACAGGACGGTTGCGTCGTGTTCCGGCCTCGAGTCGCTCAAATCCTTTGAAGAGCCAGACGACATCCTGGTGTTACATGGACCGCCCAGGTCGTCGCTCACGAACTTCTCGTACAGAGGCGGCGCAGATTCGGCCTGCTTCGTGAACTGCATACTGGCTGGACACGCGGATACCCTAGAGGATATAATTATGTCCACTGGTTCCGGCTCCACGGATACGACGACGGCAGACCTGATGGCCGCCCTGCCGAGACTCCGAAGTCTGCAATGCGACAATATGTTTCTCGGGTTAGAGGCCGTGGCGAAGTGCAAGACCCTTAGAGACGTGAGTATTGCTCTGTACAAGAACTTGGGTGAAATCGAGATGGTTGAAGACTTCCTTAGGGAAGCCAACCAACTACAACGTGTCCACCTGGTCTACTGTTCAGAAGACTACACCGTGGAGTACCTTGAGGCGCTGGTCGAGGCCATGGGGTCGTCCAGGCGGTCACGCGTCGAGCGGCTGTGCCTGGAGGACTTCGAGGACGTGCGGCCGCTGGTCCGCGCGCTGCCCTCGTTACCCGCACTGCGCCACCTGGACGTGACCAGTGCCCCGCTTGACGACGAGCTGCTCCTGAGCATCACCCCCGCCACGGCCCCGGCCCTGAGGAGGCTGGAGCTGGTGGTCGAGAGGGACACGTGCCCGCACGCCTGGATACACAGGGGCGCGGTCAGAGCGACACTCATCGCGAACACCTCGCTGCACATCCAGCTGTGCTGCCGCGTTGGAGACGAGTGCGACTGCGAGACATGCAGCGAGGGCTGCCATCGAGAGGTGAAGTGGGAGGAGGAGAACAAGATAGGCCTCTTCTCGCACGACCCTGACAAGTGCCCCTCTCCAGAGGACCACGCTGATGACATCGACTGGCAAAGGGACTACGCCTACGGCCACCCTGCCGGTGGCTCGTGTACATGGATGCATACGTGATGCATTTCTACAGCTGAATTGTAATGTTCCCTACCTTATGTTTGTTCTGTAAGCAATTATGATTACATGGAAAATACATTTTTATTTTGGTGATAGTATTATTTCATATTTTATTTATATCTTATTAACTTTCCCTTTGTCAATAATAGAATGTTTCACAAAAACAGTTAAATTTTATACAATTCAGGTTGGAAACGTGTAGCAACTCATGTTTATTTTCTAACGCGGTTGCCGTATCATTCATAGAAATGAGCATATAAACACAAAAACGGCATTTTGATAAGCTGTGAAACAAAATATACTTGGCGTGCACATGCAAGTGAATCAACATTACTTTGCATTTCTCAGTGTTTGGCTGGGTATTAGAATCCTGGAAAGTAGTGTTAACAGTAGAGAACATTGAACAATTAAAAGACCTCACCCAACAACATGCAAGCTTGGAGGGCAATTTAGGAACTCAAACTGAGACGCTAGTAGCTTGGTTTTCTGCCTAAAGAAACAAACGACATTGAAATTGTCTAATACACTGTAAAGGGAAAGCGGACCGTGGGAGTCGGTGGGCGTTTCAAGGCTGCGTCCCGACCAACACACGAAAAGCTGGTGTGAGCCGTTCCCCTTTCCTGGCACATTGCCGTGGTGGCGGGTGCGTTGCTTATTAGACGTGTGAATCTGGCTGGTCCACTGGACGGTAGCAAAATCGAGCAAACTGCGTTGAAAATGCACGGTGCAGCTAGAATGTCCGACCTAATTTTCTCCGACCTGGTGACTTTTCCAAAATCCCTAAGAGTGCTGTCCGACCTACTTTTCTCCGGCCTCGTCGATATTCTGATATTTGAGTAGAATGTGCTTTAAAGAGGAACAGGCTTCAAAAATAAAAAATAAAAATGGGGGAGTACTTTCCTCATCCCACCGCAGTAGTTAGCGAGGCAGGGCCCCCAGCCGACCTCTCACCAAAGTAACCCAAACAGGTATCCCTGGCCCTGCACCCGGACGTGGGGTTACTTTGGTGAGAGGTCGGCTGGGTCAGTATGGACCCAAAGTGTCGCACTGCAAAAGTTATCCCTGGCCCTGCACCCGGACGTTTGGCGCCACCGCTGAACCGGGAGAGAGGTGAGCTGGACTACCTTGTCGCTAAAAGAGCGATACAGCGGCTAAGTCCCGGCTGACCCCTCACGTAAGGAACCCCAAAAAAGTAATTGCCATCTTTTAATATGTTGTTCCCAGCACTTCAAAACGCACAAATAGGTATATGTTGTGTGAACAAAAAAAAATATTTCTTCACACTTACAATTTTTTTAGCAGTCAGCGACAGCGTAGAATCGATCGTTCCCTGGAGCGTCAGCCCGTATCTCGCCTCTACGGCTCAGTCGGTAGCGCGCCCGCTCGGAGCGCGGGAGGTCGGCGGTTCGATTCTCCGACGATCTGAAATTTTTCTCAGGCCACCAAATTGCGAATGGACTTCAAACCTGTCATTTCAACACGCCCCTCTCGTGGTGTTCCGATGGCGTAGTGGTTACCATTGTTGGTGGCACTGCGTCATAGGTGTCAATTAAGTGTCGGCTCTGGGCCGGGGTTCGCTCCCTGGTGCCTGGCACCTCGCTGTGGTAGCGGGGTGCATAATAACCCAGTCGACAAGCCTTAGTCCTAAACACATCCCGGGTACGACCTAGTTGGGACGCGGGATGTCCCAGCTGGGAGGTCCCATGCGACTCCAGTCTGGCCCTGAGCAAGTGATGGGGACATCCCACCAGGACCTCCCATTGAGACACTCGTGGGAGCTCCTGATAACCATGTTTCAAGAATGTTCTCAGCTACTCCTCCCGGTAGTGAGTATTATAGGAC
>NW_026267164.1:92750-96200 GCF_000697945.3 Frankliniella occidentalis
ACCACAGTTCGCTAACTACTGCGGTGGGATGAGGAAAGTACTCCCCCATTTTTATTTTTTATTTTTGAAGCCTGTTCCTCTTTAAAGCACATTCTACTCAAATTTCAGAATATCGACGAGGCCGGAGAAAATTAGGTCGGACAGCACTTTTAGGGATTTTGGAAAAATTACCAGGTCAGAGAAAAGTAGGTCGGACAATGTAAATACACCGGAAACGTCATAAAAGCGCAGATGCTATCAGCTATTCCATAGAGACTAATCTCTTTAAACTTAAGAACGCTGGAACGAACGAGAGAACGATCGAACGAATTAATGAGTGCAAAAATGAGCTATGAAAGCGGCAAATTTAAACAATAAACCAAAGGTCCGCTTCAGATCACACTCGCCTTGTCAGCACGGCTACCTGCTGGGTGAAGGTCAGGGGTCGCAAACTCGAGCTCTATCCGCCAAGCCGCGCCAGCATGGGCCACACGCTCTACGAGCTCTTGGGCAATGGAGTTAGAGAGACTCAGAGCTAGTGATGTCGTCCGCCGGCCTGTCACTCCTAACCAAGGGCACTCAATGAGTGAGACAAAGACAGACACACACGACGCGGGCCAACCCGAGCTTGGCTCTCGGGAACCTCGGCTCCAGCCGAACGCACGGCTCTCGGACAGCCGCGCTTGGCTCGGGAGCCGCCGCGAGTTTTCGACCCCTGTACAGTGTCGATGTGGTGCGGTGGGCGGGTACGGTACACAGAGGGTGGGCGCCGGCGCCGGGTGCCTTGAGGAGCGGCGTGGAGGAGCGCGCGCCCAGGACACCCTGTACAGTGTAGGTGGTGCTGCGGGCGGGTACGCAGAGGGAGAGGGTGGGCGCCGGGGCGGGTGCTTTGAGGAGCGGCGTGGAGGAGCGCGCGGCCAGGCGTGAGGCGAAGGCGCAAAAACTTCTCCAGCAGGGTCTGGAGAACTGAAGAAGAGGGCGGCAGCGGCGGGGAGTGCCAACCTGTGTGCGCCCCCCCCCCCCCCCCCCCCCCCCCCCCCCGGGGGGGGGGGGGGGGGGGGGGTCCCCCCTTGTGCCGCCCCCCCCCCCCCCCCCCGCCCGGCGCGGCGTGGCCGTGAGAGGAGCACCATCCAATAAACTGACTTTGTTTAACGCCGCCCGCTCCGTCTTCGTCGCCTCGCCTGATGGCCTTCATTTCGCCCCTTGCATTTCATCCCCCTCTCCTGCTTCCCGCGGGGAGACACCTCGGTGGGGCCCGGCGCGGCGTGGCGTGGCGTGGCGTGGCAGCATCAACGAGAGAGCCCGAGTTGGTGGTGGGACGGTGTTCAACTTTTTCGACAGTTCCCAAGACTATGTCTATACCGGGAGGCAAGGTCCGCCCCATCCCCTCCAATATCCTTCGCCATGTATAGCACAGTGCAGGCAGCATGGCGGAGGCGGTGTATGGCTTCGCCTGGGCGAGGAGACTGTCTGTTTCTTAGCCCTGTGGGCTAATTTTTGACTGCCCCCGACTGTCTCTCCCGGAAGGAAACGTGACCCACACCCCCTTTCTTTCCCCTTTAGAACAGGGCTGCTCGGGGGCTCGGGTGTGGCGATGGTGAATGCCATGAAATTAGACTGAGACTGTTAATGATTTCATTAAAATTGTTTCAACTGTTTACTGTTTAGAAATCAAGCTGTAATATACCTGTACCCCGAGCCCGAGGCGTACCCCCTCCCCCCCCCCTCTCCTAAATACGAACTGCCTGGAGGTCAACATTTTCCAGTTGAACCAGTAGGACTAGAATAATAACCACATGTTCGGATTTAAGGTATCCCTTGAAATGAGAAGAATAGTAGGTAGCTGTAGTAGTTGTCTTTTTTTCTCAGAAAAAGGTTCTTTTAAACATGAATCATACAATCAAGAACATTTAGCGACAAAACATTTAATATGACTAGGTTAAAAAAAAAAACTGTGACCACTTCATCGAATATGAATAAGGTCTTGAAATTCTGATCTGTTAACGTCTCCATGCTCGTCAAACTCCAAGTCCCAATCCCACTCCCACAGCGTGTTGTGGCAGCCCTGCGCGCAGGCTCCACAGCGCTGGCCCTTGAGGCAGTACGGCGACGTGAGCACGCTAAACTTGAGCACAGGATTGCGAGACAGAAGGGTCTGGACCGAGTCCTTATGGCGCCAGTCGTGGGCGCAGCGAGCAGGCAGCCACCGCATGGGATACAGCATGAGTTCCCGCAGGGCCGGCGCCGTCTGCGGCGTGATGGCCAGCAGCAGCTCGTCCGGAGGGACGTACACGGACAGCATGAGGTGGCGCAGGGCCGGCAGAGAGGGCAGCGCCCTGACCAGCGGCTGCAGCTGAGGGAGGTACTCCACCCCGTCGTCGTTCTCTTCGTCGGCGAGCTCGTTCTCGCGATCGTTGTCGATGTCCAGCACCTGCACGGCGGACCGTCCCGACAGCGCCAGGGCCTCGACCAGATCGACCCCGACGTAAGCTGAGGTGCGGGCCGCGGGGCAGTACTTCAAGGTGAGGTAGCGGAGCTTGGAGGCGCGCCGCAGCATCTCCGCGGCCCCGAGGACTCCGAGTCGCATCTCGGGCGTCACGTGCAGCGTCACATTGGTCAGCGACGGGGCGAGCGTCTCCATGCCGGGGAGCAGCGAGCAGTTGAGGTCACGGAGGTTGGGCATACAGGCGGGCAAGCACCCCGTCGAGGTCGTGATGTGACTGATGTGACGAGGTCCTCCGAGGTCGACCGTTTCCAGGGTAGCAGCGTGCCCAGCCAGTACCAGGTCGACGAAGGGCTGTGTATCTGACGTGAGATGACACTTAAAGTACGTGAGGGACGGCCGGGCCACGGAATAGTGCAGGCTGCCCGCGGATAGTCCGTCGACCAGCCAGCCGTGCCGCACCTCGAGCTTCTTCAAGACGGACGTCGACGCCAACGTCCCGAGGAGCACGGCAGCGTCGACCACCGTTGAAAAGAACGTGAGCACGACGACCGTCAGGTGGCCGAGCGCCTCCTGGTTGCGCACGATCAGTGCGGCGGGCACGCTCCCGGCGTGGGACACGTCCAAGTTGAGCCGGCGCACCGCGCACCTGGTCGTGGCGTACAGCGGGAAGTGGTGGTCCTGTGTCGACTCGACGGGGACGTACAGCGAGGCCAGGCGCGGCGCCAGGCGCAGCAGCCGACACAGCTTCTTGGGGCCGTCGGGGTCGTTGGAGATGGTGCGACGGTCAGTGGCACGTCGTCTGTGCCGCCACACTCCGGGGTGCAGAGCCAGGCCGCCGAGTCGCTTGCACACGAGCCGGAACGCGAAGAGGTCGTCGACGGCCACGTACCCAAGCACCAGCATCACCACCTCGTCGGGCAGCTGCTCCAGCTCCATCGCTAATTCAGACACACAAAACACAAAATTATACCACCGGCTTGTGTTTCTGTCCGGTTGTAGTACCTAATCTTTTCAACGCCCCCCCC
>NW_026267164.1:96250-97075 GCF_000697945.3 Frankliniella occidentalis
AGATTGCATTGGTATCGGGTGCTCAGTTGAACGATGGTGTTTTCGCTCGGCGGGTCCGCATGCCGTATGTTTTCATCACTCTCGTCTTTCTCTTTTGCTCTTGCTCTCTCCCTCCCCCCTCCCTCCCGGGCCCGGCTCGCATGAGCGATGCGGTCGGAGACTTGCCCAGTGTGGCGGGGCGTAGTGCGGAAGCACAACGCAGCACCGTCAGCCGTTACACACTCGCCTTCTCTGCCTTGGCCTGGCATATTTTTCTGTACTACAAACGATGCTACGCCCCACTGCCTTGACTGGACAAGTTGAGAAGTGGCGAGACACTGACTGACGCTTTTCGAACCGGTTCACGGATAACTGGCCTACCTGTGTTGGGAAACCGGGACCGGGAAGCGCCGTGTTGGGCTTTCTGAGGGAGGTCAAACTGCGTCTTGAGGTCGAAGAGCGGTGCTATACGGAGAGGAGCTGCCGCTGCTAGGCTCGCTACTTCTGCTTCTGGCCCTTGGCCCTTCTGCTCTGCTTCTGGCTGACTGACTGCCTGTCCCTTCTCGCACCGGCACATCGCACAGGGGCGTGGCGCGCCGGCGCGCCGCTGCTGCTGCTGCTGCCTACCGGACGAATCGAAACGATCACGTCACGTTCCCTGCGACCTGCGATCGCGGCCGGGGAGACCTTAGCCCGCCACATACTTCTAGTTTACTTCAAGAATGCGTTAGGGACCGTAAGTACTTCACTAAAATAGCGAAGCCAAGAACACAATACATTTAGGTACTAGGCGGCATGCACAAATTACGTACTATAATCGTTTTTTGGAGGAAGACTCAACCCCCC
>NW_026267164.1:102305-104105 GCF_000697945.3 Frankliniella occidentalis
ACCCAAACGTTCAATCAGTGGTGAAAGTGTGCACAGATTACAGCCCCCCTCCCCCATGACATCGACTGTCACTTTTTTGCCCCCCCCCCCTCCAAACCTATTACGTTATTTGTGCACGCTGCCCTACAAGGAAGATGGAAGACAGGAGAGCGATGGGGAGAACACAAAATTTGCGGGGGTATGTCGTTTCTTTTTCTTGTTATGTTGTACTGGATGCAGGTGTGCAGGCTGGTTGCACATTCACAGGGCCACAAGGCTCTTTGGTGAGCGAGGGTGGGCGGGAAGCCCACCCAAACCCGACACGCTTGCATACCGTCCATTATAATCATTCAGAAAGGACACCCACTCTACACATCACACTGCGACAGCGAAAATTTGTCTATTTTCTGTGCTGAAAACAGTGTCACAAAATTTTGTCTTTTCTCATCGATTGTGAGCGAAAGCAGCAGTAGTGTGGCAGTCGGAAGAGATGGGCGAAACCAGGGGAAAGGGAGGGAGGGGGAGAGGGAAGGGGAGATGAACTACTGCGGAGGCCATGGCCACAGGGGAGAGCAGGAAGTCTCTCCGGCAGCACGCGACGCCTGGAGATGCCGGGGCATTTACACAACGCAGTGGGGGCGAGCCGGCCGGGGGGGCCCCCGAGTCGAGTCGGCCTATTGCCTAAAGCCAATATATATCGCCCGGCAACGGAGGCTGAATGGCGGATCGTGGCGCGGGGCGTGGCGGGGCGTGGCGGGGCGTGGCGCGGGGCGTGGCGGGGCCCTGGGTAACGCCCCTGGGCTTTTCACCACACAATAAGCCCCCCGTGACGCAATGTCGAATAGAGCAGGGCGAAGAGACGAGGCGAGCGGCGAGAAAGAAAGAGAAAAGAATTCGCCACAAATAGGAGTAGTAGTGCGATACAGAGGACTCCTAGCCCAGCAACAACACCGGAACGCAACTGTTGGGGTGAAGGAGGGGCGGGGCGGGGGTGTGCTCACCTACCGGCACGCCTCCGGCCGCGCCCGGCTCGCCCATGGCGCCGCTTATGTGTCGTTACTCGCCGGTCGGCTCGCGGACTGGAATCCCTTTCAAGTTGCGCGCCTCTTGTCCCATTCATCATCATTCGCTCGGTGGCTCTAAGCCTGCGACGTGTGGCCTGGCGGCCCGGGGTGAAAGGGGGGGGGGGCAGCTCCAAAAACGGGGGATGTAACAGATGTACTCATATATTCCTCAATCAGAAAATGCTTCTTTTTTGACCCTTTTGCGGTGTTTTGAGTTGCGTCACTCGTAAACTACTTCTGAGATATGGGTATGATAGGCATGTGCGCTCAGATCAGTTTCCAGCCACAAGCTTAGCGCTTCGCTTTAGCTGTTCTGCCGGAGAAATAGATAACTTGGAGTGAACTGGGCGGTGTTGCTCAGGGGGAAAAAATATTTATTCAATAAATAGCAGGTTTATTTGTGCCCTGGACGCCCCGCCCAGCTGAAAATTCCGCCGGAAATTATTCCATGGAGTTCAAATCCCTTGAGTAATTTGGTTACATCCATGTAAAATTTTCCCTGGAACAGTGATTCCACGGGAAAGCATTGTTCGATGGAAATGGATTCCATGGAAATAATATGGCATCGGTAGTGGTCCCTGGAAATTTCTTCCATGGAAATAGCATATCGCACTTAGGTTTTGGCGACACATGATTATTTTTTTGCTTGTGATTGCACGGAGATTCAGATCAATGAACACAGCACATTATTGGTAGCTTACATTCGACCAAAGACCAAAGAACATAAAGAATCAATAATTTTGAAACAAAATACCGT
>NW_026267164.1:105035-106921 GCF_000697945.3 Frankliniella occidentalis
GGAAAGTGATTCCGAGGGCAACTAGAATTTTCCATGGGATTAAAAAAAATTCCGAGGAAAACGAATATTATCCAGGTAACGTCGAGAATTTCCGTGGGATCGTCATTTCCGGCGGAAAAATGGAAAAACCCGTAGAAAATCGCGAATTTCCACCGGAAAGTGCCAAATTTCCGGCGGGATTTTCAGCTGGGCGGGTCGTGCCTCCTCTCAATACCATCGATTCCAGGACCATTAAACTGGTCCCTATAAGCCCTGTGTGAGGCTGGGCGTGGCGGGGTGGGCTGGGGCGGCTCTGGTGTGGGGGTGGAGGAGGGGGTGCAAAGCGCTCTGCCAATGCCAACGCCTGCACAGCATCATTCCCAAACCACTTTTCGATCCGCATGCGAAACGAAACCTCCCGCGGCAGGGAACTGACTGTGCTGCTCTGCGGTACGGACTGATGGAGCTGCCATTCAGCATGGATAACATCATACACGGGGAGAGGGAAAAACAAAACTCGAAAAAAACACAAATTGCTGCGAGAAAATATTTCACTGCGTGCAATAAAACCAAAATAATTCTTTTCTTTCCTTTTTCTTTGCTGCCACGCAGCAACACTGCGGAAAAAAGTTGTCGCAGGTTTTACAGGAAAAGTTTCCTTGACACCGTGTCGTAAAATTACAATTCAAAATGTTAAAATTACAAGCATCGACGAGGATTACGAGCAAGTCACAAATTCACAACATATTTTGTAAATATTAATTACAAAGATGTAACGTAAATTTACGACGACATTTTTCAGAGTGAAAAAGTGAAACTGAACATTCGTGCGTTCTACGGTTTTAAGTAGGTCATTACTGTTTGATTCCAGGAGTGTCGGCGCCTCTGGTCCGCGCGCTCAACCCCGCGTCCGTGCTGGGCGCGCTGCTGGGCGCCGCGCTGGCCGTGCTGCGGCTGCCGCTGCTGCCCGTGGGGCTGCTCGTCGGCGCCGTCATGTGCCTCCGCGACATGGCGCACGCGGGTGAGTGAGAGTCTCTCCATAGCACACCATTTCCCCTCTTCAGTTGCTTTGCTCGTTGGAAATAAGGTAACGAAAATCCGAGCCCCCCCCCCCCCTCCAAAAACAGGTGTGCAACGAGTTGACGTGTTGTCGTGGGTTGCGAATTGGGCGCAAATTTTTCGCGAGTTTGGCGCGATTTTTCGAGAATTTGTGTTTGGTGGCAAACCAAACCCCGCGCACAAATTAAATCAAAAATAAAAACTTGTTGACCTTTTTCGTGGAGCAGAGAAAAGGGGAGGTGGAGTGAAACTGTTGATTAGATTTTGACTCGAGGCGTCAATACGGCGCCGGCGTCCCATCAGGGCGTCCACGTCAAGGCCAACCGCTCCCGCTGCCGCATCTGCCGCTGCTGCCGCTGACTGTCTGTATGCGCCGCACGTCGGGCTGCTCCAAACTCTCAAAGGCAGATAATTGAATTTTTATGCGCCTGTTTGCGCGGCCCGGCCGCTCTGCTCCGCTCGGCGCCGCTCCGGTCGGTATCAGTCGCCGCGCGACATCCATTATCGGAAAGCAGTATTCGAGGAGTCGAACCCAATAATTTCGAGAGTCGGAGACAGAGCAATAGGCCAACGGCAGCCGCAAACAACATGGACTCGCGCCGCTCGCGCGGTGTGCCGCCGGGCCGGGGGCGCCGTGGCGTTTGCAGCGGGGAAGGAGGAGGAGGGGCTGGCCGCCCTCCGGGAGCGCTCGGCACGGAATATGACCACGCCGGTATTACAGTCGTACAGTTTTCGATATCCTCCCGCCGCCGATCGTTTCCCCTCTCTCTGTCTCTCTGTCTCTCTCCCTCTCTCTCTCTCTCTGTCTCTCTCCCTCTCTCTCTCTCTCTCTCTCTCTCTCTCTCTCT
>NW_026267164.1:107241-109769 GCF_000697945.3 Frankliniella occidentalis
CCCGCCACGCCCCGCCACGCCTCGCCACGCCCCACCACGCCCCGCCACCTTATTCCACTCAGGTGCGGGAGGGTGGTAGGGGTAGCTCCCTCGCTATTCATTTCTTCATTTCATCGCCACCACCGCCGCCTGCACAAGGGGCTCGTCGCTAGCGGAGCTGGCGGAGCTCCTCCCGCTCCCGATCATTTTATTAGGTTTTGCCTTTGAGCGGCCTCCGCCCCGCTGGCGGGTCGGCCCGACGAGTCCAGAGAAGACGATGCGGCGCCGTAAGAATCCCCTCGGCGCGAACGGGAACGGGTCAGGTAGAGCTCAGCCAGGAGAAAGGCCCACGCGCACACTCTCTAAGCAATCAATTTTTGTTTCTACAGACTCATAAAAATATTTCTAGAAAAAAAAATATATTTAAAAGATCGGTCAGTTGTAGAGAAACGCATCGAAGTTGTTTTTGTTGAAAACAGTAAACTCTTATGGAACAAAATTTGTGTCGTTGGCCTGCAGCAAGAGTCAGGGATCGTCTAAAAAGAACGTGCGTCGTTCGCCGTTACGAAAATCTGCCAGAGTGCGGCAGTGCAAGCTGTCATGGCGCCTGGTGGGTGGGCAACATCTTGCATGCCGCGCATGCGTGTACTGCGGGCTGGCCCACCCTGAGTACCGCAGGCGCCGTGCTCCCTTCAAAGGCCTAATCAGAAGAGAATAGAATAACGCCCTTTTCTAGATGACCCCTTTACGAGCGGAACGATTAGACCAAACCAAACGCCACCGTGTCGTAGCTCTGACACGCACTGTATTGCATTCGGCCGGGTTGCCTAGTTGCCTAGGGCCCCAAGGCGAGCGACGGAAGGAAACCCGATCTCTCGCATGCCTGCAGTACCTCAAGAAAATAGTACGGGTCCTAAGGGACAACCCGGGACACCCTGTATATTATAAAAGGGGACACGTTTGCTCTTTTAGCAAAACGATAGTCTTCTCATCTTTAGGTCTCCGCCCCGACATCCTCTTTGCTCTTGTACCCGGCGCACGCCGCGCAGCGCAGCCATCGTCTCCACAACAATAACAACCCAGCGTCTTTCCCGCGCAGGAAATAAAGGAATGGTGTGTGTGTGTGAGAGAGAGAGAGAGAGAGAGAGAGAGAGAGAGAGAGAGAGAGAGAGAGAGAGAGGATGGCGTTCACTGCCCCTCGAGCTCACCCCTCCGCATCGCCCCCTCTCCCTCCCTCTCATCTCCAGGGAGGTCCATGATCCTCCTGCTAGCGGGCCACTAGAACCTCTATTTTATTTGTAGTATTTTGTCGCCCCCCCTGCTTGCGAAAAAAGAAACCAGTTGTTTTCGCAGGGATGGGCGAGGAGCAAGCGCGCCTGGCGTCCGACTTCAGGGAGCAGCAACGCCACCCTGGCTCCCGGCTCTCTTCCCAAGCGCGTGCTTTGCCCTTCAGGGATCATCCAGAAACTGCGACCGTCACCTGACATGACGTTACGAGAATCGACCAAGTTCACCCTATGCAAGCTCTCATGGCGCCTGGTGGGTCGACAACATCTCGCCTGCCGTGCATGCGTGCACTGCGGGTTGGCCCTCCCCGAGTCCGGCAGGCGCCGAGGAGCTCCCGTTATTCGCGAGAAAAAAAACGGACGTTTTTTTTCCGGACGATTACTCACCGACCGGAGAATTTCTACTAAAACTACAATAACTTCGCTCTTGACCTCACTAATTCACGCCGATCGCCGCGGCGGCCTCCCTGGCCCTGGTCTGGTGTGGGGAGGAGCGCTGGGAGGAGGTGCGCAGGAGCCAGAATGGAACCAATCCCGCAGCCCTGCTCTCCTCCGCGTGCTCACACGCACGTGTCGGGGTGGTTGTGCTCCCCCCTACCCCTACCCCCTCACGCTGTAACGAGTTCGCAGTAGAACTGTATCGTAACGCCCTGCAGCGCGCCGGGCCGGGGGAAGCGGGGGCGGCGAGCTGGAGGCGGCGGAGGCGGCGGGGGCGGCGGGCCGTTGCGCGCACCTGTCCCGGCCCGGCTGCCCATCGGCGCGGTCGGGTGCGGGGCCGCCAATGGAGCCCAACGAGGCCAGCGGCCTGCAGGCGTGCACAACGCGCCAGCCCCACACGACTGTGCGGCGCTCCCGGCGCGCGCCATCCCTCCGATATCAGCTGGAGACACTGTACGTTTAGTTCGTTCGGGCTTGGTTCGGTAGTTCCTCCGTTTGCTTTCTTTATTTCCTGGCAACATGGACGGGCGCCAAACACTCCTCCTCCGCCTCCGCGCCCAGCGCCCACCTACCCGACCTAAGCCGATTCCCCCTGGCTTTGTGTGTGATGAGCACTGCCATAGAAATGCGGACTTTCCGATTGTTTGTTTTTTGGAGACTACTTTCTTTGGCGCGCGAGCGTAGAGGACTGGAAGAAAAAGTAAGGAGCGGCAGCGCTAGGACCGGGGCGAGTTTGTCCGTCTTAAATCCCACTTTTTCCTTCTTTGTTCTCTCCTGCTGGAGCCTCCAGCCAGCCCGGCTGCCATCCCCTCTCTGTCAGCCCCC
>NW_026267164.1:119309-121527 GCF_000697945.3 Frankliniella occidentalis
GAGCAAAGCATCATATCGGTCACTACCCCAGTGGATGTCGTGGGACAGGGTGCTGAGGAGATCAGAAGAGAGGGTGAAGGGGTGACGGAGCAAAGAATCATATCGGTCGTGGGGCAGGGTGCTGAACAGGCCGAAGGAGATGGTGAGGGCGTGAGGGTGCAAAGCGTCATATCGGACACCACCTCAGTGGAGGTCGCGGTACAAGATCCAAAACAGATCGGAGGAGAGGGTGAGGAGGGGTCGGAGGTACTGGACATCTCGCCCAACACCAGTGCGAAAGTAACTGGACAGATTGCTGAGCAGGCTGGAGAGAAAAGTGGGTATCTGTCGGAGCAAAGGGTTATCTCGGACACTACCTCGATGGAGGTCACGAACTCGTGTGCTGAAGCCCCCGCCGAGGAGGCGGAGCAGAGGGTGTCCGAGCAGAGCAAGGAAGCCGTCGGGGCCGAAACCACCCCGTCGTTGGAGGTGACGGACCAGGCAGCTGAGCGTCCCAAGAAGCCGGCTGATGTGCAGCCTGAGCAATCCATCTCCGTCGATAGATCAGACCAAAGTGCTGAGGCCACCGCACAGCAGAATGCTGCGGGGTCCGCCACTGAAGATCAGGTAGCAGCAACGGATAACGAAGAGATTGAGAAACACCAACTTACAGCCCTTGTGGAGACCCGGGTGGAAAACAACGTCCGTGGGGAGGAGAAGGATATGGAGGACACTGTCCCACGTGGAGAGGCTACAACTGAGGAGTCGGACATGATGAGCAACAATACGGAGCTTACAGAAAAGTCAGTGCAAAGGGCACAGGTAGTTAATGAAAAAGGGTCGTGTGAAGGCGTCGACCAATCCGCTGACGTAGAGGCACATTCAGCAAACGAGACACTCCAACAGGGAACCCCTGATTTGAATATCCAGGATGAAGATGTGGTAGCCCCAGAGGTAAACATCGGCCTAAAGGAACCCACAGAAAATCACTTCGCCTCAGAGAAAACCACGGGCATCGACGTGGAAAATTTAGAAGGGACGGCCTGCTTAAAAGAAACGACCAGCCCACAAATCGGATCAGTACAGGAAAACATTGACCCAATAGGAGTCATTAGCCTACAGATTGAGCATACAGAACCTACAGCCCCAAAGGAGCAAAATGTCCCTGAAGCTGATCCTTCAGGAGTAAGAGGCCCAGAGGAAAATTATTCTAGCCCGAACGTCGAGCTAGAAGAAGAGCCAGTCCAATCGGAGCCCGCAGAGGAGCGCGCAGAGCTACAGGAAGCCTCACCTCTTCTAGAAGCAACAGCACAAGAGGGAGAACCCGGTGAAAATGACACCCCGTCCACAAGTAAGGCCACATCGGTTAAGTCAACGCCGATAAGTGCCTCTCCTGAAATAGCAACTGTCCATCTGACAGGAAGCTCGCCAAAATCACAAAAAATCGTCCTTGGCTTTACGGACGAGCAGGTGAAAGCAGCGAAAGATGAAATTTCTACAGGAGTGGTCGCTTCCCTACCATCTGAGCAACGGCCGCCCCACGTCCAAGATGTGGCTCTAGAGGTGACAAAGACTGCCGAGGAGGTAGTGGTTTCGTACAATCAAGAAGAGAGCAAGGTCAGTGAGGCGCCGGCTGATTCGATTGCTGAGCCCCAAGAAACACGAGAGGCTCCGTGCCCAGTCGTACAGCCGCGCAGGAGGTCCAAGGTGCGGGACATGGTTGCGGCGATCGAGGCCAGCTCCGGGGAGAAGGAGGGCCCGCAGGTCGAAAGCCACCCCAGACCCTCACGCCTGACGACGCGCCAAGTAGAGCCCCTTCCACATCCTGAGACGAGAAAACCTGACCCTCGTGTCGAACTCCAGACGCAGACGACGGATTCGGTGGAGTCGCATGCAGGAAACAAATCAAGTGTGTCAGTAAAGTTGGCGCAAGGGTGCCAGGGGGCGCCCCTCAGCCAGTCCCACGCAGAGTCTTGCAGCGAGTCTCACAATGAGCCCCTCGACGAATCCCTGCCCGAGTCCCACTCCAAACCCGCCACCGAATCCCACGCCGAGCCGCTCATCGAGTTCAACGAAGAACCAATCACCAAGCCCCACGACGAGTCCCTCCCAGAATCGAACGCCGGGTACCACACCGAACCTCCGGCCGAGTCCAACGAAGAACCCATTAGCAAGTCCTACGACGAGTCCCTCCCAGAACCGAACGCCGAGTACCACACCGAACCTCTGGCCGAGTCCA
>NW_026267164.1:121577-122260 GCF_000697945.3 Frankliniella occidentalis
CCAAAAGCGGGGTCCAGGGGCTGTAAAGCTTCTTCTCCAGGGCGCCCTTCTCTCATGCCTCGTCGCTGGTGGACCCGCCCTTGCTTCATTTACATTACATATTAAACTACACCGACACGAGATACGCTGATCGAGCCGAGTTGAGGCTTGGCGCGGCGCTTCCCTTCGCCGTTGGATAAGTCGGTGTATACAAAGAGAAAAGAAAAGTACGAGTTCGTTTTATCCGGCGTTTTGCAGAGTAAGGGAAACATGGAAACCATTATGCGAAAACATATCGCACAACGTCGGAGTCTTTTTTTTCTTTTCTTTTCCTTTGCGTTGTGCGGCTTCCGCCTACCGCAGTGCCGCCGTGCTGGACCGTAAGTGGCTCCCACCCGACCCCAGCCCACCCGCCCTGCGGCGCCCGGGGCCAGGGCCGGGGCCGGGGCCGCCAGGGGCGCAGGCCGTGCTCGGCCACCTCGGCGACGGAGAGACACCCGAGCCACTAACAAGCAGTGCGGGGCGGGGGAGAGGGAGAGCGAGAGAAGGAGAGAGGAGGGGAGAGTTATTAGCCAGTGCGTCGCCGTGTCACAGGTTAATGGAAGTTGCGTAAGGTCAGCGCAGGAGCCGCAGGGGAGGGGGGAGGATAATGCCGGGCTGTTACCAGTGACCTGCGGCACCTCCCGAGTCTCACGCCTCCGCCC
>NW_026267164.1:123410-124755 GCF_000697945.3 Frankliniella occidentalis
CCCCTCGCTCCGCTCGGCAAGGTAATTCGTCCGGGCGTCGGCGGCGTCAAGTTGATGGAAGTCTGGTCGGTAATGCCACCCCGGCCCCGGCCCCGGCCCCGGCCCGAGATTGTCCCGACGGGACACTCGACGCGTCGCGACGCTCCCGGATCGACGAGGAAGATGACGAGGCTGGAATGAATTATGAACGGGGTGAATCGGGCCGCGTCTCTGCTTCTCAAGGGCGGCGCGTGTGACGAACAACGCAGAGAAGAGATCCAAGTGCTGTTGTTGTTTCACGTTTCACGCGAGGATCTTTCTCGCCCTATGAACGAGATATTCGGATAGATGATGGCGGTGTTTAGTCTCATTCGCGGGAGAGCGCGCTGAAGTGGAGCTGAAACTTTGTGCCGGGTGCTTCGGTCGAGCAGGCGGCGAGCTCCCCGCTCAGATTTCTGTTTTGGCGCCCCCCGAACCAAAGACAAATAATTGATCTTGTTGCCCCAACGACGCGCCTCGCGCGCGAAAATTGGACTGCTAATGGGAGGCGCTCTCCCCCTCCTCCCCTCAATGAGTGTCCATGCAGCACACCCAACTAATTTCGCAGGCAATACCAGCCAGGCGTGGTGTGGCGGGGCGGGCTGGGGCGGGGCGGGGAGATGTGGGGCGGGGCTGCCTTCGGGTCCCCCACGATGACTGCAATGGCCACACCTGCCTGCATGGCCACCCAATTGACCCCGCGATAACTAATCGCGCAAAGCGCTTTACACGCCCCTCCCCTCTGTGCCCCCCCCCTACACCCTCTCAACATCCCTCAAACCCATTTCCGACCACCCACCAACTACTGCCCTTTATTGCCTGAAATCGCTTACTGGACGCGCGCCAGGCAACATATTGCCCCGGCTCGCCCCGTCGGGTGTGGTGAGGGAGGTCGTGTTTGTTCTCCAGGCCGACACTTTTGTTCGTCCGTTCGTTGCGAAACCAGAGCAAGCAAGTGAAGTAATTTCCATAGGATCAAATGACTTCCGCCCCGGGGAGAAAAGGGGTAGTTTGGGAAGGGAGTAGGGGGGGGGGGTCTGTGTGTGGTGCGGAGGAGCAGGGAGAGTCATCGAATTAAGTGGCGAGGCGGGGCGGCGGCAATCTGCTCTAATGGAGTCTAATCGTAGTTTTATTATGCCGGAGAGCTCCGAGAGATAGGGGTCCGGGTCCTCCTCGGCGCGGCAGCAGCGGAAGCAGCGGCAGCGGCGGCAGCAAGTGAGGGTCTTACACCGTCGCGCGGGGGGATTACCACCCCGGCTGCAAGCATTAACCCGCGGGTCATCATTTCCAGCGGCGCTGGGCACGCGAGTCCGCGGGTGGGGCGGGG
>NW_026267164.1:135085-137688 GCF_000697945.3 Frankliniella occidentalis
TACGACGAGTCCCTCCCAGAACCGAACGCCGAGTACCACACCGAACCTCTGGCCGAGTCCAACGAAGAACCCATTAGCAAGTCCTACGACGAGTCACTTCCAGAATCGAACGCCGAGTACCACACCGAACCTCTCGCCGAGTCCAACGAAGAACCCATCACCAAGCCCCTCGCCGAGTCCCCCGCCGAGCCTTTCGCCGAACACCCAGCGCTGCCCCTCCCCCTGCCCAGGTCCACGGCCCTCGTCATGAATATTGAGAAGCAGCGGGCCGCAAACAACGCCGCCAAGACATCGGGGGGCGATATCGGGCCAGAACAACGTGACGGGAAATCGCTTTCTGAAAGCCAGGAAATTGAAAGTATTCGCGAAAATGGTTCGACGGTGGCCGTTGACAATGTGACAGCAGAAACCAATCCGGAGCCGGCCGAGCAGGCCAGCGCCGAGGACTCGGCTGCCCTCCTGCTGGACTCACTGCCACTGCTCTCCCCGGACAGTGAGAAGGAGATCGAGCGCCAGTTCGAATCGCTGATGAAGACCCAGTGCGGGCCCGTGGAGCCCGTAGAGGCCGAGTTCAACTCACTGGTGCGCGAGCCCACCATTAGCAAGCAGCCCCACGCCCGCTCCTACCCGGCGACGAAGTTCTTTAAGTATTTGGAGGAGAGTCAGGACTCGGTCGACGAGCCCAGCTTTCTGGGTAACTGTGACCAGGTTGACGGCAGCAAAGCACTAACTGAAGCGCTGCAGTCGTTGGTGGAGGACTTGGCAAAACCCCCCATTCAGGAGAACACCCCGGTGGTCGTGGCAGAGGCTGCAGTCGCGGCCGGGCGCACGGAGAAGGAGGACGAGGGGAGCCCCGACGAGAACAGTGTGGCTGAGTTCGGGGCCATGGGTGCGCTCCAGGTGCGCCTAGGGGAGGGAGTCAGCGAGGACGCGGTTGGTCACCTCGCCGACATCGCCGATGCCCTGGAGAACACTATCGAGGGCATTGAGGTGGGCCAACTCGGCCAGCAGGGCAAGGCGCAAAATAGAGAGCGGAGGAAGGAAGAGGAGGAGAGCCTGTTGGAGCTGTGCGACAAGCTCCTCCTCATCGCTGGCCAGGGCCAGCACCACCTCTCACCAGCCACGACGGGACTCCCCGGGCCCTGCGACTCCCTGTACACCGCCGTGCCCACCATTGAGCCCGACGACGATATCCTCATTGTCACGCAGTCGGGCTCGGACACCACCATCCGCATGATCGCCACTCCACCGCTGTCTCCAAGGCCGGGCCCGACCACCACCTCCGCAGACTCGGGCTCCTCCACCTACAGGCCGCCCGTGCCCCCGAAGCCCCCAGTCAGGTCACCCCGGCGAAAACACCTTTCCCCGTCCTCCCCCAGCATTGCAGGGCCGGGTCCGGGGCCGGAGCCAGAACCTGGGCCAGGACCGGAGCCAGAGCCAAGGCCCTCCCCGACGAGTCAGGGGGACGCCGAGCCCGTCGACCGGAAGCACCCGCTGTACCGCTCGCTGGAGGACGTCAGCGAGACCAAGCAGCTCTCCCTATCAGCCCCGGCGGAAAGCGACCTCGGTGACCTAGACTCGCTCATCTCCGAGGCGGGCTTCCCGCTCAGCATGCGCGTCACGCACCGGAAGCTCTTCTGGGACAAGCAGCTCCAGCGCAACACGGAGGGGGAAGGCGTCGCCCACGCTCCCCACGCCGCCCCCGCCAAGGGGAGGGGCATAACCTCCGACAGACCCGCGCCCGCACCAGCGGCCTCGTCCGCGGTGCACACGGTGGTGCTGACGTCGACTCCACCGCGGCAGGCTGAGCCGGAGAGGCAAGGCCCTCCGACCCCCCCACCCAAGCCCACCCCAAGGAAGCACAGGGTCGCCCTGGCCCCGTCCCCACCCGAAGACTTCACGGCAGGCTCCAGCAGCAGACTCCAGGTGCTACGCAAGGCGCGGACGCGCACCGGGGCGTGCGAGGCGGAGGCGCTCCCGGCGGCCGGCATCGTCAAGTCCGGCAGGCGGTTCTTCGAGAGCACGGCGCAGCAGCAGAAGGTATCGGCGAGAACGCCATGTTGTGCCGCGGAGGTCGTGGACCCTGTCACCAGGATTAGGAGGGAGATCGAGGCCCTGGAGAGGCGGACTCAGCAGGTGCACCAGGCGCAAAAGCGACAGCAGAGCGCTTTCAATGTCCCAAAGAAGCGCGCGCCGCCGCCACCACCGCCTGTCGCAACCTCGACCACGGCCACGGCGTTCTCGGCCTCGGTTAGGGCGAGTGGAACTTCCGCGCCAGGGGGAGGTCCCGGCAGCCGACATATTGACACAGGCAGCACCGCGATGCGAACCAGCAAAACTTCGAACCGAGGTAAAGGAAGTTGGGGGCGCAAGTTCAAAAAATGCTTCTCTTAAAAGGGCTCGTTTGAGACCGGTGTTTATCTTCTTTAAATGTAGCCTTGCCGACAGTCGAGCTTGAGCAGGACATTGGTGCGATCGACTGTGCCGTCGGAGCAAGTTCCACGCTCTTGGAGCGGAGGGAACGTTTCGAGCGCGCTAAAACCTACTTCAAGAAACTGGAGGATCCTAGCATTTCGGCGAGTGTCTCCCACCCTATCCCCTCC
>NW_026267164.1:137738-169667 GCF_000697945.3 Frankliniella occidentalis
GGCGGGGCGGGGGCTATCGCCTATCGGCCGCCGTCGTGTCGCTCTAATTGTTACGGGGGTCGGCTCGGCATGGCCGGGGCGGCCGGGGCCGTCGTGATGAACCGCGATGGGCGCGGGGGGCGCGCGCTGGCGCCACAAACCACACCGGCTGGGCCAGAGCAGGTCGAGCTAACCCGCCATAAGCAGCGCCTGCATAGGCCGCACGCTTGACGAAGGTCTACAAAGTGAGGGAGACGAGATGGAGAAAGTGGCACCTTCAGCGCCTGACTTGCTGCACGTCTGTCTCCGCCATTCGCACGATGCCACCCGTACGAGATACCAAGAAAAATACAGCAGGGCGCAATGCTTTTGGAGTACCGGATTCAGGCGCGTGCGGGCGGGCTTGCCTACCGTCGCTCGCCATGGCGCCTCACGGCCCCGTGCGAGTATGCTAAGCCGCACGCAGAATCCGGTACAACATATAAGCAGACAAGAAAATACGTCGCGAATCACCCACCCTGTATTCGGGAGGCAGCCACAGCCAGTCCCTGGGAAGGCGAGCCGGCCGCGCTCAGCGCCCAGGGGTGGGCAGCGCGCCCAGCGCGGGTGTCGGGCGGGCCTGCCTACCCGAAGTCCCGCAGGCGCTCTGACTCCGACTCGCACGCTGCTGGCTGGAACTATGGGCTGCACATCGAACGGGTAACCGGCGCCCGGCGCCCGCTTATGGAGAGTGGGAAGGGATCGGGTGATCATCATCTCCCACTACCGCAGCGGCCTCCCTCAATCCTAAGGCAGGCCGCTGCGGTAGAGCAGGCCGCATCCTCTCGCACTCGTGCGAAACAGACGAACAGAAGATGCGGCAGAGGCAGACATTGTGGCTCGGGTCCGGCCGACCGTCGGGGGTTCCTGCGCACCCACCCCGTTACTACCAGATTCCTATGTAAATTCCACCAATCACAAAAATCTCTATAAACAAAAATGTACTAGGCTTATTAAAAATAATTATATAAAAGCACTAAATTATCTAGGAATCTTCAATTTTGTTAATGTGGAAATGAGAGAGTGTTGTTGGTGTTGCAGCGCCCGCCCGGCCCGCGCCGCCGTGCCGCCGGGGCCGCCTGTCCGTGTGGCTGCACGAGCGGCTGGGCGCCGTGCTGCTGACGCGCGCGCCGCGGGGCCGCGACGCCGTGGGCGCCGTGTGGTCGGACGGCGGCCTCCTCTGCGTCCTGGTGCAGCGGACCACCAGCGCGCGCTGCCCGCACCCCCGCCACCCCAACGGCCACGTGGCCGCGCTCAAGCACGGCTTCAGGATGGTCAAGACGCACCTCGGCGTCCCTGCGGTGAGTGAAACCCGAGTCCAAAATGATTTTCCCCCGACAGCGAAAGGTATAGCTCTCCCCGCAGCCGATAGCCGATACAGGTCTGGCCTCGCGTGCTCGGGCGCCGCACTTCATCAGCTCCAGTAGCGTGAGGATGCTGGGGCTGCCGGAGCAGTTTCGTCCCAGGAATCAGGCTCAATGAGTGGTTAGGGCCGCAGGGCGCAGCGGCGCCCTTCTTTTGCACTCCCCCGATACCCAGGAAGCACACCGCCACGCCACGCCACGCCCCGACCTGCGGGGCCTCGCGATCTCGCCGCAGCGCATCGTGCCACACCGCAGAGCTTCGGGGCGGGGCCGGCCGCGTCCAAAACAACCCCCGCCCTCCTCGCTCCTGCAGCCGCCACACGGCACTCGGGCGCGGGGGAGGGAGAGGGAATGGGGCCTTCGGACGCAGCCCGGCGACTGCAGAAAACCCTGCAGCAGCATCGGAATTATACGAGGTGGGCCAAAGGGGTCCCGGGGAGGAGGGCGGTACAAGGAGCTCGGCGGAGCGGGTGGGCGGGGGTCGGGTTGTCCCCCGGGGCCCCGGCCACCCTGGCCAGGGCACGTCGGCCCCCTCCGCCCTATCCTCCCATCCAGCTCCTGCTCCTCCCGCCGCCTCCCCTGATAATCTCAAGCAAACCAATTCGTTTCTTTGCTTTATAGGAGGCGCGCACAGCGCCGCCGCGCTTTGGGCTCACAGTCCGGCCCGGGGCGCGCGGCGCGGTGCTGGCTCCGGCTGGGGCCGCCTCTCCTCCCAAGGACGCGCTACGCCTCGCAATCTTGGGGTGGCTCAGTTATTTGCAAACGTATAAATTTACTTGTGTACAGCGTTCTGCTCGACCAAAGCGGGAGGCCGTGCCCGTGGAGGCAGTTTTCCCTCCCCCGTCCCTTTCTGCTCTTACTTTTTTGCTCTCTGCTTCCGCCGCAGGGCATCTCGGACGAGGAGCTGGAGGCGGGCACGCTGACGACGCGCATGGAGCGGCGCCTGGTGCGCTACCTGTGCGCCGTGCGCCGGGCCGTCACGCGCCGGGAGCGCCGGCAGCGCGACCCCGCGCTCCAGGGCGCCGAGGAGAGCTCCACGACCAGCGGCTCCACCGACTCGTCGGCCTCCGTGTCCGGGTCTGTGTCGGGCGACCAGGTGGGGCCGGCGGCGCGCAGGCTCGCGGCCCACGCCACTCGCTGCGTGGCGAGGGGTGTGGGCCTCTTCATGGCCACCCGCGGCCGGCCCGCCATCTTCTACGTGTACGTCAGGTGGGTACACGTGTCGTCCATGGGTGGAGCACGGAGAGTTCGTTCGTGCTATTGCTACGCTTCTCACGCCAGGACCATCGCCGTGGCCGACCTGCGGGTGGAGGTGTTTGGGCCCGCCGGGTCGCACGGCTGCTCGGGGAATCCTCCGGCGCTCGCAGATCACCAGGCCGCCAGCGACACCTTCATCCTGGTCGTCTTCCTCGTCAGCATCAACAAGGTGGAGGTCAGATACACGCCGCGGCTCGCGGGGCCGCATCACGTGCACGTCAGCCTGGGAGGCAGCGCCGTTGTCGGCTCCCCTTTCCACGTGCTGGTGAGGACCACTAGTCTGAGTGCCATGGTGCTATAGTTATATCCAGTTAAGAGAGTCGAGTCACGCGCCCGTGCTTCCCTACCAAGAGCTGGGCACCGAACGATCGGGACCTGAGCGCAGCGCGCCCGAAACCTGTTTTTCTCTCAACTGGATACCACATATGAGTGCTCCTTTTCACTGCTGTTCGTTTTCAGGTGGCCGAACAGGACACGCCACCTCCGGCTGCGGTCGAGGAGGGCGAGCGGGATGAGGATGTTCCGGGGGGACTGAAGGCGGCGAGCTCCCCGCGGAGGCCTCACCGCTCACCCCGCCGCCGTCGCGTCAAGGTGGTGTACCGCATCGTGGATTTCGTGACGGAGAAGATGCTCCTGACGGAGGACGGGCGGCTAGAGAGGCTGCCGGACGCCATCGTGACGCACTCCACGACGCCCCCACGCGTGTACGTCCACTACCACGCGACCGCGGTGGCGGGCGGCGCGGCGACGCCCAAGGGCCGCGTCTCCAAGAGGGTCCTGCCGCGGGGCCAGCGACCCGCTGTGGCGGCGGCGCGGCACCGGGCGCGTCCACCGCCCACGGCCTCCGAGGACTCCAGCTCGGAGCAGGACGAGGAGGACTCCAAGCCGCCGCAGCCAGCCCAGGCCAACGGGACCAGCGAGTCGCGCTGCCTGCGCATCCTCCGCACCTGCGCGCTCATCCTTCAGCACTTCCCCAAGACCCGCAGCTTGCACATCATGCGCACGGCGGACGACATCGTGAGCGGCGGGGCGCACCTGCGCAGGCCACCGCCCCTCAAGATTGTCCACCCGGAGGACGACGACGACGACCTTGACGGGCTGACGGAGGCGGCCGACCTCGCTCCCAGTGTGGCCGACACGGACGCGAGCATGGACGACGACAGCGGCACGCATGTCGAGGCGCTGTCGGCCTGCTACTTGGACTCGTCGCGACCCGGGAGCAGCCTGAGCGTTGAGGAGGTCGTCGTGACCGCGACCAGGACCCTGGTGTTCGGCCTGGTGCCCGAGGTGACGAGGCTCCTCAACGACGCGGCGCTGCACCCACACGACGAGGCAGTCGCACAACCGGGCGACGCGCAGTACGGCGACGAGCAGGCGGCCGAAGAACAGGCGGCCGACAAGGAGGTGGCCGACATCACGGGTGTCATCGACGGGGACATGTCAGATTGCGAGGGACCCGATATTCCCTGGCCGCCCGATACCACGAGCCGCATGCAGGAAGAGGCTACCGTGACGCCGGCGGACTGTGAACGACTCGACAAGACTCCTAGAAGTTCCGAAAATAGCGTTTCTGCTTTGTCTCCTGGATCCGCCACTGAATCACTGAGTAACAGCCGACCACCTGAAGTGGAAATGATTGAACACGTTCCAACCATGTCAAAACCTGATGCTGCTCCTGAACAAGGAACATCTACAACGAAAATTGCCAGTGACACCTTAGAAAACGTTGTGAAGGAGCACACCGAAGTGCAAGCAACTTCAATGAACATTACGATTTCACACGCTGGCTGCAATAGCGAAGCAGGCGTTGCGGGGCCGAAAGTAGAATCACAAGCTGAATCCCTCGACGAAGGTAGTGTTCACGTTTTGAGTGTTGGGACAAATTATGTGCCTCCCGTGAACACTGCAAGTGTCGAACCACCTCTTGGAAACGTGAAAGCAGGAAACGTTGGCGACACGCGAGCGGGAGGTGAGGTGGCGCTGATAGCGCCGGAGAGCGCAGAGGTGTCTACAAAAGCGAAGGAGAACCCCCTCAGCAGTCCGCAGAGTAGTCCAAGAGCACGGCCAATGCCTGACGTGACTGTACCGACGGCCCAGGACCCTGACGCACAAGGTGTCGAGACGGAGGCCGACGACCAGTTCAAGTCGTGGCCGTCGAACACGGCGTTCGGGGAGCCCGAGCTTGGGTCGGTGGTGGACTTCGAGCCCGTGATCGCGGCCCCGAGTCTGGACGAGGCGCTGCGCCAGCTCGACATGAGCATCCAGAAGGCGAGGAACGGACACCCGCCAGGCAGCCAGGCCGACGTGCTCTGTGAGCTGGACGGGCTCACCTTCAGGCTGCAGGACTCGGGCGCCGGCGCGGACATTTGGGCGGAGGGCGCGGCCGCCGACATCGAGGACCTGATGGGACTCATGGCGCCACAGCCGGAAGTCAGGCCGCCGCCGAGGCCAGAGTCACCCCGCCCGCCCCTGTGCAGCTGGATGTCCATCATAAGGGAGGAGGGGGAGGAGGACGCGGGTCAGCGCGACGTGGCCGTCATGAAGGACACCATCGCACAGGAGGTCTCGGGAGAAAGTGATAAGCAGGATGGAGAGGAAAGTGTGGAGAGGACGCTGCAAGGCACCATCATCATGTCGCCCGCCGTACCAGTGGAGGTTGTGGGGCAGCTGCTCAGAAGGGAGAGTGGAGAGATGGCAGTTCAATCCGTAGGCTCGGAGACCGTCTCAGTAGAGGTCGTGGGACAGGATGCTGAGGAGACTGGAGTAGAGGGGGAGGAGGTGGAAGTGCAAAGCGTCATACCGGACACGACCCCAAAGGAGGTCGTAGCACAGGATTCTAAACAAATCGAATGTGGTGAGGCGAGGTCGGTGCAAAGCGTCATATCGGGCACCGCTTCGGTTGAGTTTGCGACACAGGTTGCTGGGCAAGTCGGAGGAAGGGATGAGGGAGTAATAGTGCAACCTTTCATCTCGGACACCGCATCAGTGGAGATCGTAGGACAGAGTGCTGAGCAAAACGGAAGAGAGAATGAGAAGTTGGCAGGGCAACTCGTAATTTCTGACACCACCTCAGTGGAGGTCGTGGGACAGAGTGCTGAGGAGATCAGAACAGAGGGTGAAGGGGTGTCGGAGCAAAGCATCATATCGGTCACGACCCCAATGGAGGCTGTGGGGCAGGGTGCTGAACAGGCCGAAGGAGATGGTGAGGGCGTGAGGGTGCAAAGCGTCATATCGGACACAACCCCAGTGGAGGTAGCTGGACAGGCTGATGATGAGATCAGAAGAGAGGGTGAAGGGGTGACGGAGCAAAGCATCATATCGGTCACTACCCCAGTGGATGTCGTGGGACAGGGTGCTGAGGAGATCAGAAGAGAGGGTGAAGGGGTGACGGAGCAAAGAATCATATCGGTCGTGGGGCAGGGTGCTGAACAGGCCGAAGGAGATGGTGAGGGCGTGAGGGTGCAAAGCGTCATATCGGACACCACCTCAGTGGAGGTCGCGGTACAAGATCCAAAACAGATCGGAGGAGAGGGTGAGGAGGGGTCGGAGGTACTGGACATCTCGCCCAACACCAGTGCGAAAGTAACTGGGCAGACTGCTGAGCAGGCTGGAGAGAAAAGTGGGTATCTGTCGGAGCAAAGGGTTATCTCGGACACTACCTCGATGGAGGTCACGAACTCGTGTGCTGAAGCCCCCGCCGAGGAGGCGGAGCAGAGGGTGTCCGAGCAGAGCAAGGAAGCCGTCGGGGCCGACACCACGTCGTTGGAGGTGACGGACCAGGCAGCTGAGCGTCCCAAGAAGCCGGCTGATGTGCAGCCTGAGCAATCCATCTCCGTCGATAGATCAGACCAAAGTGCTGAGGCCACCGCACAGCAGAATGCTGCGGGGTCCGCCACTGAAGATCAGGTAGCAGCAACGGATAACGAAGAGATTGAGAAACACCAACTTACAGCCCTTGTGGAGACCCGGGTGGAAAACAACGTCCGTGGGGAGGAGAAGGATATGGAGGACACTGTCCCACGTGGAGAGGCTACAACTGAGGAGTCGGACATGATGAGCAACAATACGGAGCTTACAGAAAAGTCAGTGCAAAGGGCACAGGTAGTTAATGAAAAAGGGTCGTGTGAAGGCGTCGACCAATCCGCTGACGTAGAGGCACATTCAGCAAACGAGACACTCCAACAGGGAACCCCTGATTTGAATATCCAGGATGAAGATGTGGTAGCCCCAGAGGTAAACATCGGCCTAAAGGAACCCACAGAAAATCACTTCGCCTCAGAGAAAACCACGGGCATCGACGTGGAAAATTTAGAAGGGACGGCCTGCTTAAAAGAAACGACCAGCCCACAAATCGGATCAGTACAGGAAAACATTGACCCAATAGGAGTCATTAGCCTACAGATTGAGCATACAGAACCTACAGCCCCAAAGGAGCAAAATGTCCCTGAAGCTGATCCTTCAGGAGTAAGAGGCCCAGAGGAGAATTATTCTAGCCCGAACGTCGAGCTAGAAGAAGAGCCAGTCCAATCGGAGCCCGCAGAGGAGCGCGCAGAGCTACAGGAAGCCTCACCTCTTCTAGAAGCAACAGCACAAGAGGGAGAACCCGGTGAAAATGACACCCCGTCCACAAGTAAGGCCACATCGGTTAAGTCAACGCCGATAAGTGCCTCTCCTGAAATAGCAACTGTCCATCTGACAGGAAGCTCGCCAAAATCACAAAAAATCGTCCTTGGCTTTACGGACGAGCAGGTGAAAGCAGCGAAAGATGAAATTTCTACAGGAGTGGTCGCTTCCCTACCATCTGAGCAACGGCCGCCCCACGTCCAAGATGTGGCTCTAGAGGTGACAAAGACTGCCGAGGAGGTAGTGGTTTCGTACAATCAAGAAGAGAGCAAGGTCAGTGAGGCGCCGGCTGATTCGATTGCTGAGCCCCAAGAAACACGAGAGGCTCCGTGCCCAGTCGTACAGCCGCGCAGGAGGTCCAAGGTGCGGGACATGGTTGCGGCGATCGAGGCCAGCTCCGGGGAGAAGGAGGGCCCGCAGGTCGAAAGCCACCCCAGACCCTCACGCCTGACGACGCGCCAAGTAGAGCCCCTTCCACATCCTGAGACGAGAAAACCTGACCCTCGTGTCGAACTCCAGACGCAGACGACGGATTCGGTGGAGTCGCATGCAGGAAACAAATCAAGTGTGTCAGTAAAGTTGGCGCAAGGGTGCCAGGGGGCGCCCCTCAGCCAGTCCCACGCAGAGTCTTGCAGCGAGTCTCACAATGAGCCCCTCGACGAATCCCTGCCCGAGTCCCACTCCAAACCCGCCACCGAATCCCACGCCGAGCCGCTCATCGAGTTCAACGAAGAACCAATCACCAAGCCCCACGACGAGTCCCTCCCAGAATCGAACGCCGGGTACCACACCGAACCTCCGGCCGAGTCCAACGAAGAACCCATTAGCAAGTCCTACGACGAGTCCCTCCCAGAACCGAACGCCGAGTACCACACCGAACCTCTGGCCGAGTCCAACGAAGAACCCATTAGCAAGTCCTACGACGAGTCACTTCCAGAATCGAACGCCGAGTACCACACCGAACCTCTCGCCGAGTCCAACGAAGAACCCATCACCAAGCCCCTCGCCGAGTCCCCCGCCGAGCCTTTCGCCGAACACCCAGCGCTGCCCCTCCCCCTGCCCAGGTCCACGGCCCTCGTCATGAATATTGAGAAGCAGCGGGCCGCAAACAACGCCGCCAAGACATCGGGGGGCGATATCGGGCCAGAACAACGTGACGGGAAATCGCTTTCTGAAAGCCAGGAAATTGAAAGTATTCGCGAAAATGGTTCGACGGTGGCCGTTGACAATGTGACAGCAGAAACCAATCCGGAGCCGGCCGAGCAGGCCAGCGCCGAGGACTCGGCTGCCCTCCTGCTGGACTCACTGCCACTGCTCTCCCCGGACAGTGAGAAGGAGATCGAGCGCCAGTTCGAATCGCTGATGAAGACCCAGTGCCAGCCCGTGGAGCCCGTAGAGGCCGAGTTCAACTCACTGGTGCGCGAGCCCACCATTAGCAAGCAGCCCCACGCCCGCTCCTACCCGGCGACGAAGTTCTTTAAGTATTTGGAGGAGAGTCAGGACTCGGTCGACGAGCCCAGCTTTCTGGGTAACTGTGACCAGGTTGACGGCAGCAAAGCACTAACTGAAGCGCTGCAGTCGTTGGTGGAGGACTTGGCAAAACCCCCCATTCAGGAGAACACCCCGGTGGTCGTGGCAGAGGCTGCAGTCGCGGCCGGGCGCACGGAGAAGGAGGACGAGGGGAGCCCCGACGAGAACAGTGTGGCTGAGTTCGGGGCCATGGGTGCGCTCCAGGTGCGCCTAGGGGAGGGAGTCAGCGAGGACGCGGTTGGTCACCTCGCCGACATCGCCGATGCCCTGGAGAACACTATCGAGGGCATTGAGGTGGGCCAACTCGGCCAGCAGGGCAAGGCGCAAAATAGAGAGCGGAGGAAGGAAGAGGAGGAGAGCCTGTTGGAGCTGTGCGACAAGCTCCTCCTCATCGCTGGCCAGGGCCAGCACCACCTCTCACCAGCCACGACGGGACTCCCCGGGCCCTGCGACTCCCTGTACACCGCCGTGCCCACCATTGAGCCCGACGACGATATCCTCATTGTCACGCAGTCGGGCTCGGACACCACCATCCGCATGATCGCCACTCCACCGCTGTCTCCAAGGCCGGGCCCGACCACCACCTCCGCAGACTCGGGCTCCTCCACCTACAGGCCGCCCGTGCCCCCGAAGCCCCCAGTCAGGTCACCCCGGCGAAAACACCTTTCCCCGTCCTCCCCCAGCATTGCAGGGCCGGGTCCGGGGCCGGAGCCAGAACCTGGGCCAGGACCGGAGCCAGAGCCAAGGCCCTCCCCGACGAGTCAGGGGGACGCCGAGCCCGTCGACCGGAAGCACCCGCTGTACCGCTCGCTGGAGGACGTCAGCGAGACCAAGCAGCTCTCCCTATCAGCCCCGGCGGAAAGCGACCTCGGTGACCTAGACTCGCTCATCTCCGAGGCGGGCTTCCCGCTCAGCATGCGCGTCACGCACCGGAAGCTCTTCTGGGACAAGCAGCTCCAGCGCAACACGGAGGGGGAAGGCGTCGCCCACGCTCCCCACGCCGCCCCCGCCAAGGGGAGGGGCATAACCTCCGACAGACCCGCGCCCGCACCAGCGGCCTCGTCCGCGGTGCACACGGTGGTGCTGACGTCGACTCCACCGCGGCAGGCTGAGCCGGAGAGGCAAGGCCCTCCGACCCCCCCACCCAAGCCCACCCCAAGGAAGCACAGGGTCGCCCTGGCCCCGTCCCCACCCGAAGACTTCACGGCAGGCTCCAGCAGCAGACTCCAGGTGCTACGCAAGGCGCGGACGCGCACCGGGGCGTGCGAGGCGGAGGCGCTCCCGGCGGCCGGCATCGTCAAGTCCGGCAGGCGGTTCTTCGAGAGCACGGCGCAGCAGCAGAAGGTATCGGCGAGAACGCCATGTTGTGCCGCGGAGGTCGTGGACCCTGTCACCAGGATTAGGAGGGAGATCGAGGCCCTGGAGAGGCGGACTCAGCAGGTGCACCAGGCGCAAAAGCGACAGCAGAGCGCTTTCAATGTCCCAAAGAAGCGCGCGCCGCCGCCACCACCGCCTGTCGCAACCTCGACCACGGCCACGGCGTTCTCGGCCTCGGTTAGGGCGAGTGGAACTTCCGCGCCAGGGGGAGGTCCCGGCAGCCGACATATTGACACAGGCAGCACCGCGATGCGAACCAGCAAAACTTCGAACCGAGGTAAAGGAAGTTGGGGGCGCAAGTTCAAAAAATGCTTCTCTTAAAAGGGCTCGTTTGAGACCGGTGTTTATCTTCTTTAAATGTAGCCTTGCCGACAGTCGAGCTTGAGCAGGACATTGGTGCGATCGACTGTGCCGTCGGAGCAAGTTCCACGCTCTTGGAGCGGAGGGAACGTTTCGAGCGCGCTAAAACCTACTTCAAGAAACTGGAGGATCCTAAGGCAGGAACCTGTTTTAACAAAATTGGATAATATCCCCTCCCCACAGTTCAGTGTCTTATTGTTTTTTTATTAAACATATAATAACATATCGAACGTTTTTACATCATCAGGGCGCCAAGCCACTTGTGTGCCGGAGCGCTTTAGAGTCCGCGGCCGTGACGCCGACGAGGCCGCGGGCGCGCCTTGTGAGCGCCTATGAAGCGCTGCCCCTGGAGGTGCACTCCGCCCCGGCCTCGGACACCGACACGGCCAGCCGGCGGCGGGGGCAGCCGGACGACGACAGCGATCGCTGGAGAGGCGGCAGCGAGCGCGTCGCCAAGGTCGCGGACAGGTTCCACGTCAAGGACGTCTTTCAGGTTCGTGAGCCGCGTGTTCGGCTGTGTCCCCGCGGGCCGCGTGTTGGACATGCCCGCTCACGTCGTTTGTCCTCGCACAGGACGTCCTCGGCGAGGGGAGGACGACGATCAGCCTCAAGGGCACGCCGCACCGCAAGGCCGTCCTAGCCGCCCTCAGCTCCATGGACTCCCCCGGCGAGGCCACGTCCCCCTACGACAGCGTGGCGGACGGCGACGGCACGCTGCTCCGCAAGTCGTTCGAAGACCTGGACGCGGACGAGGACGGGGGGCCGCCGTCCTACTCGCCGCCACCCCCTCCCGGACAGGCGCTGCCGGCCCTGCCGGCCCTGCCCCGTGACTACCACAAGGAGTACCCCTATCTGTCGACGACACCCATCACCGCCTATCGACCCAGGTCTGGGGAACCTGCACGACTGCATCTCATCCCCCGAAAGGACTTGCTGGACATGGATCTGTGATTAGATAGTTTAAAAATTTTAATAACTCGTGATTCAACCATAATAGCAAAATAAAGAATTTCCAATTTAATTTTAAAAGAATGTGTGTAGAAAATTAAGCAGTGATAGTTGACATGGAAAACATCAGACTTTTAATTCCAATCTTTACAACCTGTTTGCAGAGTACATAATACATGCTCAATGCACCAACATAACACGATGACAAGTATCATTACTTGACAAGGACCTTGTGAGAATCAAGGACACAAGAAATACATCACAAAATATTTGTTGAGTAGCCTAATACAAAATAAAATTAATCAAAACAAAACAGGAACATTTCATAAGTTAAACTTTGTCACTTTGTTAGTATTATTTACTGGTTGCCAGTAACATCTAACCAATTATATTTAAAAAAAGGAATAACAATGATCACAATTTTCTAGAACACTGGTACAAATTTTTGATACCCTGTATCCTAAATACTAAATGGCCCACTAATTCTGCAATTGGACCCAAGGTCATACATTAAAATATAGGTGTTGAGTATGTAACAAAGTACAGTATGGAAGTCACAAGCAAAATTGTTACCTTCAGTACTCATCACCAGAAAGATGTCCAACATCAGCATTTCTTGCTAGCATGTAGTTATCCATATCGATTGAATGGCAGTTGTTGATAGCATACCGCAAGCGTTCAGCCATTACTTCTTGGCTTGAGTAAGGAGGAAGACGAAGTTGGAAGAAGCAGGTCTGAGCAGTTGGCAAACCGTCAGGTGCACGGTCCACTCGCATCACCTAGGGTATGTGAAAAAGTAAAACCATTTGTAATGACTAGGTTTCTGGCTTTAGGAATTTTCTTAGATTATAGTACACCTATCCTTTTTTACCTGGAACTGTTGAGAAAGATCAGATAAGTTGGCAGGAAGACGAGACCTCCCTGATACAAATCTCATAAACAGAACACGTTCATCGTCGGAAAAGCTTTCTAGGATGTTCCACAGCCATTGCACAAGAGTGTGGCTTTCATCAAGTTCTCGATATCTACAACAGATTTTAAGTCATATTTAGTTATGTCATAAATATTTTATCTATGCTGTATTGTTCATAGATGGTTACTCACCGAACAACTTTTTTGAGAAGTGGCACGGGAATGTAAGGCATACCACAAACTAATTGCTCCAAGTATTGCGATGTAACAAGAGAAAGTAGTGGTACTGGTATAATCCATGCCATACCTTCACGGACAGCTTCAATCTGCCAATGCAATTAAAGTGAGAAAAAAAAGATACAAAACTATAAAAATAAAACAAACACATGAACTGTCTTATTTTCAAATGGAATACTTATAGTACCTGTAAATCCATTTCATGAAGTCTGAAGTACACAGCTTGTTCGACATATCTGACACGATTTTGAAAATTAAGTGGAACACTTCGACCCCCTGGTACAATAGGCATCATGCGTCCTGTGCATGAAGTACCTTCAAAACACTCCAATGGAATAACCTGTGAAAGGAAAAGTAAAATATATATATCTAGAAGAATTAAACAGTAACAATAACAAAATTCTAATAAAGTAACTGACCTCATGAAAGTTTTGCTGGTTAACATCATTCAAATGAATATCTCTGATACCACGTAAACATTGAGCATAAAGGAGATCAGTTTCTTCCAAATCATCCATTGTTACTGGCTCATTTACAAGCAGCTTCCAGACCAAAGGAGCAAGAGGAATAGCTAAAGGCTTTTTGGTTCTGACAGCAACTCCAAGAAGGATACCTACAAAATATTAAACATGTATTATAGATTTGTAAAATGCAGAGCAAAAGTCAAAAAATCTCTTGTTACGCCATTAGACCAACCAAGAAACTTGAAAGCAGCTCGATATTGCATGGATGTCAGTTGGGGGTTCAATAAAAATCGGTCTCTATTGAATCCGACATCATTCACTGAGTTGGGTGTTTGAACTAAAAGAGGAACTCGACCTGATGTGAGCTCAACACACATTTCCGTAACTGTGTCATCAAACACTCCTCCAGCATCATCAGCACCCTCTCCAACTAATTTCACCTAAAAATTAAAATGTAAGAAGTTTTTGCTCTGAATAATTAGCAACAAACTGCTCTCAGTTTCTGTCTTACTTTCCACGCGCGGGACGGTAAGCGAAGTTCCGAGGGGCGCATTTTCACAACTTGTTCAGCCAATTGAGTAAATATTGGAGTGGGCCTCCGAGTTCTCACAGCCAGCCTTCTCACTGTAACTTGGGGTCCATAATTTCTACCCTGTACCATTGTTCTACCAATGCATCTCACTAAGGGTAAGGTGTACACCCTAGGAGCCAGGAGGGGGCGAAGTTCAGGGGCACAGAGGTAACGTAGGGGTGATCCCTGCCACCATCGTACCTAGGAAATACACATCAGCCCATGATTATTTTTTCTTCTTTTTAAGAAAGAGGACAAGTATAAATGTAGTAATGAATTAGTACCTTTGAACACAGAGGCAGCATGCGCCAGCACGCATACAGAGTGTCTGAAAACCTATGGAGCACCCTTAGTCTTGCTCGTATGGCAGCAATAGGAAAACTTTCCAAATGGCCATAGTGAGAGGGTATAACTGACGGTGTGCCCAAAGCAAGGGGGCTAGCCAGACCGGGTGTCCGCCTAGACAAAGGTGGTGATGTCCATGCAGCACTGTGAGTGCGACCAGTAGAAATCTGCAATGTATTGTAAGATTACATGGATTATAAGAAATAAAAAAATATTTCATTGAGCATATTTTGTCTAAGTCGGAAGAAAATGCGACACCTGTTTGATGCGTTTGCCACACAAAGCTCTAATAAGTTGAGGCTCCCTTCCAGGTGGGCGTAATGTGTGACCCATTCCGAGCTGACCATCATTGTTACTCCCCCAGCCCCACACATCTCCAGTAGATGTTAGGGCAAGAGCATGCTCTGAGCCTGCTGCTATTTCTTCAACAAAAACTTCTCTCAAGGCAGGAACCTGTTTTAACAAAATTGGATAATTTTGTTAAATATTAGATTAGATTAGATTTAAAATATTCAATCAATAAGAAAATTAAAGGCGAAGTTGAAGCACTTTACCTCCTGAGGTTTTGTATGACACCTTGCTCTCGTCTCGGGCTGGCCAATATGGTATTCAACTCCACAAGTAAAAACACGCCCATCATATGTTAAGAATACAGTGAAGTGGCTACCACAACACACTCTTTTGATGCCTATCCCACACATTCTTTCTACACGCTGTAAATAAGGTGAAACACTTATTAGTATTTGCACCGAATATTCAAGTTCCGAAACAACAAAGGCAATAAAAAGAAGAAAGACAAAATAACCAAGCATTCTCCTCAAAATATTTACCACTGGTATCATTCTGGTACAAGTATTTCCAAGACCTAGCTTTCCAAAATCTCCATCACCAAACGCCCATACTTCCATTCCATCTAGTGAGACACACACAGTGTGATTCAAGCCACAAGCAACTTGTCCCACAATTACACCCTGAAGAGCTGCAACTCGTTCTGGGAGTTTTTTGTTAGCAGTAGAACCATGGCCAAGTCTTCCATAATCACCATTTCCAAATGTGAACAATTTGCCATCAATGGTCACAACAGCACTATGCTTGTAGCCACATGCAGCCTATAAAAGAGTATTTAAATTTGGATTAAAATTAAAAAGGTAAAATGATCAATACTATTTAGAAAAATTTTAGTTTTGACAGTCAAAAAAGACAGAATGCTGACCTGTACAACCTCCTCTCCCTGAAGAGCTTCAATTTGCCTCGGACGCCGCTGACGGTCACTATTGCCATGTCCCAATTTGCCATAGTCACCATCCCCCCATGAGAACACCTCACCACTCTCTGCGATAGCGAGACTATGTCCATCTGAGCCACAGGATGTAGCTAAGCCAGTGATGACGTATCCTGTTGAAGAATAAGAGATAATTACAAAGACAATTACAATCTATCGGTACAAGGAACAAAAAATATGAAGTACTAGAAGGATATGGACCTTGTAGAGAAGATATAACACTGAGGGTATGAAGATCATCAGAGTTGCCCTGTCCAAGTCGGCCATAAGTCCCTTCTCCACAAGCTAACACAGTACCATTAGCTTGAATGACAAAAGTGCAGTTTTGCCCACAAATTATTTGCTGTGCCGCTGAAAATGACTCAGTTAGGATAGGTGATGTTGTATTGCGTCCTAGAATATCATCCATAGAAAATTGTTATTAATTGCCTGTATTACAAAAAAAAAAACTAAAGTAAAACAGTAGTACATCATTAATCTCATCTATACAAACCAATTTCAGCACTGGCGTCTCCCAGTTGCCCCTGCCTTCCACTACCCCACATGTAAGCTTCACAGTGTCCACCAACTTGCCAATCTGTTGGTTGCTGAATAAACCATGTCATCATTTGACAATCCGCTTTCAGGCTCCAAGCACTGTTGGCCAGTGCTCTAGATCCTTCCTCATCTGCAAGACAGAAAAATTCATAGTAGGAATATGTTTAAAATTTTCTGCTCAGAAAAATATTTATCTACCAAGGTTGTACCAATGTACCATACTTTGTACATACCATCCAGCATGTCCTTGTTTGCAGCGACAAAAGCAAGAGGCAGTTGACCGCGAGTTACTAGTGACTCTGCAGTGCTACATGCCATACTGAAAACATGCAGCCACTGCCAATCAGACACTATAAAAATATAGGGGCAAAATAATTAGTTCTGTCTTGAGGAAAGAAAAGAATACATAGGTACATTACATGCAAGTGAAGTTAGTTTCTTACCAAGAGTTTCATGTTCCCCTATATTAGGAGGAGCAGGTTTGTAGCAGAGAACCTTATCTAGTTGAAGCACTAAGGCCAAAGCAATCAGACATTTCAGGTGATCACTGTGAAGCAATTGTTCCCCACAAGCCACAAATGGCCGTTCATAGAGGTACTGCTGGGATAAAATGTGAGGCAAAAATCTCAACAGAGCACGTAGACATGGCGCTGTGTGTAGGCCCCCAAGACCTCGCTTTAGAAGTGAACTGCGTCCTGTGGCCAGAGCATGATCAGGTAAAAATTGCTCCATGGAATACTGCAAGACAACAACATCCTGGAAGCACGAAAATAATATTTATCACAGCACACAAACGCATATACTATATATAATTGCGTGAATGAAAAGGAAATATTCCACATACTTTTGATCGCAATAGACATGCTGCAAGACCACACTTCCCAGTCCAGCAGAGACTTTGAACACCACCTGCTCCAGTATAGGTTTGTAATAAGCTCCCATCTTGCAAAGACCAAATGTTTATTACCCCTGTTGGACCTTTGCCACAACCTGTACCAAAAAGTTATTATTATTTTATTTATTTTTATTTTTAGTATAATTCTTCTCTTTGAGATATTTACCTGAGGCTAAAAGTAAACCATCCTTGTGAATAGTTAGAGCAGTAATTGGGCTATAAAGATGTCCTTGAAGGCTGAAAACAAGTTTCAGAGGCTTTTCTTTCCTTGGACTGCTCTTCTCAGGGGTATCATGCCCATCATAAATTTCTTCTCCAAGGCGAGGATTCAACACCCAAACATTAATTATTCCATAAGACATTCCAACACACAACAAAAGTGGATTTGTGCCTTTGCCTGTTAATTAAAAGTTCTTTTATTTATTTGGACAAGGATGTGGAAGTCATTACTTTTTTCTTTCACTATGAACTAACCGATGATTGGAGACCATGCAATTGAAACAGGTTGATTTGCTTGAGGAAGGGAGTGCAGGCAACACCACGTTTTATCAACTTGGTGCCAAACTCGACAAGCACCATCTGTACCACACGTGGCCAAAAGCATACCATCTGGCGACCACTTCATTGCTGATAGGGCACTCTGATTGGAAAAAGAAACATCTCATTAAATCATTTTAAAAGCATGAAATTACTACTGAAACAATTAACTGTGCCAGAGGTTGGAAAATACTGACTTGGTGGGCCATTACACTGCTTGTCGGGTGGTTCGGCATGTATCCTCCAAATTTCACAGTTCCGTCACTAAAAGCGATAGCAAAATCTTTGTCTTCATGTTGCCATGTTATGTGAGTGACATAAGCTGGAAATAAAACAGACACAAACAAGTGAAGGAAGAAAAATATGGGCTCCATTGAAGATTTGAATACGGCATGTACAAAAATATTTCCTTTACCGAACGGTAGGGAGCAGTTGGGAAGTTCAATACATTCTTGCTTTTCTGAATCTAATTCCAAGAGAGCAACAGAACCATCAATACGACCAATGAGGAGGTGTTCACATTTGGTGTCAGTTGGCCCAAGATTTAAAGAATACTCTTCAGGCCAAGCAAGTGCTGTTATCCAAGCTGCATTTGACAAAACTAAGAAATTGTCTGTCCATGGAGTTCCACTATTATCAGCTAAGGAAAAGAAAATATTATTAATATATATGACTGTCTCTATCACTTAATTAATTTTCTGAGACGAATTTACTGACCTGGTACGGGAGGTAACATCCATAAGTTGAGGGTATTGCCCATACAAGCAGCTAGAAATCTGCCAGTCGGAGACCAACAAAGTTGTGCAATTTCCTCACCCTGCAATTCACTTCCAAACACACTCTGAGTTTTTCTGTAGACCAAAGTGTGCTCCAGTGAACTCATAGGAGGGGCACTCCAGATCCTGATTGTTCCATCCCAAGCACTGAAAAAATGCCAAGAAGATATGATAAAGATGTCATTATGGACATTCATTAATGCAAATATCAGTTTAAAGGTACTTACCTAGATGCAAGTTGTGAGCGAGCTTCATGCCACACAACTTTGCTCACTCTATTGTCATGGCCTTGCAATTGATCAGTTGGGCACACAGGCATTACTCCTGATAAATCAGCAAAATTAATGGCAGAATCCAGTGGATGATGATTAGCACTTTTAGCAACAATACAGAGAACCTGAAAAATAAGTTAGTGAATGAGCCATCAACAATGTTTCAAATACAATCATGAAGTTTTTAGAGAACATACAAGTTGTTGGCTTGCCCACTGGCGGGTGGGTGGTGGCAAACGTGTAGACAAGACGCATGCGGCTAAAGCATTCGGTAACATGAGATGGTTCCCACTGTTGGGGCTCTCAGGTGAAAAAGGAGACTTCTCATCAGTGCCTATAACAGACAAGACATTAACCAATTAAAAAAATAATTAAATGATGGATGTTGGAGTGAAGGATAAACAATCAAACATTAGTAGGTAGTTTACTCTTAGATTCAGAATTCAGAGCTGTCCCTCCATTAGAAGCTAACAGAGCAACTAGATAAAGGGTGACAGCAGATCCAGATGAAAGCTTTGTAGCCCCAGTTGCAACTCGTAAAAGGTCCTAAAAGGTAAGAAATAGATTCAATAGCAAAATTAATTTTTTCTTCCAAAGTAGTTGAGGAATTTCTGAAGTTGAACTGAAAAATTACCTTTGTACACACATGCAATACCAAGTTAGAGGCTGCTTTGTCAGACTGGGCAAGAGCTGCTATTGCACTTCTGAGATGAGGTAACGCACTGTAATTTCCCTCAAAGATGGAGTCATGACCTGAAGAGGCTGCAAGCTGAAGCAGATTTGGTGTAGATAAACCTCCAACAAGAGTTGCTGTCCAATTATCCAATGGTTCTACATCAGGTGCACAGGCATCACTGGGTGAAGTGGCTGACACATCATTGGATTCCTGAAGCTCAACTCGGCCAGCCGCAGTTAGGCCCATCAGTGCTACAGCTTTGCGAACATCTGATAAACCCATTGCAGAGAGACTGGCGCATAGATCACAGTTTGTTTTGCTGAAAATAGAAAACAAAAAATTAACATTACCTCTTTCATTAAAAAAATGAAACAAAGTTTATCATAACTTACAGCTAAAAGAGAAAACAATTACTCACCTCACAGCAAGGAAGGAGAGTGTATTTATTACAATGTGCCTTGCAATGAAAATTTGTGCAGCACTAGCAGACCTTCTAAGAGCTGTTATTCTATCAAATACAGATGTGAGATCTGCTGCCTGATCTGTCAGGGGCTTATGTTTAGCCTCTGTTTTCCCTGTGTTTGTCTTGGCATTACCTATTGAAGACTCACATATTAAATATAACTCTTTTGACAAGCTTAGAAAAAAAAGAAAAGAATAAATACCGAAAATACTGACCTGGTGGGAGAACGGAGGGTACAGCACTAGAGCCCAAAGGGTCTGATTCTCGCCAAGATACGTGTTCAGGTGTTGGTCTATCTTCTCCTAGACCTAATAATAGCAGGAGTTGATCAAAATCTTGACCAGGTGGAGTACTGTCAGCATCATTATCAGCCCAAAACGCATCTATCTCTGTCAAAATTGCAAGATTTTTGGTTATTTATTCAGATTTTAAAAAAATATAGTCAAAAAATCATGAATTGATTTTTGATACCTTGACTCTGCTGAGGGTTCGCTGGTGCCCCCACCAAGTCTGGAGCAAGTACTTGAGCCACACCACTAACAGCTATACTGTTTGAAAGGAAAGGATTGGAGTCACGTGATACTTGGTGCTGCCACATGAACTTGCATTCATTACACATTAAGTAAGTTGAACCTGAATTATTGGGAAGAAAAAATAATAGTTAAAAATAAATAGGTATGAAAAATATGCAATGAACGGAATTCATTTTACAAAATATAGTTTGAACTTTGGAATGTTTAGTGACTGTATGGTATGAATGTGTGATACAACATAGGAGCAGCATGTACTTGTACCAGTTATATTGCCACAATAAGCTGATCCCCAAATACGTCCACAGCCAGGATGTGAAGACAACATGTGACCAGCAAGATGTGTAGATGGTTGACCACATAGCCCACATATAGATTTTGGAGGTATCTAAAATAAATTTTAAAAAACCCTGATAAACACTAGGAAAGATAATGTTCTTGACATTAAATAGAATCAAGTGTCATAGTACTTGAGGAGTGGATGTGCTGCTGACATCAGAATTTCCCTGTGCTTGAGCTGCAGCAAGCAGGGGTTGAGCTTCATTGCGTACATGCTGCCTCTCTCTCTCTCGTTCTTGCTCCCTGCACTCACGATCTTGGGCAGCTAAATTAAAAAAAAGATAAAAAGGAGTGAAAAATAGTAAAATTTGACAGTTAATTAGTTTCAAAAAATTTTAAATTCTTGGTATTAAAAAACATGTGTACTGGAAAAATTGCATCACAAACCTCGATCAGTCAAATAGCTTCGGATGTCAGATGGAAATCTTCTACATATTGCTCCACTCCGACGAAGACCAAGCGGCACTTCACTTTCTCCATTACCAGATGATTCCTGCACAGCAAACAGAAAGAAAAGTTAAAATTGCATATCAGTTCAGAATCTCAAAGGTTAAAACTGATAAGTTGCACAGTAGCACTAGTTGGCAAACACTGGTACATACCGTTCTGTTCAGCAAACCAGGAATTTGATAGCGCTTGGCAAGAGGTCTTCCACTAGAAACATATAAGCATGAAGAGCCCACAGAGGGGGGCAGTTCAGCTGCAGAGACAGGGGGTGCCTGTGCTACTGCTGATACCCATGGTCCAGAGGCTTCTCCCTCACAGCTGCTGGACGCTTCATCCGTTTCACTTGTGGGAGTATCGGTACAAGGATGTTCAATCATCCATGTGGCAAGCTGATTTAGAGTTAAAGCTGCCATGTCTCCTACACTTCCTGTGTTTAAAAAAATAAAAAATAAAAATATAGCTTTCTTCTAAATGTGATTAGTGTGCAAGGCAAAGAAAAATGTATTTTATGAACACCATAGACTATATCATTTACCTGTGGACTGTATTGCTCTCTGAACATGTTTAAGACTGAAACCCATCTCTAGAAGAGGGGCTACAATTGGTGGTGGTGGCGGGCTGTCATTACTGGAAGTAGTATCTACTGAAGGTGTTCCACCAATTGGAGTTGCTGTATTATTACCAGCGATAGCTGTGGCCATTGTCGCCGTCGGACGGCTGGGTTGCGAGGTATCGGCACTTGGAGGTCTAAATGATGCTAGGCGGAACGCTAACTGATTGTGACGGGTAAACACTGAGTTCATAGCTGGACGTGTTGGAAGAAAAGACGGAAAGAACGAAGACGGAGGGGAGAGAGGTGAAGAAGGAGAGTGAGCTACCAGAGAACCAGAGGCTAGAGTTGAGGGGGGAGGATCTTGGATTGAATTATGTGTTGCTCTTTGCGATCTTAAAAGCGAGTCCTGAGAAACAGAAAAGAAAAGTCAGAATTAGTTCTTTTATGCCCAAGAGTCTGAAGCTATATGCAAATTTCTAACTTCATCTCTTACATCAGAGGTTGGATCATTAGAGGAATGAGTTATATTACTGGAGTCCCTTGAGCTCACAACTGAACGGATTTTTGTTTCCACATCCGTGATAGCAAAGGTTTCATTGGCACATGAGCGCATGTGAGCCTGATGAAAAATAGCTTGAATGCGTTCCAAGTCTCTCACACTGGCCAGCTGACGGAAATGACAAACTTCTACACTTTTGTTCACCAGACCACTGTAAATGAAATTAGTAGTTGGGTACACCTGTTTCCAAAATAAACTCCAGATAAATTGATTGATTAACAAGAAGGACAGTTACTTTAAAATGTGCCTTAAAGCTTCTTTCAGCTTTAGTTCCGTAATTAATTCTTCTTTCATCTTGCAACAGTCCTCTCCCATAGAAAAGTTTTCCTAGAAAAAAAATAAAAAAATTCAATCAATTTTATCTCTAACTTTGCCGTTTCCATAATTGTTTCTATGCTTCACATAATTCTAAACTCGGTAAATGGTTACCTCAGCACAAGATGACGTTGAAGATGGGACAAGAAGCATTTCTAAATATTGACTACTGTTAAGAAATGCACTTAATGACTTGAGGGCTGCAAGCTGCAAAAATGCAACCTGCAGTGAAATTGCCTCACAGTTCAAGAACTTCTGTTCACCAATCCTAGAAATCAAAATGAAGAGATTGAAATGGATACCCTCACACACAGAATGGGAATTTTATACCATACAACCTTGGCAGTAGAACATGACATACGTACTTCACTTCAGCAGGAGCAGTGCACACAGAAGTGTCTTGAGATGTTGGCTGTGAAGATGATAGACCTTCCAACAACTCAGCTGAATTTCTTCGAGTCACTTCACCGATAATATTGAAAACCATTTGATTGGTTAAAGTTTCAACTGATCGAGCTGTAGGCTTCAGTGGCTGGGTTGCTGTTTGACCAGGTATATCAGATATACTGACATCTAGCTGAGGTTTGTCTATTTTAATATCTTCTTCAATTTTTAATTCTTCTGAATTTGTTTCACATTCAGGAAAAACAAGCTAAACAAAAGGCCATATTGTAAGTGAGGAAGGTTTTAGGCAAAAAAAGGAGAGTGACAGAAATCAAGTAAGAAGCAATCTTACCTCTCCTGTTAGACCTGCTATTCTAGATATTTGAATCAGTATATCTCCACTGACAAGAGGTAATTTTGATAGACTGAATGGAACTGGCTCCAATGGATGCAATCCATTTATTTGAGCATCACTGAAAACAATAGCTTAAATGTAATATGTAGGCAAAAAATGAATTGAAAGTTGTCAGTCAAGAACTTACCCAACACATCCATCTTCCCATTGGACTTTCACAGAGGCTAACCCTGGCTTCAAAGTACCCAAGACAATACAGCTCCGACCAAATGGCCTGTAAATGCAGCGACCGCCGACGCGCACACCTCGATCAACTCCAGCGATAACAGCAAGTGCAGGCCATACCTGAAATAATGGAGTTAATTTTATAAAGTAAAACATAGATTTTCTTTTCTTAATAAACTCACAAAAATTCACCTCTTTGCATAACTGCTGGGTCTTACTGTCTTGATCTTTTTTCTCAATGGAGACATTATTTTCCTTTTCGGTCAAGTCCTTTGCATTGCTCAGTTCTTCATTGACAGCTAAATTTAATTATATGAGAAAATTAATCTCCATTATTGAGAATTTCATTTGACAACAAACTTCAACACTAATTATTTACCTGATGAATTTGTTGTTGATTGAGGTGAGGCTTCTGATGATTCAGGAAAAAGCTCTTTGGTCTGGTTCAGTCTATTTAGAACACACTCATTTACCTAGAAAATGAAATAATCCACATGATTCATAGACATAGAGATCACCAAACAACATATGACCCCTTTGCTTTGATCATTATGTACCTGATTACACCAGCCATCGGTGGCATGCAATTGTCTCAAAAGTTGAACATATGCTTCAGCCATGACAACAGATTGCGGAGCACACTGAGGATCGCCAGGGTAGAGGTCCCGGGGCGAACGACATACTTGCATGTCCGTAATTGCCACCTAAGAAGAAAAGTCAATCAATTACCGAGTTCAATTACGTTGCACACAAAGGAGGAATACTAGAGAAAGATTCATACCTTCTCGCCGGGGTTTGTGCTGTAAAATAGAACACATGGAAAAAGTTCTGTCGCTTCTACATCTTCGAAAGCTGAGACAGGGTCTTCCCCATTTTTTCCAAAGCTAATAGTTCTTGCATCCATGTCCAATACAACAGTTATGCAATCACCTTGTGTATACCCTGGTAATGTAAGAGGCAGCTCTCCATTGTGGTAGAGATTTCCACTAAAATTAAAACAAATCAATATTTTAGTGCGTAGAATTTAACTGTGATATAAAAATTACAAAGGTGTATAGAACATTGTACCTGTAAGCACGATACAGCCACATGTCACAAGTTGTCCTGTGATTGTTGTCCTTGATTGGCATTCTTGCTACGCCGACACATGTTCCCTCATTTCCCTTATTCTCTCTTTGAATTTGGAATTTCCATTGGTAACAACCTGAAGAGATTAAAATTTTTCTTTCAAATCATCTTATTGTAAGAACTCTACCTACACTTTAAGTATTTTTATTTTTTTTAACAAAATTAGAAAACAAAGAATAGGTACCTGAAGTGATTGATGTGTTTCCTAAACCATAACCACGTCCACCAGCTCCATGCACCAAAACGGTATGAGATTCAACACTGCAATAAAGTGTTTTATCCGGATCAAACCCTGCATCTAATAGTGGAATGTTTCCATCAGCTTGGAAATTATCATCATCTGGCCCGTCTGCAAACAGGTAAAATTTGATCATAGTAAAAACAATTTTTCAATTTGCTTGGAATGGATTTCAAATCATGTTTAATTAAATTACCTGGGTCACTTAATTTTTTTAATTGCTTCAATAGTTCTTTGTGTTTCATGTATGCATTTCTCTCTGCTACTGCCTGAGGTACATTCCACATATTAGCCGCTAATTGACAGAATAATTCTTGAACAACCTGCTCTCGGTGCTCACTGGTTTGTGTGATGTTTTTGTAATTGATTCCCTCTGACACAGATAATTGTAAACTTGGAAGAATTGTGCCAAGAAGTTGAAGGGCTAACAGTTTGGGGCGCAGAGAATGAATGCGTGGTTGAACTAAGCTCATCTTAAGTGACCCATCAGCTTTAATTTCATTTTGACTTAAAATGAGTAGAAGCAGATCTGTCCATTTGTGGCTTGCTAAAAGAATGCGCATCCTTCTGCTACATGCGACACGGCGAACAAAGAGGAGACGATCACCGAGAGTTCGTTCACATACAGCGATCTCAGATGAAGTAAGATTTGTGATTCCATTTGGAAGGGTTGATTGAACAGACTGCTCAAGTTGTAAATAGATCAAGTCAACAGTTTTTGCAACAATGTCATGATCAAGTTTAGATGCATACATTCTGAAAAAAAAGTAAAAAATTTGAGACACAGTAGGAATAGGAGATGATCACATAAAGACACATAAAATTCAATTAGAGAAGTGTAAAACCAGGTGTATACTCACGTGCAAGACATGGCAAGCACATGAAGTAATTGTGTGCTCGCATGAGCAAGAGTAATATTTGGACGGTCCCAAGTCAAGAGATTGCTGGCAGCCACAGAAGTGCTACACACTTCTCCTAATACTTGGAGAAGACCTGAGCGCACTGCATGCGTTAAGTCTTTAGGTTCATACCGCATACTTAATGAAAAGATTAAAAGAGTTTGGTAGTATTGCTCTACACTGCTTGAAACTTTGTCCTTTGAATAATGTGTGGCAATAAGATCAATAAGTAGAGATATGAGACAATGCATGGCAGAACATAGATTATCTTGTACTTCTTTAGAGGTAACTTGAACTCCATTGAGATAATGGTAGAGTAAAGCACTGTCTGTTTTACATCCTACCCGTCCCATTAGCCCAAACAGTCCACACAAAACTTGCTCCTGAACCTAGAACAAACATGTCAAAAATCACCGACTTTGATAAGCAAAATATATTATTTTGATGAAGTACAAAGCTGGTTTTCTATTTCACCTTGTGTATGAGTGGTGATTGGCTTGCAGCCTTTGATTTTTCTTCCACTGAGAGAAGAATTAAGAACTGTCTCAAAGCATCCAGGCGTACCTAATGAAGGCAAATATTAAATATTTCAATGATTGTGTGCATAATAATTATTGAACATTTTCAAGATAATATTAAGCGATTGCTTACCTCAGCACGTGATTCTTGGGCCTTTACAGCATCCACAATCAGTCGTGGGTGAGTCATCCATCCTTTATCAGGTTTTACAATAAAAGATTGTGATTCTGGGTCAGCAGTATCAGGCTTGCCACAAACATAATTTGTTAAAGATGCTAAAACACGTTGCAGTCTTTTGAATTGCAAATCATCACTGCATATATAAAAGCAAAAAAAAAATAAATAAATAAAAATAAATAAATAAATAAAAGAAATAAATCAAGGCAAATTTTAAAATAAATAAAATGCACCATGATCAACAAATGAACAGAGTAAAAATGTATGCAATATGTACCTTTGAGATTTGTGCTCTTTATCTGATTGACAGAGATCATTTTCCTCATCACAGCTTTCGCCCTCTAGCCAGTTCTTTGGGGGACCATTGACACCACCAATGAGAAATGCACACCGCTCTATCACCCCAGCACAGATACGTTCAAAACGTTCACTAGCTTCTTCTGATTCTCCTTCACTTTGTGAATCATCCAAATCTGAGCATGACATGGTAGTAGAGATTAATTTGCCACTCATCAGACTAAAAAAAAAATACAACAGATACGTTTAAGAAATTTTACTTACCACTCTCCTCAGTATGAGTGTCTTCATCCCTACAGCTACCTTCTTCCCCATCTCTGTTATACCTATGCCGACTAGAGACACAACCATGGTCAGATGAGTCACTCTCATGGGATGTTTCACCACTTTCAAGTCGTCTTCTTTCCTTCTTCAATTCTTTCTTCTTCCTTTCACTCAATGTACGGTTATCATTTGTTAAATGTTTTAAGTCAAATTCTTTGATGGTTTGGGCATCAAGAAGATGCCTGCGTAAATTTATGACTGCAGTATATATTTCAGCTACTTGTTGATTGGACCTTTAAATACAAATCAGATAAATATTAAGAAGGTCAAAGACAGATGTAAATTTTAAAAACGAGGAATAGACAGAACACACATACACAGTCATGTTATGAGGCAAACCGCAATGTTTGATGAGAGCCGCTAAATAGAATTTGGACACAACATCTGCTGTTGAGTGAGATGGGCTAACAATCAAGTCATTCTCAACAGCAAACTTTAAAACAGAATCAAGGTCTGCATTTGTCACAGCTTGTTGAATCACACAGAGTGTCTCATTCTTGTTTGCTAAAAAATTAAAAGAAAGTATCAAGACTGATTCCTGAGTAGAAATGAAATAATAATAGGAGTTACAAGAGAACTTACTTTTGTGATGTTTCGTATTTTGAAGAGAAAAGGAGACAAGTCGACCTACATCTAAATATAGTTAAACATGGATCATCTTCAAGGTAATTGTTTGTATATTCCTACAAAGAAATTTTTAAAATAACACTTACCGATGTCGCCATGTTTGTAATCTTTCTCAAGACCATGAGAGAAAATGGTGTTTTCGAGCCAATACCCAACATTTTTCTCAGCAAGGGAAGGAGCAGGACCAAGCAACATGCCACCCAAAATTCGCCCAACCAGCAGACCACAGCATCGCTCCAGATCGACCAGCCATAACCATGACTGCTCAGCCAAATCATTGGGAGTAGGTGTGTCAGCTTCTGAAAATTAAAAATTAGTACCAGGTTACAATTATTGTACTTACATTAATTTAAGTCATGTTTAATTGATTTCTGTTGTGTTTCCTGCTCCTAACTTTTTAAATATTTGCTTTGGTATAATTGCTTACCTGTGTCATCATCTGGAAGTGGAGGCAACAACCTATTTAGTTTGTCAATTGGTGACAACAGTGCTAATAAATGGGGAAGTAAGGAGTGAACTGCACTGACAGGAAGCAAGAGAAGCGCGTGCAGAAATGTGAAAAGCAGTGACCCTGCCAAAGAATCCATTAAGATACCTGAAAAGGGATAAAGACGGTTTTATTAGTCTGGCAAGTGGTATCAGGTGACAATTAAACTAAAGTTGTAACCATACCGTAAAGATATGAAAGAGACTCAGGATAATTCTGGACAAGCTTGGCACTGAGGGCAAATATGCCATAAGCAGTAGGTAATAATGCACATGCATGATTAATCAGAAGGTCCAAACTTGGAAAGCTCTGAAATCACAAAAAAATTAAAATTTGATAAAGAGAAATAATACTTGATAGTTTTATAACAGGCAAATAAAATCAATCACTTACACTTGGCTGTGAGCTATTCGCATGATTGGTAGTGAAAGCTAGCAAATGAGTGTGAAGAGCAGACAGTAAACCATGTAAAGATGGTACACATGTTGGGGGTTCCCAAGGATTGCTAGAATTATTTTTTAGATGGCTTTCAAGAGATTCAATGGCAGCTATCTGCAAAGGCAAAACAAGAAACAATGTTGGATTCAGCAATGACAACAATTTATTTTATTTCCAAAACATGTCCATATTTATACTTACAGAATTCAAACTGAGATTATGTAATAAAGTTTTCATCAAGATTTGAGCATGAGTCAGGTCATGTGAAGAATGAGGAGAAGATTTCAGAACATCAGATAAAATACTGTGGTCGATAGAGCTTTCAGAACTGTCTTCCGATGTTTCTGTGACTGTGATTCCATATCCTAATAACCATGCAATATGGGTATGTTCTACCAGACTCTTCACTATGATGTCTAAAAGCATTTTCTGGCAGTAAAAAAAGGTAATAATTATGAATTGATTTTTTTGACAAGACATTTTTTTAATATTATGAAAAATGTATATACCTGGCCTTTAGTGAGACTAGATGCTTGAGGTAAGAGGGTTTGGAGTAGTCCTAGTCTAGCCCACAATGGAGGAAGAAGCATATGGGCTCCAACTTGAAGGGTGTCATTCACAATTGCCTCAACACGCGGCGGAGTAGCAAAATCAACCAGGCTAGAGGGAAAGAAAGGAAAGCAGAGAAAAATTTGAACTGAGGAATGTGAACCATGTGTGAATTGTGAACACACACAATAATTTCTTAAAAAAACAACTCTTTGCAGCAAGGATATGACTGCTCTCACCTAAACAATAGGTGTCGCAATGGTGCAGCTTGGTGACCAAGAAATGATGATGTTACACCACCACTTAGAGCCAAAGAAAAATGGGAGCACAAGAGTTTCAGACATAGGTACACAAAGTCGTGATGGTCTCTGCAAGCAAAAAATATGAATGTAAATGTTAGATACTACAATGAAATAGGCTTAATATTATGGCATTTTTCACTGACAAACAGAACCAGACTTACTGGGAGGATGGAAATGGGGGAGGTGGTTGGTCTCCAAAGAAGTCTTTTCCAAACTTTTCCAGGAAATTTTTCAATGTGGAGAATGTAGACTCTTGAAGATCAGCACAGAAAGGACGATGCCATGGCAACACAGGCCTTTTTCAATTGTAAGAAAAAGTCACTGAGAATAAGTACATAGAGATATAAAATACAACAGTGCGATAGATTGGAAATGTGCAACTTACCTGTCTGTTGGCAATGCAGTCCAGACAACACTGTGGGACGTTCCAGCAGACATTTGACGGACTGACACACCTTCCAGTCCAACAACTCTCCTTGGCCTTGATAACGGGGTGGTTGAATGGCCTTGACGACACTGGCCCATAGAATTGTTTCCCCAGGCAAATACCTTATAAAAGAGATAGATGAATAAACATTGTTTAAAAACTTCTTGCAGAAAATAGATTGATTTCAAAAGAAGGTAAGAATTGTTTGTGGTGGATTGGTTTGAAACTGACCTGGCAATCATCAGTAAGAGCAAGGCAGTGTGAATCTCCTGCAGCTATATCAAGCACATGATTTCCTGTCAAATCATCAACTTTGTGTGGAACCAGTGTCATCATATCTGGTGTGCCACATCCTACACATGAGCCACTGCCCCACGTCAAAACCTGCAGAAAAATTAGAATTGACTTATTAAATTGGAAAATATTATTTTTAATAGCAAGATACTTTAATTGACAAAAGTCCCCTACATGAGTATGGACAAATGACATTACCTGTCCACTTGATGTGAGAGCAACAGAAAACTGAGCTCCTGCTGCAATTTTGGTAATGCAGACTCCTTGCAATGCATCAATGATTTTAGGTCGACACACACGAGCATTGTCTCCATGACCCAATTTTCCATTTTCTCCAGACCCAAATGACCAGACAGTTCGCCCATCTTGAGACAGGGCCAGAGTATGGGCACTCCCACAGGCCACTTGCCCAACACCTGAAATATCCCGCACCAAGGTTGGCACATTCCTCCCATTATTATCTCCATGCCCTGGGGAAGATAATAAAAAGAGTGTTAGCAAAGAAAAAAAAATGAACTGAATAAAAATTTGTGAATTGATGGACAATATTTAAAAAATTAAAATTAATAGTACCAAGTCTGCCATAATCGCCTTCTCCCCAAGTGTACAGTTCACCGTCCTCAGTTACAGCAGCACTATGTCGGTATCCTGCATGAATGTGTGTAACTCTCTTTCCCAAAAGAACACCTGTGATGAGCTTGGGTTGCTTTTGAGTGGTACAATTCCCATGACCAAGTTTTCCATAATCACCTTTGTTTTCAAATGTACAGTAATTAACATCAATTAGACAAATTTGACAATGGGATGAATAATTCTCTCTCCAAGAAGAAGGAAAGAACTTACCATCACCCCAACTATAAACCTGACCCTCATCAGTAAGACAGAGAGAGTGACCATCACTGCCCTTTGAAGAAGAGAGACGTACTACTGCTGCAGGCATACTGACTCTTCTTGGTACAGGTTGATTATTAGAATCACCAAGCCCTAGACGCCCATAACTCCCCTTGCCACAGGCTGACACAGTTCCATTGGTGTGTATAACAAAGGTGCAATATTGGCCTGCTTCAACCTAAAATATAAGAAAAATTAAATTAAAAGAATTTCAGTAATACAATACAATAAAGTTTAGTTGTTCAAAAGAAAAGGTCCTATTTACCTGTTGTACATTTGTGAACATTTTTGCAAGTTTTGGATGCAGAATTTTTTCTTGGTTTCCTTCTGCTAACTGATGTGATGAATTACTTCCCCATACAAATACTTCACAAGTTTTGTCAGAAACAGAGCTTGCTGAGGTACCACTGTCAATAGACTTCTCCCCAGTGCTAACCCATGAGTCTGTTAAATGACTTGACAGATAGACAAGCTGAAATCAATAATTAATTAGAGATACAACAACACTCCAATGACTACTTTTTTTGCACAATCCTGTTAAAGAGTAAACATACTTCTTGCATGATTAACATTGCAGCTTTATGAAGCCTTATTCTGGAACCATCATCTGCTATGCACAATGGAACATGTCGACACGCTCTTCCATCACCACTCACAGCAGCTGAACGCATATTTGCTATTGCTTCATTAACCATACTCTCTGGTATACTGATGTAATCATTTTCTATCAAATTCTTGTTTTGAAGTTCATCCGCTGCTGCTGTCAAGACAAGATCCACCCACTCCAATAGGTGGCGAGATGAACCTCTTTGACATGCAAGTTGAAGCATCAACTCACAGGCTAGCCTAGCCGCCTCCCTATAGAGAGAGAAATATATTTGAAAATATATTTGATTAATGAATAGTCTATCAAAAAATAAATTAGATTCAAAAGATATTAATGTAGTAGAAAATTCTTACCAATAGGATCAGCACCTGACTGAGGTAAGACTGTTTTTCGAAGGAAAGATGTAACCTCAGACAGACAAGTTGAGCCCAGGACTGAGGACTGTGATCTGGCTTTCATTAGCAAGAGAAAGTAGAGGAAGACTTCTCACAACATCTGATGCTGTTTGGAGTACTTGATGACTAAGATTCGGGCCCTCTGAAAGTGAAGGTAGAAAACATTAAATGAGTGTCTG
>NW_026267164.1:178807-180892 GCF_000697945.3 Frankliniella occidentalis
CTCTGTTGGCGGGCCCCGCGGGGTTTGCCGTTTCCTGATGAGTGCCGGGGAGGGGTAAGGGGTAGGGGGTAGGAGGGCGATATCAATTTCCAGGCCTGGAAACTACCTTTAAGCTGATGCGGGGCGTGGCGCTCGCTCGCGCGGGTCGCAGGGTCGTCCCCCGGGGATCCTTATCGGGCCGTGGCAGCAGAGAGGTCCTGCGGGAGACGTCCTGACAGCCTGTACCCCCCTCCCTCCCCGCCTGTCCCCCAAAGTTTAACCCCCTCGGAGCGCGCCCGTGGGGCTGCCGCCTCGGCTGCCGCGCCCCCAACTGTCTGCTGAGTAGTCTGCTCTTCAACACGGCGGGGCTGCGGGGCTCAGCATCAGCGGGCTGAGCTTTGTGTGCTGCTTGACCTCCGCTTGACCTGCTGCTGCTGCTGCCTCGCCACGTGCTCGCCGACCCGTGCATGAAAAGTCCTCACACACATTTAATCTGCCGTAACACCTCAAGAAGCGTGACGGCAGCGCAAGTGGGACGGACCGGGTGAAGCAGTGCATCAAGCATCGCGGAAGGGAAGGCCAGCCGTCGAGTCGGCGCGGCGCGCGGCCGCCCGGGGCTGGGGGCCGACGGGGGCCGGGAGCGGGGGCACCGCACTTGCGTTCCTGGTGGGTGACTGGGTGACACGGTTGGCTTTACACTCTCGCACCCCCCCCCCCCTTCGCCACCCTCTTCTCCCCTCTCTTCCTCCTCCCCCTTCCCTCCCCTTTCTCCTTCCCTGGTCCCCGTCGTCACCGCGCGCGTGTTTCGAAAGCAGCAGCGGTAGCAGTATGAGCAAAGGTATTTGATGATGCCCCCCTCCCCCTGCCTCCTGCTGCTGCTAAGCCTCGTTCGCACAAACCGCGAGGTGCAAACTAACTCTGCACGAGTGGCTCCCCCAGGCGGCCCGGCAGCCTGCAGCCGAGGCCGGGCTAGTTGGTACGGGTGGCACCGACGTGTGGAGAGACGCTCGCCGGGAAGAATGAACGCTTTACTTGTTCCTGTTACATAACAAACAGTGTTGTTGTTGTTGAACAAGAATGTTCATTGAAAATCTCGAAGAACAATTTGTCGTTAAAATGACAACATTGTTTTACAGTGTGCTGTCCTCTATCCTTCGTATGTAAGGATCAATAAACATCAGCAGTGAGTGTGCCCAGTTTGGGGCCCGCCTGGCCGCCGCCCAACGGGACCATGGGACCGCTCTACACGGAGCGGGTGCGGTAACCCTCTGGCGGGTGCGATAACAGCTGAAGAGCGAGCTGCGTGCAGAAACAGGCTGTCGCACACTACATGGTTGTTGTAGGACCCCCGATTACTTTTTACCCTGTTGCTTGTTGTGGAATTGTGTGGATGTTAGAGAAAACAAGCTAAAGAGTGAAACTTTTACTCTCGCCCTTTTCCTTTCTGCATATTGATTTGCTGTCGGTGACGCGCAGCTCGAGTGCTCAGCCTAGTGCCCCTCGCCTTCGGTTCGTGTCGAGTCTCTTCTTCGCCTCGCGCGGGGCTAGAGCCGGAGCCGCCGCCGCTGCAGTCGGTCTGCTGTCGGTTCGGTTTGATCCCAAGCAGGACCTTCCTTATTAGGCGGGAGTAGGGGCAAGGCCGCTGCCCCCTCCCTCCCTCCCTCACTCTTCCTGCCGGCACCGGAACCGGTTCCCGCCTGCTGCTCCGCCGTGGCGTCACTGATGCGCCCGGCCCGGGCACTGGGCCGTGCACGAGTGCGGCTGCGGCGCCCTGACCCCAGTTAAAGTGGCGGCAGGTTAATTTAACAAACGGGAGTCGTTAGCGTGCGCTGCGCGGCGCGGGTGGCCGTCTGTGTGGAAATGGGGGAAACGGCGTGTGCGGCGGGGCAGGGGCGAGGGGGGAATCACTAGGGTTCGTAGCGTACGGACTATTTCGTGGTATTTCTCCTACCATTTCGGTTATTTCTCCTACCATTTCGGCTATTTCCCTCCTATTTCGGATAATTTCAGTCTATTTCGCGCTATTTCGGAGTATTTCAGAGGTATTTCGCGACTATTTCACCGACTATTTCGCGTCTATTTCGTCTTTATTTCGCTCTATTTCGC
>NW_026267164.1:180942-190169 GCF_000697945.3 Frankliniella occidentalis
TTGTTGTGATATTTATGACGAAATGCATAGTATATTCTTTCTAAAATGAGCAGTCTTTGTAGAAGAATGGTGGCAAAGGGGGTTTCTGAACACACTGTTCTGGCTAAATCCAGCTGAGAAGAAAGTAGATTGGCAATCTAAAGAAAAGAGAAAAATGGGCACATTTTAGTACCTCAACATTTCTGAGAATTTGGAAGTTACAAGAGAAAAATAGATAGTGATATGCCTGTTGATTTCATTCGGTGGACTGAGGAGACTGGCTTTCGAAATCTGGTAGCAGGGGAACTGTGTTCTGGAAGTCTGATATGGAAGATGCAGTAATGTTTGCAACTTCCTTATTTGAAGATAGACGGTCAAAAAGTGTCTGCACACCATCTCTTGTTGTTATTATTTCTTCACGACAACTGTCTGATGACCAAACAGTGTTTAAATGGTCTTGCCACTTCAGTTTCATGTTCCGCCCAATTTCGAAGCTGCTTGAGTCCATCGTAAATGTATTTTTTATCAGCTGTTGCCTATTGTTCGCCTCTTCATACATTGATGTCTACTGTCTTCCCTTAACCTCATTTTTTGACAATTTAAGTGTCATATTCGGTACATTTGATGCTCCACCGACGCCGATAAGTTGGCCATTACCTGCTAAAAGATAAATTCAACATAATTTTAACTTTTGATAGTATCGGCAAAACATTAATACCGAATTATGTACACCAATAAGGAATACTTTCACATTTCAACCCGATATTTTCATATGAAGACAAGTGCACCTCGTAATGATTTTAAAGAACGACTAGATCACAAAATTTCAACTACCTCTAAGTAAACTCAAATCTGTACTGTACCTCGGCGATTTTGAAAAGTAGCTATTTAACAATTGCGAAAAATCATACAAACATTAAATTCTTTAAAGAGCTTGTGTTTGCCAGCAGACGAGCTGACAACTGCAAACAACAACAACATCAAAACAAAAGAAGGTAGACGCAGCTGTTTGCTATTTTGCTATTTGCCGCAATTTGACGCAACTGGGAAATTCAACAGTTTTCTTCAAGATTTATGGAAAATAATTTCCATTACTGCTCCAAATATTTCATTAAACATGCTTGGTGAAAAGTAAATATAACTTTGCAATCTCTCTGCTTTGTCATATTTTACTTCTCGCAGTATTTCTACTCAAGTTTGGTGGTGGTGTCATCTTTGAAGGTTAGGGCATATCCTAGCACTGATTTGCTAGTGTTTTGTGTGGTTTGCGGATTGTCATTGGGTTTAGTGAAGGTATTTCATCTTTCTTGTGCTTTGTTCATTTGTTCCGCAAGTTTTTGCACGATGTACAATCTTCCCATCAATGTAAATTTGTATCTTTAACTGCAAAGTTGACAACTCATGCTTTCCATTTAAACCCTAATCTTATTTTCCTTCAATTTTATTTTTACCAATTCTAAAATTAGTTATAGTTTAACTTTCACTGTTATCATTGTCTGTCTGCTCTCTGGTTGTGCTCATTCTTAAGCTACCACTGATATGAGTAAAATGTTTCCGTCCTATCATCTTATCTATCCTTTTCAGACTTTCAATGGGAAACAATGCAAGTGTTGGTGGAGGAGCTGGAAATACGGACTTGCTGAAGAAGTCCAATAAGGTATTAACAAGAGATAAGTGTTCATTGTCTTGTACCTTGTGTTTGAGTACCAACACTGATATTTAATTTATCTTCATCCAGCTTGAATTTGCAGTCAAGATGACTTGCAATTCTTGTGTTGAACAGATAAGATCTAGTCTGAATGGAATTCCTGGTATTCATTCAGTTGATGTTGACTTGTCCACTGGTTCTGTTGTTGTTGATACAGTTCTTCCATCCCATGAAATTCAACATCGTATAGAAACTACTGGAAAAGATGCAATTCTCCGAGGTGTCGGAAGCAAAGGTAAACTTTTATCCATGTTATTTCAAATAATATTGTTAACTATTTGGAACTGTTGATTATGCGGAAAGTACACTACACAATTATTCTTCCTTTGTGTCCTAGAACATAAAAATCTTGGTGCGGCTGTGGCTATGCTAGGTGGTGAAAGTGGGTTTAGTGCTGTTGGCGTCCATGGAATAATACGCTTGACTCAAATTGATGAAACAAATTGTATCATAGATGGCACAATTGATGGATTAAGTCCTGGTAAACATGGGCTGCATGTTCATGAATGTGGTGACATTTCAAATGGATGTGAAAGGTTTGTTACTTAATTTTCTATCCAGTCTCTCCACTTGTTTCTTTGGAACAAGAATTTTGATTCACTTAACTTCTTGTTTTTAGTGTTGGCGATCACTTCAATCCATATGGAGTAAATCATGGTAGTCCAGAAAGTGATAAAACACAAAGAGTAGGGGCTTATTACTGTTACTTACTGCATCTGGCTTCTTTGCAACCTAATGAGTCAGTTTGATAGTTTTCTTTTTCGTCTGTTACAGCATGCTGGGGATTTAGGCAATGTTGAAGCTGGAGTTGATGGACGGGCTGTTTTTCGTATTGTCGACCCTATTTTGAAAGTGTGGGATATTATTGGCCGATCCATTGTCGTCACTGATTCAGAGGATGATTTTGGCTTGGGTGCAAGTGAAAAGTCTAAAGTGGATGGCAATTCTGGTCACAGGTATGGATGCTACTTACCCAATCCTTTTCACGTTTTATAGTTTGTATGATAAATCATGTTAATAAAAATACACTTAATGATTATTTTCTGTTTTTTTTCTTGTTTTTTTTTTTTTTAGGCTGGCTTGTGGTATAATTGCAAGATCAGCAGGCTTATTTGAGAACAGCAAGAAAATTTGCGCCTGCGATGGCCTTACTCTTTGGGATGAGAAAAATAAACCGTTGGCTGGAAACTCTCGTCAAAATAAGCCTCAGCAACAGGAGCCCACATCAAGCAGACTGTAGATTCCTCCCTGTAGACTGTAAATAGCTTTTAGGTATACCGATTCCACACAAGGTGATGTCTTGACCTTTTGTTTGTTTATTTTTGTGAAGCAGCCTATTTTTTTATAAAGATTATGTGATATTTAATGTTTACTAGACGAGTCATCATTACTGCTGCTGCAAGGAGAACCCAGATCCCCTTGACGAGGGAACGGCCAGGAGCAGCCTGGCGGTCCCTCCTAGGCAGGTTGGTCAGAACCACCACGAGCTGGTAGCCTCCCGGGCTCCCCATTGATCGCACGAGAGCTCCCCGGGGGCCGCTCGGGACCGCGCTCGGGACCGCCCTCAAGCATCCCCTGTCGACTGCCCCCTGACCTCTGCCTGTCTCTGCCCCGGCCAGGCTCCATCTCGACGGAGGCGGTCCCTCGATTTGAACGCGACCTCACATGACCCCACGCCGCACGTGTGGATGTCACGGCCCCACACGTGTCGTTTACGTATGCCCCCCCCCCCTCCCCGGCGGCCTTGGGAAGTTTCTTCCCACTTCACCCTGCTTGCCCCCAGTGCCCAAACTAGACACAGTCCCTCGCATCAGCCCAGCCTAGAACCCTGAACTCCTGACAGATCGGCCCAGCCTCTGCTCCACCACAGGCAGGCGCACGACCTCGCGCACGACAAGGAGCCAAATTGGAGGAGTTGGCGGTTTGTTACCGAGTCGAAAGAGGACTACATTGTGTTTTAGTCACCCCCTCGCGTTATGTACTTGACCAGGAGAGACTCGACTATCAAGGGAACCTTTTCAGGTGTAAATCTCCGATTTCGGTGAAACTTGGAAAATTTGAAGGTTATTTATGTAGAAGTCGGATGGCACTTGCAATTTTTCCTGAACCTCACAATTAGTTTTCCCCTCTATAAGGTGGATATAGGTTTTAGAAAAAGTTTTTTTTGATAAATGAAATGCAGTGTTCTTAGGGGTAACTCGTAAAATTAGCGACCTTTGGCCCAAAATTTTGTCCGTTTTGCTCTATTTTGTACCGTTAAGGCGGTAGAGGGATCTTTGAGACAAAAGAACAGTAGGCTTAAGTAAACCCCTAGGAACTGTGAGGTTCAGGAAGAATTTCAAGTGCAATCCGATGTCTAGTATATAACCTTTAAATTTTCCGAGCTCCAACGAAATCGGAGATTTACACCTGAAAAGGTTCCCTTGTAAGACTCTCCTCTCCTCGGACCGTCCCCGCTCTCGTGCGCGAGCCGGCACGAGCGTGCTCTCCATGGCGGTATGACTGCATCGTGGGACAGCCTAGCGCACCGCACCGGGCCGAGCGGGCCGGCGCCGGCTGAGCGACGCGTAGCGACATCATTACATTTCCCTCCCACGGCGCCTCTCTCTCGCTCGCTCTCGTGCGCCCAGCCACGCGTCTAATACGCACCATTTTCCAATCTCCGCCGCGCATCTCTGTGTGACCCCCCGCGCCACCCGCCCGCCCGGTGTGGTGGAAGTCCATGGTAGGGAAGGAAGCAGGGGAAAAAAAGCCCCGCTCCAGGATCCTACCTACAGGCAGAGTGGGGACGTTATTTTCTCACTCGCCTCTGTGTTCTCTAATTTTACGGAGAGGTGGTTGTAAAGCTAAAGTGGACAGGCAGTCCGCGCTCGTAGCTAGCGAAAAATCGAGCGGCGTTCACCGACGTCGAATCTGTACCAGGTGGCTTATTCACCCGGTACACTTCGTATACTGTATTGTACTGTGTACCGCATTCAAGCGTCTATCGCCCCCTGACCACGGTGCCTTAAGGGATCGTCCAGAAAGAACGTCCGTTTTCCTCAGATACATCCGGCAAATTACGGGGAGCTCGGCGCCTGTGAGACTCACGGTAGGCCACCCCGCAGCACTCGCATGCTTTGCAGGCGAGATGTTGCCTACCTACCGGACGCTTTGAGAGCGTGCAGGCGCTGAACTTTGGCAGGTTTGTTACGGCGAATGACGGACGTACTCTCTGAATGGTCCCTTGCGCTCCGTACGAGTAGGCAACCCATCCGCACGCAGGAGTGCGGTATGTGTACAGTATTACAACAAAAGTGCGCGCGGCGATACAGGTACCTGATTTCCGGCTAGGTAGGTTCCTCTGTTTAAACAGGCAGTATCCTTTACACTACTTCCAAACCGGTTCAAGCACAACGGAGGGCCCAATGGTGAGACAAGAGCTTTCCCTTTCCGCGCTCACATTTCTTTCCATTCGTACCCTCATTTCATCGTTAGAGCGTGTTCACCACTGCATCGACTTGATTGCACCCCCCTCTCTCCAGTCAGCCGGGGTGTCCGATCCGGGGAGGGGCGGAGTGCGGAGCGGTTGTGTGGAGCAGAGGGGTCGAACTGGGGTTGACCGGCCGTTTCAACGCCTCGTTTCACCCCCCCCTCCCCCAACAAGCCTCAAGGTGCGCGGCGCCGCAGGGTGGCTTGTTCATGGCGTGGGGCAGCCGCGGGCAGCGCCCCGCCCCGCCCCGCCAACGCCAAGGGGCGGCGGCGGGAGGTAAGCGGTAGCAAAGGACAGGGACGGGCGCGCCGCGGGGGCGGGGGCCTGGTGAGAGGGGCGGAACGGAAACAGAGAAATAGAGGAGAAATGCGGGGGAGGGCGGGGGCGCCACCCCTCCTACAACCCCCCCCCCCCTCCGCGCGTTGCGTTGGGCCCGGGCGCGCCTCGCCTCGGCCCGGCGGCGGCGGCGGCGACGGCGGCGACTCAGTCTCGCGGAGAGAGCCGGTCGAAGCACACGGACCCTCGCCCGCCGCCGCGCCGACCCCCTCGCGCACGTTCTCAGACACGACTCGTGCTCGCGCCGCGGCCCCCGGCGAGTACCGCGAGTGACCGGGTGTGAGTGAGTGAGTGAGTGGTGAGTGGTGAAGAGTGTGCTTGTACGTGTGAGAGCGAGCGAGTGCGGCCGCTGTCGCCCTCGCCGGGCTGTGTTTGTTGTTGTCTACGCCCCCTCCCCTGAGGACGCACGTAAATATATCTCCGACCTCCCCGTTGCGGGCGGTGTGTGCGTGTGTTGGTGTTGTGTGTGTGTGAGGGGCAGGGCACAGACCGCCCTGCTCCACTGCCACGCCGGCATGGCCGGTGCTAACCGCAGTGCTTAACGGAACTCGCCGCCCTAACTGCTGCCGCCGCAGCGCCCTGGAGCCCGTGTGTCTGTGAGCGCTTGTGTCCTCGGCGGACACCTAACCCTGCTGCTGCTGCTGCTGCTGCTGCTGCTGCTGCTGCTGTGCGCCGAGCCCCTGTAACGCTGCCTACGAATGTGGACGCCGGCGCGTCCGGGGCGCCAGGGGGATGGCTCGCCGCGGGAGGCGGAGACGGCGCGCGGACTCTGAGGTAGGTCCTGTCATCGTGGTGGTGGCGTGAGGGGCTGCCCCCCGCCGCACTCTGCTCGCAGCCCTGCCGCCCGTCCTGGTGGCCGTCCTCACGCGCCCCTTGGCCCTGCTGTGCACCCCGAGCGTGCGTCGCGGCGCGCGGCCCGGCGGCCACTGCTGTCCGACTGGTGGTCGGGCCGCATGCCCTGCCGCCCCGCCAGCCCTGTCAACACCCTGGCCGTGGGGTGCAGCGGTGCACGGATACTTTGGTTGCTGTCACTCAAATGGTGTTCAACCTGCCCCCTGAGTCATAACCAAAGAACGTTCTATCATGCTGGCTGGAGTGTTTGGTCGGAGCGTCTGAACGCTCAGCCAGCACGATAGAACGTTCTATGTTTATGATTTAGGGGGCAGATTGAACACCATTTTAGTGACAGCAACCAAATTTCTCGGCCGTGGTGACCAAACGTTTTTCTCAGTGTGCGCCTCGCTGTGTCGTGTCACGATCCTGGTGATCGCGCTCCCGCCTCCAGCGCCGCCCGCAGTGGTGGCCCAATGTCGCCCAATGTCACTGCTGCGTACTGCGATTCATGTCGCCCAGGATGTGCCTGCGCGACATCAGTTATGTCGACTCCCATGTCCGTCAGCCTCACCGTTGACAGTCTCGCGGACGGCCGTTTTGGCGCGTAATAGTGTCGCGGACACGCTCGTCCGCCCCCACTCGATCGCCGCGGAGGTCGCAGACACCGGTCGAAACCCATTCGTCGGCGGGGTCCCTCCCGGCAGCGACGGCCGTGCTGCTGGTGTGGTGCCGGCCGAGGGCCTGCCCGGCCTGGCCTGGCGGATGGCATTAGCAATTTCGATCGCACTCGCGGCGCTGCCCGGCCTGCCCGGCTGCCGGCCGCGGCCGCGGGAGCGCTGGCGGGCCCGTGGCGCGGCGCGGCGGTACTTTGCGGTATCGCTGCTTGGGCGTGCGGTCCGTGCGGTCCCAGCGGTTGGGCGCGTCGGAGAGTGGGTAGCTATTGTCGCGGTGGGCGCGCCGCCGTCAGGCCCACGGCGCCGTGTTTCAGAAGCAAGTTGTCATCGCGGTCGTTCGTTTTGCCGTCCACTTTGGCCGTGCTGTTTGGCGCGACGATAGTAGTGGCACTTTTCCTCTCCTCTTTCTTATCCTCCTCCTTCTCCCACTCCTCTACCGTGTGTCACAGCCAATGATACAACAGAGTTGCGGGTTTGCCTACAGCAGGGGGCCATTGCCGAGGCCATTGCGCCTTACGGATGGAGCAAGTAGGCTCACCCGGCATCCTGTCGTGGTCCTGACACACGGTCACGGTACGGTACAGTGTTATCGTTATCCTCGACGATGCGTCCTGGAGTCGCGCTCTCGTCGACGTCCTCTGCTCCGCGTCACCCCCAAGGCGCCCCGCCCGGCCCGGAGTCCCTCCCGATGCCGTAAGCACTTCCTCCGCAGCCCGGCCGCAATCCCTTTGTGTGTTTGCGATTGCGAACCCGCTCCTGTTCTGCCGATTGGACACGGGGCTGGGGTCTCGTTCAGACCGGGAAACACAGACAGCGGCAGCGGCTTACGTCTGATAATCGGCGGCAAGTTCGCGAGCTTGCGGCGGCGGGAGAATGATCCGGCGGTCGCGCTTTGCCTTTTTTCCCATTCTTATTCTGCTCTCGGCCGCGGACCGGAAATGACCGGCCTGTAAGTGGGTGTAATTGAGCGGGACGGGCGATGAGGACGGCAATAATGCAGCCAGTCGTCGCGGCAGTGTGCCTCTTTTTGTCGTGTTTGGCGACGTTTGATCTGGGCTGGACTGGCTGGCGGCAGCGCGAGGAGGTAGGCAGACCCGCCCGGCGCTTCTGCGTGACGGGCGTGCCTGCGCGCCAGGCGGCCTCGCTATGCGATGCGGCTGGTCGCGTCGTTTCTTTTGGAGGGTGCCGCGCTGCTGCCGCGGGCCGCGGGCCGGGGGACGACGCACGATGGCGACGCTGCTGCTGCGCTCTCTGCACGATGCACGCTGCGCCCGGGGCCGGCCCAGCCTCGCTAGAGCCTCGGCGATCGGAAGCGAAGAGTTGCATCGGCAAAGGCGATGCTTTTGCGGTGGCGTCCCGACTCGGCTCGGCTCGGCTCGGCTCGGCTGGGCTGGGTTGGGCTCGGCTCGGCTCGGCTCGGCTCGGCTTGGCTTGGCTCGGCTCGGCTCGGCTCGTTCCGACGCGGCCAATGATAGGAGCTAGATAAAGCTAGAGACGCCGGCTGCTTCCAGCTCGAGCGCGCGGTGCTGTTGAACCTGGAGCCCTGCTCCCCCTTCCCTCCCCCGCAAGTCTGCGCTGCGCGCCGCGAAATCTCTACGATTCGAGGAATGGAGTGAATAGAGAGCCCTGCCCTGCAGGTCTTTGCCTTGCACCACAGCGGCGCTCTCTGTCTGCTGAGTTGGTCGCCCCCCTCGGTCCCGCAGCGGCGCGGCGCGGCGGGGCGGGGCGGGGCGGGGCGGGGCGGGGCACCAAAGGGCCCCGGTGGAGGAACTGGAACTGGACTGCAGTGCGCCGGCAGCATGGGGTATCCGGACGCCTAATTGAGATAAGGCTATGTACTCCCCTGCCCCCCCTCCTCCCTCTTCCTCTCCCCTCAATTAACGCTAAGGCATATCGACCCGTAAGACCTGAGAGCCCCTTAAACAGTAGACGACGCGTTTCGTTACTGTCCTGGTCCGCCGCAGCCAACCGCTTTGCCCCCTTTCTAGGGCGGGCAGGACCGGGTAGCACGGCCAGGGCGGGCCCAGCCCAACCCCGCCAGGAGGGCCAGGCCGGCGCAACGGTGTAATATCTCGGGTATTCAGGGCCGCAAGCGAACCCTGACGAAGTGCCGTAGGAGCGCAAGCCGGCGAGAGGAGGAAGGCGGGAGAGAGGGATAGAGAGTCGGGCGACATTTCTACGTGCCGCTGGCAAGACGCGTGATCTGGTGCGGCAACCTAGCGCT
>NW_026267164.1:195142-196294 GCF_000697945.3 Frankliniella occidentalis
GGGGGGACTGGAGGAGAGAGCGTCCCCCACGGCCCCTGGACAGAATGGAGGGTCGGCGAGGGGCCAGCCCACGGGCCGACGGGTGTGGTCGGGCGTCTTCAATACCTTGGGCCCTGCCGCCACGTCCCGCCACGCCCCGCTACGCCCCGCTACGCCACGCCACGCCCCGCCACGCCCCGCCTCGCCACGCCCCGCCACGCCCTCCACTCCGGTTACTTCGTACAGTACTCGCTGCTAGATCCTCTCCTCCTCTGGGACGTGGCCTGGCGTGGGGCTGGGCGGTGTCCGCCCGGTGGCCCTGGTGGGGTCAGGCGGCCACGGCGACCCTCAGGACCCGGGGGCCTGCGCTGTGCGCCGGGCTGGGCTGGAGCAGCGCGTGTAAGGCCTCCCTGTTCCTCCCCCCTTGCCCCCCTCCCCCCCCTCGCCGCCGCGACCTGGAGTTGGGGAGGGAGGAGGGGCCAGGCAGGGAGACTTATAGGAGTGAAAGCCGGAGGAGCGGTGCGCTGGTGCTCGCTGGTGCCCGCTGGTGCGCGCGGGCCTTGTAAAGTTCTCGTCCCTCGCCCCCTCCTCGGGCTCGACTTCCAATCATAAATCGTTGTTATGATAGGAGTCGAGTTGGTGGTCGAGGATGAGCACAGGAGTAGCCGCGGGACCCGGAGCGCCCGGGCGGCAGGCCACCCCCGCGGCCTAGATAGGTTCGTCTGAGCTCGCTCGAGTTTTTTCCCCGCTCTTTTTCATTCTCATCTGGAGACGCGCGACCGCGCGCAGCGGGCGGTGGGGAAAAGGGGGAGGTGAAGGGGGTTATTTGGCGACGTCGCCCTCCGCGTTGGGCAGGGCCCTGCTGCAGACGAGCTCCCGGAGGAATCCTCCCTCCCCCTCCTCCCCGCCCCTCCTCCCCGCCCCTCACCTCTCCTTCCCTCTTGTCCCTGTGTGTCCTCCTGGACCAAAGCCCTGTGACGCCGCACCAGGCGGGCTGCGAGGCGCGCTCTCTCGCACTTGTTTTCTCCTCTCATCTGACTCCGTCGCGCGCTGTGGGTCTAGGGTCCTGCCTGGGCCTATCGGTGGCCTAGTAGGCCCCATAGACTAGTGGGCCCCAAGGACTGCTGGTGGGCCCGATTCCAGGGGCGTCGACACCGGGGGGGGCAGGGGGGG
>NW_026267164.1:197694-199534 GCF_000697945.3 Frankliniella occidentalis
TCCGGCCAATGATGATTACAATCACAAAACTTTGATTTGTGGAAATGATTGGGCCGCTCATCTTACTCGGTAATTGGCTCGTCACGCTGAGGCTGCCAGCCTGGAGGCGGCCTGGCTGCTCCAGCAGCTGGAGTGGTCGTGCCAAGTTTAGAGGCGCCGCGCCGCCCGACCCGGCCCGACCCCCCGCGCTGGCACACTGCCCCGCGTGGAGCCCAGCAGGGTAGGAAAGTCACTGTCACAACGGCAAAGAAAAATACAAAAAGTAAAAAGTAAACGGCCAGCAAAAGGAGCGAAAATAATAATTAAAATAGTAATACGGAATAAGACGTGTTCTTAGAGAACCTTTGTTCAGAACCCTATCACATGTAGGCTCGTTTGATCGGAAATTTTACGGAAAATTTGATGGTGCTTTCAAAAATTATATTTCAGGGCTCGTTTAGAATATATTTTACAAAAACTGAAATGTGCGCCGCGTTATCATCTAGTGATCGACATGCGTCATTACGCAGTTTTCAGTGAGTTTGGTGACTTGGAGCTCTTTTGCGCGCCTGGTAACGGCGGAAGTAGTGTGCAAGGGGTGCTCCCCGGACGCCTCGGTGCGATGTGTGGCGTGCCAGGCAGGCGCTGATCTGATCTGGAACCTTTTGTACAGTGCTGCACCGCACCTCGCACGGTAGTGTGCACGGTAGTGTGTGTGCTTGTGCTCTCCTGTCGGTACGCGGCTGGCACGCGCTCTGATGCAACCGCTGGTGCTGGTGCTGGCGCAACGCGGCGGTGGCCGACCTCACCAATATCATTGTTCCGACGGACAAGGAGTTCCCACCACCCAGCATCAGGGACCGCGGGAGCCGAGGCGGGAGCTGGTCCTGCTGCGGCGCGCATTCGTGTGCGAGAGAGATGGAGCGCGAGCGAGGGAGGGACATACTCCCCAAGAACCGTGTTCTTGATTGAAGCCTCAAACTTACATTAAGCACAATTTTCTAAGTTTACGATCTTTTATTACTTGTTATTGAAGGCAAAATAAACACGGCAAGATATAGTTGGGAATGAAGCTGCAGCTTCTCGGTTACTGCCCACCAAAGGTTTTAGTAGCTCGGTCTCTCTTGCATCGTCCTGCCGCTACGCCTCTCCAGGATTAAAAATCATAAAATTACGGCGGGACATGAAATTGTAAATTTACCAGGTTCTTGGGTACAGCGCGAAACGATCTTGTTTGGCATTCCCCCGACTCGACTCGGCGGCAGAGTATGTAATGTACCGAGCCTGGACGTGCCGGGTGCTCAGCTGTCAGCCCGAGCGGCCCGAGCGCTAGCAGACGACGCGATGGGGCGCCCGCCCCGCCCGCCCCGACCTCCACGAACACCTCGCCGTGCCGCCCTGGGAGGGCGCAAGTAATGCCAACTAGATTAAGCAGTATACAAGAGGAGCGTAATTCGTTGCATAAAATATTAGGCGAGGAGGATGCGCAACCGAGCCGAGTGCGTCCGGAGAGGGTCTCATTCCGCGGAGGGGTGGGTGGGGGGAGCAGGGAGGAGGAGAAGGAAGAAGGGAGAGAGGGGGGAGAAATACGGGGAAGCAGGGAGGTAGAGATTGTACTGCTGGATCGGGAGTAGAACTATAGACCGGGCTGCTTAATAAACATGTGGTGTGTTTGATTCTCTCTGGCCGCCGTCAAATCCTGCTTTGCGTCTTACTCGGTGTATGTATTTGCTTGTGTGTGTGTACGTGCGTGTGCAGGGGGGAGGGGGCTTAGTGATGTTGCCGTGTGTCCAGTGCCCAGGCAGAACCATCTCTAATAGCCCGGGCGCCGTGGCTGGTGCCTGTTAGTGTGTGTGTGTGT
>NW_026267164.1:199584-200968 GCF_000697945.3 Frankliniella occidentalis
CGCCGATACGTTGTCGCCGGAACAGCCCCGTTTTACGATGTGATCGCATACAATGTAATTGTAGCGCCTCGCGCGTCGGCGGGTCGCGTCGACCGCCATTGTCGTCTGCTTTCGTTTTCCCCGTTTGGTCGCGTTGCGGCGCGGCTTGCGGCGCGGCTCGAGCCGAACATATAACGTACAAGGCGCTGTCAAAGTGACGACGTCGTCATGCCAGGCGTAGCCGGGCGGGAGGGCAGGTGGATGTCGACTACACATCAAACGACTTGATTTTGACATCCAATCCACCTGACGACTGCGAGTCGGCTCGAGTCCTGCGGAGCCTGCGGGGCCTGTGGCCTGTGTCCTGCTGGGCTCGGGGACGCCATCTGCACTGCAGGGCGGCGAGCGAGCTGCAGGCCGAGCTGCAAGGCTCCCGCTGCCGCTGCAAAGCTCTCGGGCAGCTGCTGACGCCGTCGCCGCGGCCGCCGCCCGTCGCGCGTCTTCAGGGAACTTGTTTATTTGGCGGACTGAAAACACTTTTTACCTCGACGCCGCACCGTGTTGGCGAGCCCCTTCCCCTCCCCCTGTCGGCGCGGTTAGTACGACTCTCCGCTCCCGGCGCGCGTGCACCTCTCTAACCCTTGTCATTATGATTTTACTGTACTCTATTATATGCGCGCGGCGCTTTAGTGTGTGTGTGAGTGTGTGTGTGTCATCGTACCTGTCCCGCCTGCCGCTCTGCACAGAGTGGTGATGTCCTCATGCCCCGACACGTGTCCGTGTGTGTGTGTGTGTGTGCGTGTCGCTCTCGGCACACACAGTATTTGAAAACAGCGACAAAGAGCTGAGAGCCGTGTTCCACCCCCCGGGGTGGGGCGGGGCGGGGCGGGCCTCTGAGGGGTCGGGTTACACGGCGCCAACAACAGGTGAAGCGGAGAGCGCCCCTCTTTTCCCCTGGGCAGGGCGGGGCGGGTTGCCGGAGGGGTGGCGCGGGCCGCGGGGGCGAAGGGCAAGGCGGGGAGAAACGACGACGACGCCGCCGACGCCAACGCCCGCCGCGGCGCGATGGTGCGGCGCGGCGGGGGCTCCTATCCGGGGGACGAGGAGGGTTTGAAATTCCAGCGGGCTGTACGGTGCAGCAGCGGCGGCTGACGACGCTGCCGCTCGCGCTGGCGCGCCCCGAGTGCCTTGGCACTTTTCTCGGTCACCTGATCCTTGCTCGGCGGGTTGCGGCCTCCCCAGAGTGCTCCGTATGTTCGTGTAGAACAGGAGGGTTGTTTGCACATTCCTGCTGATTCGTATGGCCTCGCGTATGACAGCAGCAGTTGGCTCTTAGAGATCAAAGTCTCGCCAGCCTGAGGGATATGTATCTCAATTGGCTAATGACCTCTGTTTTCAAACAAAT
>NW_026267164.1:201018-201540 GCF_000697945.3 Frankliniella occidentalis
TGTGGAAATGGGGGAAACGGCGTGTGCGGCGGGGCAGGGGCGAGGGGGGAATCACTAGGGTTCGTAGCGTACGGACTATTTCGTGGTATTTCTCCCTTGGCACTTTTCTCGGTCACCTGATCCTTGCTCGGCGGGTTGCGGCCTCCCCAGAGTGCTCCGTATGTTCGTGTAGAACAGGAGGGTTGTTTGCACATTCCTGCTGATTCGTATGGCCTCGCGTATGACAGCAGCAGTTGGCTCTTAGAGATCAAAGTCTCGCCAGCCTGAGGGATATGTATCTCAATTGGCTAATGACCTCTGTTTTCAAACAAATCTCAACAATAACACGCTTTCGTCGAATCGTAGAACTCTCCGGTAGTTTTGATTCTGAAGAGGCGGCCGCACGCGCCGCCCGCCAGTGAGACGCGCCGCCCGGGAACATTACGTCTGCGACTGCAATAATTACCGACTGTCGCATCGGTTTATTGGCACCGGCCGTGTCGTAACTCTGCCTCCGGCCTGGCCGGCGCCCGCCCCGCCCCG